>NC_090727.1:85582471-85885331 GCF_036898095.1 Palaemon carinicauda | reverse complement strand
AACTGTGATACACAAAGGATTATGTCTCATTTTATAGTTCCAAAGCAGGCGAAGGCAAAGGGGAAGACTCTTCTGCGGACAAGGTGGCAGAAACTCAAGGATAGCCAAGGACAGCACTCACCGGCAACAGATCCACCTCAGACGAAGCCAATGTCCACTTCCTCTCAGCACCTAGATGGAGAAGCTCCAACAACGCCTCGTTTGACAGGGGACCAGCCATACCCATTGATGGATACACCTGTAAATTATCAGAAAAAGAGCAGCCACTCCCCAAGGGGAGGGCAGAACCGCTTCTCCAGGGGAAACAGTTACGTCCCTTAAACCCCAAAAGTTGACCTAATGTTAAATGGTCTATGCTTATGCTTGACCGTTCCCCGGGAGACTGATCGAGCAGGAGATTCGGGAAGAGATCGGGGGGGTGGGGGGGGGGATGAAGAAGTCCGAAGGTTTCTTCGACTTCGAGGAACACCCTCAAGACAAAGAATCTCTCTTAGACTTCTTGCACCTATGTCCAAAGCACTTCCACTGTGAGGCAGACCACCCCCAACACTCAGGGCAGGTGTTGCCTCGGTCACAACACGCCCTACGCAAGCTATATGTTGAGATATTTAGAAGTGTGACCATCCAGGTAAAAGTTATTCCGAGTCTTTTATAGTAAAAACTGTTGTAACCAAGACTTTCCCAATACCACCTCACCAGGGTATGGGGACGAGACAGTATTAGCTTTATACTAGGTACACAAGGGAGCATGGTTTACCTGCTGTGGTTTGAGGTCAGCGTATGCAGAGAACCAAGGATGCTGCATTCCCCAGGAGAGAGGACGATGAAGAAAAGAATTCACACCGACTAAAACCGGATACAGTGTCCTCAACCTTCTGATACTTGTCCAATAAGGAGCGTGCATTTTATACCAGCTATTGTGCAGCAAACACAGGGCCAATAGAAAACGTATCGAGCCTCCTGTGGGTCATATCTTGCAGGCAGTGGGCTGTGAGAGTGTTCTTTCATTTCCACACCCCAGCCTGAAGAACCTGTCACTGAGAAGTTCCTCTTCAATGCCAGGGATGTAGCTACGCCCGACATAATGAGCTCTGGGGCGACGTGAAGGATTCAGCGCATGGTCTATGACCTTGCAAATCCATGCTGAGATGGTGTTCTTGGTGACCCTCCTCTTGGTCCTCCCTGTTCTGACAAAGAGTGCAGGCACATGGGGACGGGCTGTGGCTGTTCTCTTAAGGTACAGCCTCAAACTCCTCACTGGGCAGAGTACGAGATGATCAGGGTCATCTGTTACAGAACAAAGTTTACCAACCGTGTGTCACACAATTGTACATAATTATTTTGTATATATTATGCTTGTATCTGCGCTCTTCCCTCGCACTAAAAAGAACCTGAATGATCATGTCTCCGGTTTTGCTCTGAACATTGTCTGTCTCTCAAACATGTTATGTCCTGTTGCCTTGAGGTTTTGTATATAAAGAAGTGTGTTCCTTAATAAAACTCAGTTGATTGCATCCTGCCTTTGAGTTAACAACCCTCACTCGGCACCGTCACAAAAGACTCAAAATCCGGAAGGAGTCGAATCGAGGATCCGCTAATCCCGGGTTCTGAGTCTTAGCAACAAACTCAGGGATGAAGATGAACGTTACCTCTCTCCCCTCCCCTTGAATGGGAAATGTTGTATGAGAGACCACGAAGTTCACTGACTCGCTTGGCTGAAGCCAAAGCTATCAGGAACATCATCTTCCAGGTTAGGTGGTGATAATGGTTTATACGGAGGTCTCTTTAGAGACCTGAGAACTCGAACCACGTTCCAAGGGGGAGGTCTCACTTCAGACAGAGGACATGTAAGTTTATAACTCCATATGAGTAAGGAAAGTTCTAGCGATAAAGAAATGACCATTCCAGTCAGTCTAAAGGCGAGGCTTAAGAAATGACCATTCCATTCAGTCTAAAGGCGACGCTTAAGGCTAAGCGATAGCCTTTTAAAGCCATGACTAACTGGCGCATTTCTTCACGCAAATACACGAAGAACTCTGCTATTGCTGGAATGGTGGCATCGAGAGGAGAAATACCCCTTCCACAACACCAACCACAGAAGACTGTAGGGCAATCTTAGCCCTGGCACCCTTCAGCTCCTGAGACCGACGCAAGGCGCACTGGTCTTTGCCCTTTCGAGGGAGTATCTCTGGGTTGGTAAACAAAATGAGAACTCTCATGAGTCTGAACTTGCCAGAATGCATGTTACGACACTTTCTGCTCTCCTTCCGACATTGAACTTGCAGCATAGCCTCCTTCTTCAACACTCAAGAGCTCTTTTCGGGGTGGGTTGCGGACATCCCTTGAGTGACTGGTTGCATCTGTAGAATTGGAGGTCCTTGAAGAGGACTTTGGAAGAGTCTTGGAGTCCTTAGGTTCCTTCCAAAGAAGGAGGTAGGACTCAAGCATTGAAGGCCGGATTGTCATGTCCCTCATGACTTCCAACAGTGGTGAAGAACTATCCGTGCGAGGGGAAACTTCCTCCGAAGGTGGAAGAGAGGAAGCCCCTCCCTCATGCAACTCTCTCGGCAGAGGTGAGGTAGGAGAGTGTCCGGTGGAAGATGCAGAAAAGCAGGCCTTGTTGGACTAACAGGAGTCAGCTTTACCCTCAGGAAAGTGGCCGCATCTGAGACTCCTCTCTTCCTCTACAGGGGAGAACAAGAAGGTGTGGTTCCTTGCAATGTGTCTGCTGGAGCTGTAAGGTTGCTCCGAAGAGCTGACAGACAGAGAAGGCTCGAAGGCTTGCACCACTACTCTGAGTATAGAACTGAACCACGGCTGCTGACTGACTGACGCACTGTCAGAAAGACCCCCTGAAGGGAAAGGGACCGAAGGTTCCCTGTCAAGAGTCTCTGCTGTTGATGGGTCCACCATTGAGGAAGGCAGCTTCAGCATCCTGAACCCTTCTGTGAAGACCCCTTCCCCTTTCCCCGCTGGTAGCACTGTAATGCCTTTGCGGGGATGGGAATGAGGCGATGGTGACCTGTCAATTTGATGTTCAATAAACATAGGAGCTTGTAGAAGCCTGCTCATGGCCATGGCGCAAGTGAGCCGGTGAGCGCAGGTACATAGCAGGCACAGGTGGGCCTGAGAGATCTTGTGTGCAGAAGAGCGGTGGCGGGCAGGAGAGCGCTGGGGCGCAGTAAGGCACTGCGCAGGAGGATGCTGGTGCGCAGTTTCCAGTGAATGCGCAAGAGAGCACTGGCACGCAGGTGGGCGTTGGAGAACACCGGCGAGCGGGAGGGTGCTGATGAGCTGTAGAGAGCGTTGGCACACGCTGGTTTGGAGAGCACTGATGTCTTGGGGAGCGCCGACGAGCTTGAGCTGGGGACCGCTGTTGCACTGGCGAGCGTAGGTTGGCTGGCAAGTGATGGCAAATGCTCCTCTTTGGAATGGAGGGGCTACGCTGATGGGCGCCAGCAATCGGTAGATCGCTAGGGGCTTGGAGGGTGCTGAGGACGAGCAGGAGAAGGCTGGTAGTCAGGCAAATGTCGAAGCACTGGAGAGCGAAGACACTCTGAAAGCGTTGGAATACAGGCTGGCACTGACATGCTGTTGAAGAGCACTGGTGCACTGCAGGGCGCTGGCGAGCTGGAAAGTGTTGGCGCGCAGCTGAACGCTTCGGAAGAACATCCGGATGATGTACAGGAGACAGGAAGGATGACGGCAGGTCGGCACAAAGGTCGAACTGGACCAGGGAAGTGCCGTTTGGAAGAGCGAACATCCACTGATAGGGATCGCGAAAAATCCAAAGTTGAGTCTACGGCCGAGGACAGGACTAGCAGCAGCGTCGTCAAGATAATAACCAGGAATGGGCGAAGGTTGAAGGCCAGAAGACGACTAAAGCAGAAGCTCCTCAGCGGGGGACGGCTGCAAAGACAAGGCCAAAGAATCGCCTTTTCACCGATGGTAAAAGGCAATCTCTCAGGCGAAGCGGAGGGTGAGCTCTGAGACGTGGGAACAGCAAGCTCAACTACCTATACCAGCAATCCTCCGAAGAGGAGTCTCTATGAGAGAACTCCCCCGATGGTGAGAGTCACTCACAGGAGACAGATGATCGACTTATCTTCCTCCTCGAAGGATGGACAGAACGGTGGAAGGTCGGGAGGCAGAAGAAGAGGTCTTGTGTTTTTTTTCCCTTTAAAGGAACCTTGGAAACTGAAATATCCTGCTTTGACTTCTTCCGCCATCGCCCAAACCTTTCCCACTGGGAGGCAGACCACTGCCGACACTCATTACAGATATTACTACAATCACACCGTTGACCTCTGTAGGTGGGACAAAGGGTGTGGAGGTTGGTATCCACGGCCAACATGAAGGTACCGCAGGGCCAGCCATCAGGTCAAGAGCAGGTACGCATGGTGGCAAAAGTCAACACAAACACATACTATTAAAGAGAAAGAACAGACAAAAACCATTAATGGCAGTCCAAAGTATAACTTGGTGATGGATGAAGAATGACAACGAGCCAAAACCAAAGTGACCTAAATCACTGGTGTGTGAGAGGGAGCGGTAGCAAGCAACCCCACCTATCCCCATTAACTAGCGGAATGGGTAGTTAACCCTCGATAAAAGTCTTATGGCTCATCTTCCAGCCTCACCGAACGTAATATCCTTATAAATAGCGAAGGTTTATATAAAGTAACGGAACAAAGAAATATTTCTTAAAAGTTACATAAAAAATATTGCTTTTAATCCTTCAGTCTTCTATATTTCATATGCAAACACAGAAAACAAACTTGACCCGAAATTAAACCCAATTGATTTCACTTAGTACAGTTAACATTAGGGTGAGCTATGAGCCCAAACAAATTGAATTTCCTAAAACAAACCATGACAGCCTCTGGACATGATTACTCCTCTATACCACAAATACAATCAATATACTGTACTGTTAAACTTAATTCATAACATCAGATATTCAATTTTGTAAACTCACATCAATACTGAAACCTGTAGAACTTATTCTTAAATAAATTGGGTCATGGATTTTACCCACAAGACCCAGCCCTGGGACTTGGGAATATTACTCAGCAAAATATCTTTAAATCTTAACTTCATTCTTGTGAAACCTGAATACAGTACTGTACTAAGAATGCTGTAAAATCATTTGACGAGACACTGTCTCTCCAGAAAGACCAATGCAGATTGAAATGTTTGAGAAGAGCAATTGTGGAAATGAAAGAGAAACCAAATATTTAGATATTTTAATCAAGATTCTCCTCTCAAGGACAATCCAATGAAACTTATATAACCTAAACTAATCAATAAGATCATAAAATAGATTACATCAAGAAAATCATATAAATCTTAAAATATAATGATACTATTCTACCTTATTACTATACTTATATTCAAACTCCAAAAATGAAGCTATCTCCATATTATAGTACTTTATAAATAATTGCATGGCTTCATATTCCAATACAAGTAGACTTACTTTTAATTCTTCCTTCCAATTAACTTTCATAACTTCACTACAGTGCAAGTAGCAGGTAGAATCATCCAGTATTACGTTCAAAAAGAGACAATGTCACCAGCATTGTTTCAAAAGGCTTAATGCTGTATATTATTCTCTAAGCTTTATTTAGGCTGTGACCAAGCCAATAAACTACTGCCCCTGCAACTGAATCAACAGATATTTACAAGTTCAAACTTAGTACAAAGGCTTTTCTGTTGATGATGTTTCCTTTCCTAGTTTTCATAATGCTTATTTATTCAACATTGTTATCTATCTTAAAATAATCTCTTTCTTCTCTTATATAGTTTATTCTTTACATTCTTATATCGTCACTGCACTTGACTGTCAACTATTTGGTCCCTTGGGCTAGTGGCAATTTGCTTTTGCCCCTTGGCTTTTAATAGTAATAATTATGCTAATATGACAAATTTGGAAATAATTTGTATTTTTCCTAACTATACAAACCTGGAGCTCTTTACAATGGAGATGCATTTTGGCAACAGCTGGAACTAGCTGTAAAACTTTTAGCTAGTTAGCGAAGGGAAAGCGAGAGTTGGACCAACCACTCTGCTCACACCACCACTTGTAACTGAAAGTCACAGTGCAATTGCAGCAAAACTTCCTGGGGGAAGGTGATGGCAGGACTAGTATGTGTTAAGAGCTCTAGGATTATACAAGGATACAACAAAAATACAAATTATTTCCAAATCTGTCATTTGTTACAGCGCTATATACATACCCCTACGATCTTTACAGTGGAGACTCACCGTTAGGTGGGTGTAAGTTTGAAAAACTAACTGGCTAGTGCCTGATCTGAGGTGCTACTCAATGCTTAGCATGAGCGGTTTGGAGGCACCACGTCCCCTTGTCGACTCTGAGAGCTAACGGCCTGGGTAATTGTGCGAAAGGGTGAGAACTTTTATCTGTCATCACTGCAGTGTTTTCTACTTTATTACAGATCACAATATCAGATTTTATAGCAGCTCCTTCTATGATGATTCTTGAGTAAACCTTCAGAGCACAAAGCCTTACCACAGTCCGTGCGCATGAATGGTTTTTCTTCCATGTGAGTTCTTAAATGTTTATCGAGTCTGTTTTAAATTATGTGTTTTGCCACATTCATGACATTGGAATAGATCTCTCATGTGATTTCTTATGTTTAGTGAGATAGTATTTCGAAGTAAAGAATTCGCTACAGAAATTTCACTTGTATGGCTTCTCTCCTGTGTGAATTCTTAAATGTTTAGTGAGAGATAGTTTTGTATTAAATGTTTTGCTACAGACATCACACTTGTATGGCTTCTCTCCCATGTGAATTCTTACATGTTCAGTGAGATGGTGTTTCAAAGTAAATGTTTTGCTACAGACATCACACTTGTATGGCTTCTCTCCCGTGTGAACTCTAAAATGTATAGCAAGTCTGTACTTCTTAGAAAATGCTTTGCTACAGACATCGCAATTGTATGGCTTCTCTCCCGTGTGAATTCTTAAATGTTCAGTGAGACCTCCATTTGCATTAAATGTTTTGCTACAGACATTACATTTGTATGGCTTCTCTCCCGTGTGAATTTTTAAATGTTCAGTGAGATGTTGTTTCGTAGTAAATGCTTTGCTACAGACATTGCATTTGTATGGCCTCTCTCCCGTGTGAATTCTTAAATGTGCAGCGAGATATGATTTTGTAATAAATGTTTTGCTACAGACATCGCAATTGTATGGCCTCTCTCCCGTGTGAATTCTTAAATGCACTGTTAGATTAAATCTTTTAGAAAATGTTTTCCCACATTCAGTGCATGTGCATCGCTTTCTAGCTAGAGCATTGGAGTTAACATTACCAAAGATCTGCTTCTCATTTATTTGATTCACCTCTTGATTCAAAACATCTTTCTGTAATAATTCTCTTCCACTGATTACACATGAAAGTCTTTCTTTTTCTTTTCCTTTATTTTCTTCCATAATTGTCCTTAAGTAAGTGCCTACACTTTCCTCCTCGTCGACATCCCCTTTACAACTTAATGAACCATTTTCACTCAATGATGCATCGTACTCGTAGGAATTTTTCAAGTAGCTTTCGCTAGAATCAAATATTTCTGGCTCTACTTTGACTTCCATTTTTGGATCCAAGAAAAGAGCGCCATCACTAAAGAGAGCAACACTGCCAGACGTATCATTATTTTCTGGATCGACTGCAGGTGAAAATAGATCTTCAATTTCACTTTTCATTGAAAATTCAAAAGGTGGTTCAGAATTCATTATCCTCTCCGTATCACAAGATGAAAAACCCCTTAATATTATTTTTAATAGACTTCAAAGAGGAAATTAAGACTAAACTTCCTATTCTCAGACATCATACTGTACAACAAAATCTTCCAACATGACCCTTTCTTTTCCCTGTCTTACATCTCTTGCATATACCTTCAGTAGCTTACAAGCTTTAGCAGCAAGAGGTGGACGATTCCTTCCTTTGAGATGAAAAATCTGGAAGAATAGAAAACAACAATCAGTTAGAGAAGAGGAAAACTCAATAAAAATAATGGAGTTTTTAAAAAAATAAAATAAATTTATAAAGTACTGTAATTTGCATTTTTCCTTAACATACAAACCACAGACATTGATCTGTGTTCTATCTGTTCTTGTTACATATTTCAGGCATCTAAAAATCTCATATCCTCTGTAGATTCTATAATCAACAGCATCTCCTGTGACATTATTGGTTCTATTCTTAAAATAGTTTTCCCCTTGCTCTTCAAAAAGACAGAGTTTCATCCAAAGTCTTATTTCCTTTGCTGTACTTCCTCTCCAGTCATCATCAAAATTGTCTTGCTAATACTGCTATGCACCTCTGAGCCTTCCTCCAGAATTATGAATAGCAAAAGGCTTTATAGTAATCCTGCACATACACGAAAATATACCACAAACTCTTCCATATCACTCCCTCTACCTTTGCTTTGGTTCTACTGTTATGGAAAATTAACATTACTAACATAAGTTTTTTCTTTCTGGTTGCCTTTGTGTTGTCCAGTGCCTTCTCAAGAACAACAGATACCCTCCATCCCTGTGAAGATGGGCCAGGAATTCTGCAATTTTAGGCTGAGAGGGTCTGGAAGAAGAATGACCTTTCATCTGGCACCAGCGTAAAAAAAAAAACTGCCCATTTGACTTGATAAACTTGACATGTAGAGCATCACATGGCTTAGGTTAACTAGATAAAAAGCCTCTTTACCTTGAGAACCTCCTGACAGGCTCCAAGCATGAAGATGAATCATGTGGAGCCCCCGATGAAGACAATGAAAGTGAGGCTGTTTGAGTAGATCTGGTCTCTCTAGCAATCTAACAGGAGGGTTCACTAGGACCTCAAAAAGGTCTGGGAACCAGTCCTTCCGAGGCCAGAAGGGAGCGATGAGGGCCAAGGAAAGACGACTGGTTTCCCTCTCCTTGATAAAACGCCCAGATCAGAGAGAGGGAGGAGGTGTCCACCTGAAGACTTCCTCATCTTGTAAGTGGGCATCTGTCGTCATGTACCGGGGATACTTGAACGAAGGGAAGACGACTTAGTAACAAAAGTTCATTGTTATGACATGGAATAAGAATTGAAAAACAATACAAGACTGAAAAATTATTTGAAAAAGAAAGCCTCCCACAAATTGGCCACCCCTATATCAATACAAAACACAAGTACTTGGTTTTTTTCCTAGGACACCCACACACCCAAAAAAAAGAAATAAAATATAAAAGTCCTATTTCAAAATACAGTCCCATTAGGTTTATGATGCAAATTTCTTAGCAATTAACACCAAGAAAGAGCCTTTTCGATCTAGGTCAAAGTATTCAAACAAATTACCCAGCTTGTGACATGAAAAAGGTCCAAGCTTGTTGCCCTCTGCTGGCCTGGAGGGGGACACTGCAGTCTGCTGCCCTGGAAGGGGACACTGCCGTCTACTGCCCTGGAGGGGGACACTGCCGTCTGCTGCCCTGGAGGGGGACACTGCCGTCTGCTGCCCTGGACGGGGACAATGCCGTCTGCTGCCCTGGACGGGGACACTGCCGTCTGCTGCCCTGGACGGGGACACTGCCGTCTGCTGCCCTGGACGGGGACACTGCCGTCTGCTGCCCTGGAGGGGGACAATGCCATCTACTGTCCCGAAGAGTACCTTTGAGTGTGCCTCTGCCCCTTCTTGTAGAGTGGCACTACCTGTACAGGAACTGCTGAGAGCCACTACCACCACCTAAACTGATGTTTAGCACTGTCGTCTGCTGGCCTGGAGAGTGGAACTAAATGCTGTCATTTCTGGCCTACTGACTTTGGCAAGGTTACCCAAGAACTGCTCCCCTAGTCCACTGTCTGCAGTCTCTGGCAGACTAAAGGGGTTAGTTGCCGGAACAGGCGAGGAAGCAAAGGGTCCACCTAAAGCAGGAGACGCCCAGAAGCTTGGTACAGGTGGGAGTAATGGTGAGAACCCTGGTACATTTCTTTGAGAAATCCTCAGTTCTTCCCAGGATTTCCAAGGTCCCTAACCAAACATCAAGCCACAAAGTAGCCTGTATGGGGAGAAGAGGAGTTGGACGAGGCACGTCTAAGATCTCAGAATAGCTCTTCTGCTGCAGACAGGAGGTGGGAGAAGCTTGGTGGTAGAGCCGGAACGTTGCGAGGAGGAGAGCTCAAAGAGCTGTAGGATGATCGTAGCCCTGGCACCCTTCACGCCCTGAGTCCAAGGCAAGGATAAACTGGTCTCTGAGGGCTTCTAGGTGCAAAAGACACCTTGTCTTTGCTCTCTCAGTTGATGAACCCATTGAGAATCCTGATGAGAGTCAGAACCTGACAGAATGCATGGTCCGACTCTTTCTGCTCTCCTTCCAACGTTGGACTTGGACTTGCAGCGGTCTCCTTTTTCCACCCCCAAGAGCTCTTCTCCGGGTGGGTCGCGCACATCCCTCGAGTGACAGGCTGCATCTGTAGACTTGGAGGTTCTTGAAGAGGACTTAGGAAGAGTCTTGGAGTCCTTCGGTTTCTTTCGTGGAAGGAGGAAGGGCTCAAGCATCGAAAGCTGCATTGTCATGTCCCTCCTGACTTCCATAGGGGGTGAACTCTCCGTGCGAGGGGAAACTTCCTCCAAAGGTGGAAGAGAGGAAGCCCCTCCCTGGCATTACCCCCTCAGCAGAGGTGAGGTAGGACAGTGTCTGGTGGAAGATGCAGGAGCAGACCTTGATAGCCTAATAGGAGTCAGCTTTACCCTAGGGGAAGTAACCACATCTGAGACCTTCCTCTTCAGGGGAGAAGAAGCTGTGATTCCTTACAGTAGGTCTGCTATAGCTGTAAAATGCTCTGAAGAGCTGGCAGACAGAGCAGGCTTGAAGGCTTGCACCACTACTCTGACCATAGCCCTGAACCAGGGCTGCTGACTGACTGACGCACTGTCAGACAGATCCCCTGAAGGCCCTGAAGGGAAAGGGACCGACAGTTCCCTGAGAGGAGTCTCTGCTGTTGATGGATCCACCTTCGAGGAAGGCCGATTCGGGATCCTGAATCCTTCTGTGGAGACCCCTCCTCCTTTCCTCGGTGGTCGCCCTGTAATGCGTTTGCAGGGAGGGGAATGATGCAATAGTGAGCCGTCTACTCGATGTTTCTTAAAACCTAGGAGCCTGTAGAACCTGCTCATGGCCATGGCGCAAGTGGGACAGTGAGCACACAGGAGAACAATAGCGCGCAGTAAGACGCTGAGCAGGATGATGCTGGTGCGGTTTCTAGAGAACGCGCAGTACGACGCCACATAGGAGGATGCTGGCGCGCATTTTCCGGTAAATTCGTAGGAAAGCTCTGGCGCGCAGGTGAGCACTGGCAAGCTGGAGAGTGCCAGTGAACCAAAGGGTGCTGGTGAGCTGGAGAGAGTTTTGGCACAGGAGAGCACTGTTGCACAGTCGACCACTGGCGCTTGGGAGTGGGGTGACGTACAAGAGAGCGCTTTTGTGCAGGAGGGCGTTGGCGAGCCTGATACCGAAGCTGAGCATGAAAGCACTGATGTCTCAGGGAGCGCTAACGAGCTTGAATGAATGAATGAATGAATGATTTAAAGTTTTCAGGCATCCTGACATCTAAGGTCATTGACGCCGGTAACATGTAATTTATGTAAACAAAAATAAAAAATGAAATAAAATAAAAAATTAAAGAGTATTCAATTAAAATCATAAAAATTGAATTTCATAAAAGTTAAATATTTTTCAGAAGACCTGCTTCTGAAAGAAATCTAAAAATGCCACTTGCATGGTAGGACACATCATTTCCAAGAATCTTGGCAAGGATGAACCTGCCACCCTCACCTCGAGCCTCAAACAAATATCTATTCCGCAAGTTGTTATAATTGGGGCATTCGGTCAACAAATGCCTTACTGTTAGAGTTACTAAACAGTTGTCACAATACGGTTGGTGTTGGCCCTTCAACAGAAACTCATGTGTCAACCGAGTGTGACCAATACGGAGACGACAGAGAGACGTCTCCCATTTTCGGGGCATCATATTATACCTCCAAGGAGATATGTCATTTGTTACTTCCCTCATTTTATTGCCTTCTTGACTATCCCATTGCTGTTGCCATTTATTGCAAACCAATTTCTTGATTTCAGGTAAGAAATCATTACAGGGAATGGGATACCTTCTTGGCAGCAACTCGGATGCAGCCTCCTTAGCCAGTGAATCTGCCTTCTCATTCCCGAACACACCTACATGTGCTGGAACCCAACAAAATTGAACTGTTATACCTCTCCGTCCAATAAGGAAAAGCCATTCTAAAATCTTTAAAACTAGAGGGTTATTAGAATTAAAAACTTCCATAGCTTGAAGGACACTCCTTGCATCACTAAAAATTGTAAAATGATATTTTAATTATAAAATATATTTTTGAATATACTTACCCGGTGAATATATAATAGCTGCAACTCTGCGGCTCGACAGAAAACACACTCAAAAAACTCGCGAGCGATCGCTATGAAGGTTGCGGGTGTGCCCACCAGCGCCAACTGTCGGCCAGATACCACTCTTGTATGTAAACAAAACCTTCAATTCTTCTCGTCCCGCTGTGTCTCTATTGGGGAGGAAGGGAGGGTCATTTAATTTATATATTCACCGGGTAAGTATATTCAAAAATTTATTTTATAATTAAAATATCATTTTTAAATATTTAACTTAGCCGGTGAATATATAATAGCTGATTCACACCCAAGGAGGTGGGTAGAGACCAGAGTTAATTATGTTTACAGCGTATAAGCTAAGAGTTTTTTCATTTTGACAGTTATCAATATAACAAAACTAAAATAAATAGGTACCTGGTAAGGAAGTTGACTTAGACGATTACTCTGCCTTGTAAGTCTGTCTTCCTCACGGAGCCCAGCGATCCTCTTAGGATGCTGACAGACTCCCAGGAGCTGAAGTATCAAGGGCTGCAACCCATACAACAGGACCTCATCAAACCCCTAATCTGGCCGCTCTCAAGAAATGACTTTGACCACCCGCCAAATCAACCAGGATGCGAAAGGCTTCTTAGCCTTCCGAACAACCCATAAAACAATATTAAAAACATTTCAAGAGACAGATTAAAAGGATATTGGAATTAGGGAAGTGTAGTGGTAGAACCCTCACCCACTACTGCACTCGCTGCAACGAATGGACCCAGTGTGTAGCAGTCCTCGTAAAGAGTCTGGACATCTTTTAAGTAAAATGACGCGAACACTGACTTGTTTCTCCAAAAAGTCGCGTCCATAATACTTTGCAGAGATTTATTTTGCTTGAAGGCCACGGAGGTTGCTATATCTCTAACTTCGTGCGTCTTAACCTTAAGCAAACATCGGTCTTTCTCATTCAAGTGAGAATGAGCTTCTCGTATTAAAAAAATCTGATAAAATATGACAAAGAATTCTTTGACATAGGCCATGAAGGTTTCTTAACTGAGCACCATAATGCCTCAGATTTCCCTCGTAATGACTTAGTACGAGCTAAATCGAACTTAAGAGCTCTAACAGGACATAATACTCTTTCCAGTTCGTTGCCTACGATCTCTGATAAGCAAGGAATATCAAAAGATTTAGGCCAAGGACGAGAAGGCAGTTCATTTTTGGCCAGGAAACCAAGTTGAAGTGAACAAGTGGCTTTTTTCTGTAGAAAAGCCGATGTTCTTACTGAAGGCATGAAGTTCACTGACCCTTTTAGCCGAAGCCAAGCACACTAGGAAAAGTGTCTTGAGGGTGAGATCCTTCAGGGAGGCTGAATGTAATGGCTCAAACCTGTCTGACATGAGGAACCTTAGGACCACGTCTAAGTTCCATCCAGGAGTTGCCAAACGACGTTCCTTAGAGGTCTCGAAAGACTTAAGGAGATCTTGGAGATCTTTATTGTTGGAAAGATCTAAGCCTCTATGTCGAAAGACCGAAGCCAACATGCTCCTATAGCCCTTAATCGTGGGAGCTGAAAGGGAGCGAACCTTTCTCAGATGTAAAAGAAAATCTGCGATTTGGGCTACAGAGGTACTGGACGAGGACACAGATGCTGACTTGCACCAGTCTCGAAAGACTTCTCACTTCGACTGGTATACTCTAATGGTAGAAGCTCTCCTAGCTCTTGCAATCGCACTGACTGCCTCCTTCGATAAGCCTCTAGCTCTTGAGAGTCTTTCGATAGTCTGAAGGAAGTCAGACGAAGAGCGGGGAGGCTTTGATGGACATTCTTTACGTGGGGCTGACGTAACAGATCTACCCTTAGAGGAAGACTTCTTGGAAAGTCTACCAGCCATTGAAGTACCTCGGTGAACCACTCTCTCGCGGGCCAGAGGGTAGCAACCAACGTCAACCTTGTCCCTCCGTGAGAGGCGAACTTCTGCAGTACCTTGTTGACTATCTTGAATGGTGGGAATGCATATAAGTCCATAAAAGACCAATCCAGTAGAAACGCGTCTATGTAGATTGCTTCTGTATCTAGGACTGGAGAGCAAAAGATTGGTAACCTTTTGGTCAACGAGGAGGCAAAGAGGTCTATGGTTGGTTGACCCCAAGAAGCCCAAAGACTCTTGCCCACGTCCTTGTGGAGGGTCCATTCCGTGGGTATCACCTGACCCCTCCGACTGAGACAGTCTGCCAAGACGTTCAAGTCCCCCTGGATGAATCTCGTCAACAGGGAGATGCCTCGAATTCTTGACCATAAGAGAAGGTCCCTTGCGATCTCAAGCAGCGTGAAGGAGTGTGTGCCTCCTTGCTTGGAGATGTACGCCAAAGTTGTGGTGTTGTCAGAGTTGACCTCTACCACTTAGTTTCGAAGACGCTTTCTAATATCATCAAGGCCAAGTGGACTGCTAATAGCTCCTTGCCGTTGATGTGCATGCTCTTCTGACTTGAGGTCCACAGACCCGAGCATTCCCGACCGTCCAGGGTCGCACCCCAACCCAAACCCGACGCGTCTGAGGACAACACGTGGTTTGGGTTCTTGACTGCTAGGGATAGTCCCTCTCTCAGACTAATATTGCTGTCCCACCATTTCAGGCATGCCTTTATTGGTTCGGAGACTGGGAATGATACCGTCTCTAATGTCTTGTCCTAGTTCCAGTGAGAGGCTAGATGGAACCGGAGAGACAGAAGGGGTAGTCTCCCTAGTGAGACAAACTGCTCCAGGGATGAGAGAGTCTCTACGAGACTGTTCCAACTCCTGACTGAATAAACGTTTTCTTTTCAGCATTAGTTGGACTTCGAGCAGGGCTTGACTGCGAATCTCCATCCCCAAAAATAGAATAATCTGGGATGGGATCAGTTGGGACTTTTAGGTTGACCACAAGTCCCAACTCCCTGGCCAGACTCAACGTCCAATGTAGATCCTGCAGACAGCGAAGGCTGGACGATGCTCTGAGAAGCCAGTCGTCCAAGTACAGGGAGGCTCGGATCCCCGATAGATGGAGGGATTTTGCCACATTCCTCATGAGCCTCGTAAACACGAGAGGCGCAGGACTGAGGCCAAAGCACAGGGCTCGAAACTGGTACCCCACATTCCTGTAAACAAACCTCAGAAATGGTTGGGAATCCGGGTGTATAGGAATGTGGAAGTATGCCTCCTGAAGGTCGAGAGAGACCATCCAGTCGCCTTCCATAAATGCTGTCAAGACGGCCTGGTAGACTTCATCGTGAAGTTTGTCTTGACAATGAACACATTGAGCGCACTTGCCTCTTACGTACTCCTGCAGTGAA
Source organism: Palaemon carinicauda (assembly GCF_036898095.1). Lineage (NCBI taxonomy): Eukaryota > Metazoa > Arthropoda > Malacostraca > Decapoda > Palaemonidae > Palaemon > Palaemon carinicauda. The sequence goes on along the minus strand of NC_090727.1, from coordinate 85,869,616 downwards.
CATGGCTGCCAAATCATGGAGCCATCCCTGAGGGACTTGTTCCTGCAGAGAACGTGGCTGTCAGATCATTGGAGCCATCCCTGAAAGCCTTGTTTATGCATGACATAATTGTACAGCAAAACTTCAAAGGCTCGAAAACAGCTGTGAAGTTGACCTGTAAAATCTTGGAGCGTCTCATGGCCAGGCGCCAGGGAGAGTCTATGAGGTTTGAGAAGTCTATCTGGGCAGAGGCAGGAACTCCCAAGCCGAGAACTTCTCTCGTGTCATATCAGACTCTCGCTCTAAAAGCCAGTTTAAAAGAAGGGAAAGCAAAGGCTGTATACCCCAAACTCCTCCTGGTGATAAACCAGTCGCCTAGCAAACGTAAAGCTCTCTAGGAGAGCGAGAGAGCACTAGCTTATAAAACAACGGCTTCGAAGTAGCTAGGCCTAGTGTAAGCTCTGACGTTTAGGCGAACGAGGAGCAGCAGTTACAAAAAGATCCGGACAAAGATCCTTAAATATCAGCATGATTTATTTAAAGTCCATAGAGGGCTAAGCAGCTTTAGGCTCCTCTCCGTCTGACAGAGTCCTCAAGGGAATATCAGTAGGAGGGGGAACAGCAACTTCCTCATCTGAAGGAACCTTGTCCGATAATAGCTGAGTCTCAAGCAAGGGAGAGACCTACCGTGGTGGCAATGCTTTACAAGCAGAGTCCACACGCACTGGTGCATTAGTAGCGGACCAGGACGCAACGTCATGTAACTGCTTGACAGTCTGTGAACTGTCAACAACAACAGGTGCGAGAGACCAGGACGCAACGTCATGTAACTGCTTGACAGTCTGTGAACTGTCAACAACAACAGGTGCGTGAGGACGCACAGCGTCCACTCGAGACTGCTTTGACCGCCTAGACTGAGCAGTCAAAACAACTCTAGAATGCGGAGGTTGACGCTCAGCGTCAAAACAAGTCAACTCCGATTGTTAGCGAACGTCCTGAACGTCAACAGGAGCATCAGCAAGTGGCCTAACGTCCAAATGTGGCTGAAAATCCACACGAGACCGCATCGAGTGTGGTTCTAAACAACCTGACTGACGTGACTTAGCTACGCCAACGTCAACAGGACGCACAAAGGAACGTTAGGGTGGCTGAAAGCCAGGATCTCGATGAGATAAACGGCTAGGCTCAACGGACTTATCGGCAGAATAGTCTTCCATAAGGGAGGCAAGCTTATTCTGCATGTCTTGCCGTACAACCCATTTAGGATCAACGGGAATGGTTGCGGTAAGAGACGAGGGTAACGTCTGTGACCGCAAAACCTTGCCTACAAAAAGACTCTCGGAGTCTGTGTTACGCTTTTGTTAGGCGGCGAGCAGTCTTCCGATGACTGCATAGGGTCAGAGCTGTCCTAATGGTTAAAACCAGGACGCTGGACCTGTCCTGAAAGGACTGACTTTCGCTTATAGGGCCTCGAAACCTTGTTTCACGGTTTCTTATGCGAAAAGCCTTCGGATGACGAGGAGAAAATCGTCTCTCTCGCCTTATGGTAGGGGTGATCTTGGTAAGATACACCCGATACCATAGAGGGAACGTCTATTCGCTGATCAAGGCCTCTCGAACCCATAAGTTGTACGACATTACTTCTCCCCTGGGCTTGGGAGCTTGCAAGAGGTCCCGGACTAGGCGAACGACAGGCACGAACAGACGAACCCTCGGTCGCAACACTGATAACACTTTGCGCAATATCACTTTATCACTACGATTTTCTGTTTTGCACTTATTTCACTGAAATCGAATCTTTTAACAATTCACATCAGGTATGAATAAAACTGATTTCTACCTGAAGCACGCAATTCTACCCTCATCAAAAGGTTGTAATTGCGAAATCAGTCGTATAAAGCAAGCACATTAATACCAGCAAAAAACAGAAAACATATTTTAAGATAAAAAATTCAGTGGCTGGGGAAGAGACTAAACACTAGTTCATTCAAAACTACGTTTTCAATCTCTCACCGTACATTGCCTGGGGACGAGAATAAAAAACTAAAAACGTTTTATCCTTTCTCCCCGTACAGAGAATAGGGACGAGAGTAACTCGAGAACAACGTTACCCGCTTGGGACGAGATAAAGAACGGAACGTTTTCTCTCCTCTCTCTCCCTCCATCTCTATCTCTCTCTCTCTCTCTCTCTCTCTTGATTTCGCACCTAAGAGAAGAGCCCACTTACGTTTCGTCAAAAAAACAGGTTATTTGACCAAAGGAAAAAACTGAAAGGTATTTCAATTAAAAAGTTCCTTTAAAATAGAATTTAAAACATTTAAGCTTTGAAAGAAGAATGAACAAAACGTCAGAATCGATTTACTCTTTCTGCAAAGTGAAACCGTGATACTCTCTCTCTCTATCGTAACGATAGAGCGCAAACTGCGTAGCATAAATAAACTAAACGTTAGTTCATCTTTGAAACAGTACGAAGACTATTCAAAGAAAATCTTTCATAAAATATCTATTAAAAAATATTCATTTAAAAAGTTTTAAATCATTAGCTCTTTAAAAGCTATTTACGATTGAAAGGGCTCAACGTTGTTTAACTTCGGTTTCCAAGTTAGGACCGCCTACTCTCAGGAAAGGTCGCATATAAACAAATCATTAAAATCTATTTTGATGTTTATTATAAATGGAAAGCTAATCGAAGAGGCCTAATAAAGGAGGTTGAGATATAAAATATATAGAGGAAAATTTATAATTAATTTATAACGTGATAAGATAATTGCTAAAAGCCTAAACACACTTCCGTCTAAGGGAAGGGTCGGCCATTTAAAAGTCAAAGAAAGTCCATACTCTCTTTGTCATCAAAAATTAAATCTATCCAAAAACGAGTTCAAGATTTAAGATGAAGATAAAACACCTGCACTGCGAAAGCTCAAACCAAAATGAAGTACTTCACCAAATATGTTGAGAAACTACAGGTTCTACAGCGAGTATTGATACGTCTTGTCGTCAACGTCGACAGAGAAGAATTGAAGGTTTTGTTTACATACAAGAGTGGTATCTGGCCGACAGTTGGCGTTGGTGGGCACACCCGCAACCTTCATAGCGATCGCTCGCGAGTTTTTTTAGTGTGTTTTCTGTCGAGCCGCAGAGTTGCAGCTATTATATATTCACCGGCTAAGTTAAATATTTAAAAATTACCCTCCTTCTCCAACGCTATTTTCTCAATAGCGGTTAATATGCCATACAGTTCGGCAGTAAATATGGAAGCGGTCAGAGGAAGTGCACCTCTACAATTAAAACCATTACTATGTACTCCAAATCCAACGCCAGCATCAGATTTGGAGCCATCAGTATAGATAAAAGTTGATCCTCTATGTTCTTTAACATGTTCATTAAAAAGACACCTGGCTTCTACGTCTGACATATTCTTCTTATCTCCAATAAAATATTTACAAAAAGATATCTCTGGTAACTTCCATGGAGGCGTTGATGATACCTTGAATGGAAGTACCTTATTTCTAATTATACATACATACATATACCAAAGGCACTTCCCCCAATTTTGGGGGGTAGCCGACAACAACAAGAAACAAAACAAAAAGGGGACCTCTACTCTCTACGTTCCTCCAGCCTAACCAGGGACTCAGCCGAGTTCAGCTGGTACTGCTAGGGTGCCACAGCCCAACCTCCCACATTTCCACCACAGATGAAGCTTCATACTGCTGAGTCCCCTACTGCTGCTACCTCCGCGGTCATCTAAGGCACCGGAGGAAGCAGCAGGGCCTACCGGAACTGCGTCACAATCGCTCGCCATTCATTCCTATTTCTAGCACGCTCTCTTGCCTCTCTCACATCTATCCTCCTATCACCCAGAGCTTTCTTCACACCATCCATCCACCCAAACCTTGGCCTTCCTCTTGTACTTCTCCCATCAACTCTTGCATTCATCACCTTCTTTAGCAGACAGCTATTTTCCATTCTTTCAACATGGCCAAACCACCTCAACACATTCATATCCACTCTAGCCGCTAACTCATTTCTTACACCCGTTCTCACCCTCACCACTTCGTTCCTAACCCTATCTACTCGAGATACACCAGCCATACTCCTCAGACACTTCATCTCAAACACATTCAATTTCTGTCTCTCCATCACTTTCATTCCCCACAACTCCGATCCATACATCACAGTTGGTACAATCACTTTCTCATATAGAACTCTCTTTACATTCATGCCCAATCCTCTATTTTTTACTACTCCCTTAACTGCCCCCAACACTTTGCAACCTTCATTCACTCTCTGACGTACATCTGCTTCCACTCCACCATTTGCTGCAACAACAGACCCCAAGTACTTAAACTGATCCACCTCCTCAAGTAACTCTCCATTCAACATGACATTCAACCTTGCACCACCTTCCCTTCTCGTACATCTCATAACCTTACTCTTAATCACATTAACTCTCAACTTCCTTCTCTCACACACCCTTCCAAATTCTGTCACTAGTCGGTCAAGCTTCTCTTCTGTGTCTGCTACCAGTACAGTATCATCCGCAAACAACAACTGATTTACCTCCCATTCATGATCATTCTCGCCTACCAGTTTTAATCCTCGTCCAAGCACTCTAGCATTCACCTCTCTCACCACTCCATCAACATACAAGTTAAACAACCACGGCGACATCACACATCCCTGTCTCAGCCCCACTCTCACCGGAAACCAATCGCTCACCTCATTTCCTATTCTAACACATGCTTTACTACCTGTGTAGAAACTTTTCACTGCTTGCAACAACCTTCCACCAACTCCATATAACCTCATCACATTCCACATTGCTTCCCTATCAACTCTATCATATGCTTTCTCCAGATCCATAAACGCAACATACACCTCCTTACCTTTTGCTAAATATTTCTCGCATATCTGCCTAACTGTAAAAATCTGATTCATACAACCCCTACCTCTTCTAAAACCACCCTGTACTTCCAAGATTGCATTCTCTGTTTTATCCTTAATTCTATTAATCAGTATTCTACCATACACTTTTCCAACTACACTCAACAAACTAATACCTCTTGAATTACAACACTCATGCACATCTCCCTTACCCTTATATAGTGGTACAATACATGCACAGACCCAATCTACTGGTACCATTGACAACACAAAACACACATTAAACAATCTCACCAACCATTCAAGTACAGTCACACCCCCTTCCTTCAACATCTCGGCTTTCACACCATCCATACCCGATGCTTTTCCTACTCTCGTTTCATCTAGTGCTCTCCTCACTTCCTCTATTGTAATCTCTCTCTCATTCTCATCTCCCATCACTGGCACCTCAACACCTGGAACCGCAATTATATCTGCCTCCCTATCATCCTCAACATTCAGCAAACTTTCAAAATATTCCGCCCACTTTTCCTTACCTCCTCTCCTTTTAACAACCTTCCATTTCCATCTTTCACTGTCTCTTCAATTCTTCCGCCGGCCTTCCTTACTCTCTTCACTTCTTTCCAAAACTTCTTCTTATTCTCTTCATATGACTGACCCAGTCCCTGACCCCACCTCAGGTCAGCTGCCCTCTTTGCCTCACGTACCTTGCGCTTTACTTCCACCTTTTTCTCTCTATATTTTTCATACTTCTCTATACTATTACTCTGCAGCCATTCTTCAAAAGCCCTCTTTTTCTCTTCCACTTTTACCTTCACTCCTTCATTCCACCATTCACTGCCCTTCCTCATGCTGCCTCCAACAACCTTCTTGCCACATACATCACTTGCAATCCCAACAAAATTTTCTTTTGCTAACTTCCACTCCTCCTCTAAATTACCAGTTTCTCTTACTCTCACCTCGTCATATGCCATTTTCAACCTTTCCTGATATTTACTTTTTACCCCCGGTTTTATTAGCTCTTCAACCCTCACTAGCTCCCTTTTACATCCACCTACTCTATTCCCCCATTCTTTTGCTACAACCAATTTTCCTTCCACCAAAAAATGATCTGACATACCGTTAGCCATACCCCTAAACACGTGCACGTCTTTCAATCTTCCAAACATTCTTTTTGTTATCAACACATAATCCATTAATGCCCTTTCTACTACTCTTCCATTTGCCACTCTTACCCATGTATACTTATTCTTATCTTTCTTTTTAAAAAAGCTAGCACTTATTACCATCTCTTGTTCAACACACATATCTACCAGTCTCTCACCACTCTCATTTTCACCTGGTACGCCATATTTCCCAATGACACCTTCTACCTCTCCAGCACCCACTCTAGCATTTAAGTCACCCATAACAACCACATAATTCCTTCTACCCAGTCCTTCTACACACCTAGTTAATTCACTCCAGAACTCATTCCGCTCTTCTTCACTTTTCTCACTACCTGGCCCATACGCACTGACAAACGCCCAACATTCCCTACCCAACCTAACCCTTACCCACATTAACCTAGATGATATCTCCTTCCATTCCACTACTTTACCTGTCATCCATTCACTCAACAATAAAGCCACACCCTCTCTCGCTCTTCCCCTTTCAATCCCAGACACTCTACCAGACATTTCACCAAACATCACTTCACCCTTTCCTTTCATCTTTGTCTCACACAAGGCCAATACATCCATCCTTCTACTTCTAAACATACTTCCAATCTCACATCTTTTACTCTCTATCGTACTACATCCACGCACATTCAAACACCCCAAAACTAGAGTGCGGGGAGCAGTCACTCTCCCCCAAGCTCCATCTCTTTGTTGCTGTCTCACAGGATACTTTTACAGGAGAGGGGGTTCCCAGCCCCCTCGTCCCGTCCCTTTTAGTCGCCTCTTACGACACGCAGGGATAACGTTGGCGCTATTCTAATTTTTATATGCCCCCGCGGCCACAGGGGGCTAATTATATCCAGACTATTTAATAATCGTTTCACCCGAAAGCCATAAGGTTGAGCAGATTTTGGGTGCAACTCAAAGTATGATGCGTGTCTTACAAGGCTTGCAATCTGAAAGGCTAGAGAGTTAGGAAGTCTTTGCAATCTAAACCAATACCGAAGAATGGAAGACATTCGGTAAAGGTCTAGAGGTAACTCTCCAGCATCAACAAGAAGACTTGGGATAGGCGAGGTTTTAAAAGCTCCAGTAGACAATCTAATACCTGCATGATGTATCGAGTCTAATATTTTTAACCGGCTGGGGGTGGCTGAAGAATATACCTCACAACCATAACTAATTTTGGAAAAAATCAAGGCCTTGTATAATTTTAAAATAGTATTGCGGTCTGCCCCCCATGATGTATGGGACAATACTTTTAAGATATTCAGAGCTTCAACACATTTAGCTTTTAGCGCTTTTAGGTGAGAAACCCATGTAAGTCTACAGTCAAATATAAAACCTAAAAATTTGGTTTCCGATACACATGGTATCCGTTGACCTTTAATGTATATATCCGGGTCTGGATGTACTCCCCGGATACGACAAAAATGGACAATGGTAGTTTTACTTGACGAGAACTTAAATCCATTCACGTCAGCCCACTGGATAATTTTATCAATAGAGAGTTGGATTTTTCTCTCAACCATTGCCATTCCAGTGCCAACAAATGATATTGAGAGATCATCCACAAATAATGTTGAGAGAACATCCTGGGGAATGGCTGAGGATATCCCATTAATTGCTAGTGCAAAAAGGGCTACACTCAGCACACTACCCTGAGGAACTCCTTCTTCCTGGCACTTACTCTCTGATAGAGTTTCCCCCACTCTCACTTGAAAAACTCTACGTGAAAGAAATGCCTGAATAAATAGTGGCAGCTCTCCTCTCAATCCCAATTCATGAATGGTTTTAAGAATACCATATCTCCATGTCGTATCATATGCCTTTTCAAGGTCAAAAAATACTGTAACATGGTGCTGTTTGGAAGCAAAGGCTTCACAAATAGAAGACTCAAGTCGTATCAACACATCAGTCGTTGAGTGCATTTTTCGGAATCCACATTGAATCGGTGATAAAATACCTTTCTTTTCAAGGTACCATATCAGCCTTGCATTGACCATCTTCTCCATGATTTTACATAAACAAGATGTCAATGCAATAGGACGATAGTTTGCTGCTAAAAACTTGTCTTTACCGGGTTTTAAAAAGGCTAAAATAATGGCTAGTTCCCAAACACTTGGGTAACTATGATCATGCCATATTCTATTGATAATGCTTAAAATAAATAGCTTTGTATTAAAATGTACATGTTTAATCATTGCATATGGAATTCCATCGGGTCCAGGGGCTGTATCGTTGCAATGAGCAAGTGCGGAATCAAATTCTCTTTCAGTGAAAGGAGAATTATACGACTCTTCCCTACTTGTTGCAAAATTTAAAATTTTCTTTTCTTCAGTGCTCCTATACTGGTGACCAGGGGCTCCTTCACACTTGCTGGATACATTTGAAAAATGATTAGCCAGGGCATTGCTAACTTCATTTGCTTCAGTTACATACTGGCCATTCACCTTCAACACTGGTGGTGGGTTGGGGGTGAATTTGCCAGCTATCTTTTTTACTTTCGTCCACACAGAAGATGGTGGTGTTCTACTGTTAATGGAGGAAACAAAAGACATCCATGTTTGGCGCCTTGCTTCTTTCATGGCACGACGGAACTGTGCTCTACATTTCTTGTACATAGTTAAATTCTCATCAGTTCTGCGTCTACGCAATCGTGTTAGAGATCTTCTTGTGGCTCTGTGGAGTGCAGTTAGTTCTGAAGACCACAACGGGACTGGTCGTCGTTTGAATAACCCTGTTGTTTTGGGAATTGAATTGACTCCTGCTGTATGAAGAGTTCCATTCAGTAGGTCTATGGCATCATCAACACTTTCAAACTGTTCTGCTCTCCCTTCGATTTCACTTAGCTCGGAAAATTTAACCCTGGAACGGTACGGTGGGTCGTCCGCGACCCCGAGCGTCAAAAAAAAAGAGGTTTTTCTCACGTGACTCACCCCCGTGACTGAATTTGTGGGTGATCGACCTGCAGTAGGTGTCTCGCCTACACGCTCTAGTAGTGTCCAGATGTGCGTTGCTGTAGTTGTACTCCTTCCCCGATTTCTGAGACGCGTCGGGGTCGAGCGCGACCGAGTTTACCCTTCTAAGGTAATTTGCATAATTATCAAAGTTATTACGTATTATGAAATTGTCGTAGAATGGTGCAACTTGTATAGGTTATCAGTTGTGGAAAGTCTTGGTGGATTGTTTGGCTACCATGTGCATGACTTTTTTTTTAGTTAAAATGTCGTTCATCACCACGAGGACCATTTTACCGCGAGTGCCCTTTTCATTTTTTTTCATTTTTTTGCCAAGTCATTTTTCCGTAAGATATTGCCAAATAGTGTCGTAAAACTTTTGCTTTTTTAGTGTTGGAAAGTGTGTCTAGATGATCTGGCTACCCATGCGTGACTTTGTTTTTGTCAGATACGACGTAGTTATTGGTATATGGGGTATTTAACTGCGGTTGCCAATTTCTGTTTTTTTTTCAATATTTGTAAAAATTTACTACATAGTAAGGAATTTCCGTATATTATTGATTTTTTTTCATGTTTATTTGTTAGAAAGTGTGCCTTGATGGTTGGGCTAACACGTGCATGTCTTTTTTTTTATCTGAGATGCCGTATATTAGAATGTTGGCCATTTTTCCACGAGTGCCCCTTTTTATGTTTTGCATTTTTTTGCTTAGTCATGTTACCGTAAGGAATTGGCAAGTAGTGTCGCAAAACTTATATTTTTATAGTGTTGGAAAGTGTTTCTAGATGATCTGGCTACCCATGCCTATCTTTATTTTTTAGCCAGATATGGCGTATATATAGGTATGTGTTCGATTTTCCTGTGATTGGCTTTTTTTCGTTTTTTCCCATTTCTTTCAAAATTACTACGTACTAAGGAACTATCACAGAGTAATGATTAATTTACATGTTTATTTGTCGGAAAATGTTCCTTGATGGTTTGCCAGCACGTGGCTGAAATTTTTTTTTTCTGAAATGCCGTATATTAGAATGTTGGCCATTTTTCCGCGAGTGCCCCTTTTTATTTGTTTTGCATTTTTTTGCTTAGTCATGTTACCGTAAGGAATTGGCAAGTAGTGTCGCAAAACTTATATTTTTATAGTGTTGTAAAGAGTTTCTAGATGATCTGGTTACCCATGCCTATCTTTATTTTTAGCTAGATATGGCGTATATATAGGTATGTGTTTGATTTTCCTGCGATTGCCACTTTTCGTTTTTTCTCATTTCTTTCAAAATTACTACGTACTAAGGAACTATCACAGAGTAATGATTCATTTAGATGTTTATTTGTCGGAAAATTTTGTTTACTTCTTTTTTGATTGAATATCATCAAATTTTTTTAGCTAAAATATTATGTTGTTTTACATTTTTTTTTTTCGATTTTATTTCCCTTCAAAAAAATTTTTTTGGGTCAGAATTCTAATTTTATAGTCGTAAAATAATTGACAATCATCCAGCAATCCACCATAAAATTTTTATGCATATCCAAGAATAATTAGATTAGTAAATAACACCTTGAAATTGACATACCCTTCCTGCATTTCAGGTGACAGATTAGGGAGTCTGAGTCAGTGTGGTTGGCGGCCATTTTGTGGACATATCCGAAGCGTAAGTTGCCCTATCTATATATATTCTTGTTCCCTATAGAATTTGTGATATTTTGGTATATTTTTACCTGCATAAATATCATATTATATATTAAATATATGTATTTTTTTACGAAATTTCTAAGTACTCAAAAAATGACCTTTAGATATGGCCCCTGATATAAATGTAATTTACAAAATAATGAAGATTTTTTTACATATTTCTATTTTAGGATAACATATGTTTATTCCCTAAAAAAATTAGCCACTTCCTATTTCATTTGGGTACCCAAAAAAATTCATGAAATTTGGACAAATTTTTTTGGTCAAAAAAAGTTACCCTTTTTTTGTCATTTCAGATCTTCACCTCCATGGGTCCGACTTCATCCAAAATACATCAAGATGTGTCCTAAACATTCAAGAATCAATTCCTAAAAGGATTTGTGTATATATGTATAAATTTTTTTTTTATGAATTTTTATGTAAGGTCTTTTTATTTTTCTACTTAATTTTTTAAAATATTTATAATAAATAGTTTTTCAGCAGATGAGTAGTATTTATCTTTACAGTAGTTTTGAGCATTCATTGAACTTTTTTTTGGCAAAAAAAAAGGAGGTTACTGCAAAAACAGATTTTTCAAGAATTTTTTTTTGCGTCGGGGTCGCGCGCGTCCGAGTATACCCTTAAAGGGGTGTCCGAGGAGCGTACCTATCCAGGGTTAACCCAGTCTGCCTTGTTTAGATTCCAACGTGGCGATCTTTGCAAAGGCGGACCCTTGTTGGTGTTTATAATGATTGGTGCATGATCACTAGTATGCCAGTCATCTAATGTCCTCCAATCAAAATCAAGAAGGCAGTTAGGGCTTGCAATTGAAAGGTCAATGCATGACAAAGTACCTGTCTGAACATGGAAGTGTGTGGGCTCTCCTGTATTAAGGAGTCCCACATCCTCATTCTCCACAGTTGATGAGATAATATTGCCCCTTGTGTTTGCTAAAATATCACCCCATAAAGGATGTCTACCATTCATATCTCCCAGTAAGAGAAAAGGTTGAGGGAGTTGTTGAATGACCTCTGCTAAATCATCATATAAAATATTATTATTTGGAGGTAAGTACAAAGAGCATATTGTATATTTTCTCCCTATATCAATTTGTACAACAACTGCCTGTAGGGTTGTACATATAGACATGGGTATTTGGGGAACATCTCGACGAATGTACATGAGACTTCCGCCATAGCTCCCTGCTTGTTGATTATATGGTGTTCTATATCTAACATACTCTCGAGGACTACTGTAGGAGTGTTAGAATCAAGCATACTTTCCTGTAGACATACAATTATGGGGGAATGCTCATGAATTAGGAGCTTAAGTTCTTCATATTTCGCCCTCAAACCCTGACAGTTCCATTGCAAAATGGAGGAGAAAACTATGGATTATTTCTGGAAGACATCTTGGATGAGGTCTTCCCATTAGCAGTTTTTAATTTAACATTATTACCAGTAGGTTTCTTCAGAGGTGGTCTTGTTATGTTGGGTTTAACGTTGGTGTTTTTCTTTGTATTCTTTTTATCTATTTGTTGAGGTGGATGGTGGACCTCAACTTGAATTTCTGATTTATTCAGTCCATCTTCTGGTTCATTAGAAACATCAACAGACAAAACATCAAATTTATTTGATGTCATAACCTTAACGTTTCTAATGGAGGGTGGAGAGAGAGATGGAGGTCTCTCTCTTTTGCGATTAATAGATGGAGGGATTCGAGGTTTTTGCACCTTTCCCACAACAGGTGCATCAGGTAAGTTAGTCTTAAGTGGAACCTCCATCAGATCAGGCAAGGACATGGCCTGAGAGAGGTTTGTATTACTTTTTGTAATGGCGGCTGAAGGCTGTACAGCAATGGGCAATGACCTAGTGTTAATACACCGTGGTGAAGCCTCAGGAGGTGATATGGTTACCTTGTTATTTGACATTTTGTCAGATAGTATACTTTTTTTTGAGCTATTGGCAGTGCTAGATTGGTTTGATTTTAATGCCTTAGCATATGTATTTGATTTATTTAATAGACTTTTGGCATGGGTCACACTTATGTGTTCTAAGTTTGATTTGTTGAGGGCAGCTTCCTCTAACTTATATAGCTCGCAGATCTTGTCTGTGGATTTGTGATTCGAGCTGCAATTTAAACACCTGGCTCCAAGTGCACACTCTCCATGGTAAGATTTGGAGCAAATACCACACATCTTCTCATTTTTGCAAACTTTGGACGGGTGCCCAAATTTAAAAAATTAAAGCATTGCAATGGCTTCTGCTTGAAGGGTCTTACTTTAATCCTTTCGTTCTCGATAATAATATGAAAAGGTACATCAGCATCCTGGAACGTAAGGATTATCATTGATGTACCTGGGACTTTATGAACTTTCCAAACATTTAATGGACACATGGCCAGTATCTCCTCCTCTGTAAAATCATATAGATCTCTGTTAAAAACTACGCCCCTTCCGTAGCTAAAATTTAGGTGGGGTTTGACATCTAACTTAATGTCATCGTTACTTATTTTCATATTGGACAATATTACCGACTGTGTACTGGATTTGGCATGGATAAGGAAACTATTTTTTCCGAAACGAGATATATCGCCTGGTGCAATAGTTCCTACTTTTTTCTGAATCAATTTGCATATTTTAAAATAATTCCCTGTAACCCCCTTTGATTTAGCTATAAGCCACATCGGTGGTTTTGGATTTCTCTGGGAGGGCATGACTATATCTGCGTCTTTTTCCAACCAATCGGCAGGCCTGTACACATCTAAATCTTTTGGTACCTTATCGCAGAGAGCAGCCGCGACATTCAAGTTATTAATTTTAATATTATTCAAATTACTTATTGCACTAAATGCTTCGTCATAACTACTATAAGATATCCATGAATCCCAAGTTTCAGCTTCAAGTTTCATCCTTATTTCTTTTATGCATCCATAGCATTCAAATGCTTTACATAGATCATCATAATTTGTTTCTATTGAAATTTGTGTAACATGGAGGATTCGAAGTTTCCTCGTGTTACCCAAATTACTCGATATAGAAATATCAGTAGAATGGTCCTTTCCCGTTCCGAGGTCATCAACAGAGCTATCCCTTATCACATTAGCAGAGGTCGTCAACAGTGCCGGGGGAGAGTCAGCGTATCCAGGGGATGGGGGTTCGTTCCTTAAAGAATCCATTATACCAAAGAGAGAGAAAAGAGTTAGTTTGATGTACCTGCTCGAGAATGTTAGGCCATCACACGTCGGAAAGGAAATTTGCACTCTCCACTATCGGCACAATGAGAGTATACTTCCCAGATGGTCCACTCCATACCCTACCCGAAGGATAGCATCAAAACAGATATAGAGGCACAGGTGTAAGCTGAACCCGCCTGTTAGGACTGAGACCAAGAAATTATGGAATCATCCTCCCCATATCTATAATGACGGGCTTCCGGCCAAAAGCCGAGAGTCCTACCCCAAGCATTGGATCCCCCTGGATTCCGAAGACCCAACACTTGAGAATAGTTCCGCCAAAAAGGTCCAAACCATCATCGGGATGGCTGAAATCATCCAATACTCTCACATATAGCTTTGAATGCAAACACCTCCCAACCGTGACACCTCCTCCCACTCATCAAAGCAGGCAGCAATAAAGGATGTATGAACATCCCCGCCGGGGCTACAATGGATGTAAAAACATCCAAGCCATAGGAGAAAAGAAGAAAAAAAATAATAAAAATATATGTACATGATATATACACACATATAATGAGGGAAATTTTTCTCATAGAGTTTGGAAAGCAAGACTAAAGAAAGTTTGTGAAATTAGGATAAGGTCGAAGTAATATTGAGAAAAAGAAAAAGGTAAAAGAGAGAAATTTAGATTCGAACTGGGGGAGCAATTTCCCCAAGTTTGAGAGCCCTCTTGCCCGTCACACAGTTTCAGCACGGGAATGAAATGCCGTGCTGAAGCTCAATGACTTCATCAAGGCAGTCTCTCATTAAGAGGGTAACGAGCTTGAGCTGGAGAGTGGAGTTGCACTGGTGAGTGCTGGCGAGCTGGCAAACACTACTCTTTGGAAGGACAGGGCTGTGCTGGAGAGCGTTGGCAATCGGGAGATCGCTGGAGCATTGGAGGGGGCTGAGGATGAGAAGGAGAAGGCTAGCGGTCAAGGGAACGTCAATGTTCTGGAAAGCGCTGACTCAGTGGAGAGAAAGATTTTCTGGAAAGAGTTTTGAGTGCAGGCTGGCGCTGACGTGCTGTTGGAGAGCACAGGTGCACTGCAAGGAGCTGGCAAGCTGGAGAGAGTTGCGCTCCGCTACACTTAGGTAGAGCATCCGAGGATGTACAGGAGATGGGAACAGTAACGACAGGTCAGGAGGTCGACTGGAATGTCGAACTGGAACAGGGATGTGCCCTTTGGAAGGGCGAACATCCACCAATGGCGATCACGAACCATATGCAGAAAAGTCCAGGGCTGAAGTCCGAGGACTAGCCGCAGCGTCGTCAGGAGAAGGAACAGGAAAGGGCGAAAATCGAGGGCCAAAAGACCACTGAAGTGGCAGCTCCTCTGTGGGCGACGGCTGTGAAGAGGCTGAAGAGCCTTTTCAATGATGGTGAAGGGCAACCTTTAAGTCAAAGCAGAGGGCGAACTCTGGGACGTGGGATCAGGAAGCTGACCTTGAGCAGCAGTCCTCCGAAGAGGAGTCTCTATGAGAAAACTCACCCGACGGGAGAACCACTCATATGAGAGACAGACGATGGACTTAGTTTCCCCCTCGAAGGATGGACAGAACAGGGGAAACGTAGTCGTCGGCAACAGCAGGAGAGTCTAGAGGGTCAGGGGCGTCGACAGCGGCCACAGAAGACGCCTCTGACACCACAACATCGACAAGAATTAGAGGATCCAACTCAGAAGTCAACGACGGCTGCACTCTTGCATTGCGGACCCGGGAGCCGCAAGGACGACAACACCTGTAACACAGAACCCATAGACAAGGCCTTACCCGGGGGGGGAGACGTGGGGCCACTTCGCTAGGGGAAGCAACACCTTCTCTCAAGGACGAGGGTTGGCAAAAATTAAAGTCTACATTACTGCTCGACGGTCTCTCAGAAGAACCCGAACGAGTAGGAGCTTCGGAGGAAGGTCGGTAGACAGAAGAAGAGATCTTGTTATTTTCCCTTCATACAAAGGAACCTTCGAAAGAGAAATATCCCAATTTGACTTCTTCCTTCGCCCTCGCCAAAATCTTTCCCACTGGGAGGCAGCCCACTTCCGATGCTCATTGCACTTATTACCACAATCACACCGTTAACCTCTGCAGGTGGGAGAAAGGGTGTGGCAGTTAGTGTCCATGGCTGACATGAAGGTCCGGCAGGGTTGGCCTTCAAGTCCAGGGCAAGTATGCATGGTCGCAAAAGTCAACACAAACACACACTATTAAAGAGAAAGCATAAACAAAAAGCACTAATGGCAGTTCAAAATATAACTTGGTGAGGATGAAAAACAGCAACAACTGTTTACCATCCGAGCCAGAAGCAAAGTAAATTAAATCACCGGTGTGTGAGAGGGAGCGGTAGCAAGCTAACCCCCTACGCCCGCTAACTAGCGGAATGGGTAGTTAAACCTCACTAAATAAGGGATTTTGACGTAGGAAAAATCTATTTCTGGGCGAGGGACCTGTGCCGCCCAGTGAATAAGCTCCATTTAGCACTTATTCTTAGGTAATTTACTGCTAAATATACCAGAGAAAAAATGTAAAGGAGTGCTAGGTTAACTAGCTCGCTCACCTATTGGTGTCGGTATAAAATTGGGCGTATAATCCAGAGGTCCCGCACTATTTAGATTCATCCACGACAAAGACCCCAATAGAGGAGAGCCGTTCAACCTCACTCGGCACCACCAACTCTGCATCCGCTCAGAACCCAACTCCTTAGCACCCAAAGTTTGGGGACTCCAAGGGAGAGGAGCTGGGAGGGTTCACTGGGCGGCACAGGTCCCTCGCCCAGAAATAGATTTTTTCTACGTCAAAATCCCTTTTCTGGGCTCGAACCTGTGCCGCCCAGTGAATATATACAAGAGAAATGTCACCAAACTTGCAAAATAAAGGAAAAAACATAAGCGTAAGGGAAATACAAGTTGCTTTAATCAGAGATGAGTGCCAAAAACAATTATAAGGGTATCTTAACAGGAACATAAATCCACTTGGTAGAACAATTGACAAATAAGGTAAGGTATAATAATGCCGTGAGTGATAATATATACAGATACTCAGGAGTTAAAAATTTACAAATATAATAATAGTATTCAGGTGCGAAACCAACGAATACAAATAGGGTATAAATGAGGCAGGTAAGGGGGAGAGATAAAATGACAAGGAATTAACATGTGAGTTCCCTGGGAGTAACTACGCTCCCTGCAGCTACTGTAGAAAATTTTAGGGCTTCCAAATGTTTAAGGTAGTGTTTCTTGAACACTGACGGTGATTTCCACCCTGTATACCTGGAAAGGTCCGTAAAATTCATGTGGTGAAAAAAGTTCACCGAAGTAGCAACCGCTCTGATATCATGTGCAAGAGGAAAAGAGTCAGGGCTAGCTTGTTTAATAAAATACAAAATTTGTTGCCTGATCCCTTTAATGGTAATGGTACCGCCTTGTTCTCTAACGAATAGAGGCCCCGAGGAGTTAGAGGAGGTCCGGGATAAATAAGACCTAAGAGTAGTAACAGGGCACAGAGACGGATCTTGCGTGAGGGGAACAATTTTCCAGGAGGACCATCTATTCTGAGGGTCTTCGTTCTTAGCCAAAAAGAATTTGTTAGGTGAAAGAAGGACCTCTCCCGAAGGAAGGAACTCAATATGACCCGGGTCTCTCGACAAGGCTGCCAGTTCAGAAATTCTTGCCCCGGAAGCCAAGCTCACCAGGAAAAGTGTTTTCCTGAGAAGGGGAATGTAATCACAAGAACTGTTAATGGTATCAGAAGCCAATTTGAGTACATCATTAAGGAACCAGGTCACCGGGGTAGGACGAGTAACCGGTTTCAGTCTGGCACAGGCTTTCGGAATTGAAGCTAACAAAGAGTCGGTTAAGTCTATGTTAAAACCCACTAGGAAGATCTTTTTCAAAGCAGAATTAATAGTGGTGATAGTATTGGCTGCCAGACCTGATTCTAATAAAGTTCTAAAGAAAGTGACTGTAAGGTTCAAGTTCATACAGTGCACGTCTGAGTCTATCAAAAATTTTGCCAACTTTTTAACCGCAGAATCATATTGGCGGATGGTGGAATCCCGTTTATCTGATTCTAGGAACAGGGTGTTTTGAGGATCGATATTGGCACCATGCATGGCCGCAAACTTCATGAAGTCCATAAAGTTAGGGCGCTCTGAATGTTTGAGAAAGCGTACACAACGCGTGTTTGTACTATCTGAGACAGAACCGGATTGGGTATCGGGTGAGGATATAGTCTCAACTCTCGCAGGAGAGGATACCAATTGCTCTTGGGCCAGTTGGGTGCGACCAAGGCTACTCGTCCCTTGAAGGATCTCAGTTTGTCTAGGACTTTCAGTAAAAGATTCACCGGGGGAAAGAGATAAATCCTTTCCCAGATGTCCCAATTCTGTGACATGGCGTCTGTGGCGTAAGCCTGAGGGTCTAGATTGGGAGCCACATATACTCTCAATTTGTGGTTGGACTCCGTGGCGAAGAGGTCCACTTGGAGACCGGGAACCCGAGAGAGAATCCACCAGAATGACTTTAGATCGAGTGACCATTCCGATTCTAGAGGGGAGGTCCGGGACAAGGCGTCTGCCACTACGTTCCGGACTCCCGCCAGGTGGACAGCTGAAAGATGCCAACGGTTCGAAGCTGCTAGGGAGAATATGGCTAATAGAACATGGTTCAGAGGCCCTGATTTCGACCCGCCTCTGTTGAGGCAGCGGACCACCACTTCGCTGTCGAGGACCAGACGAAGGTGTTGTCTCTTGGGTAGAGCGAGACGTTTCAGGGTTAGAAGAACTGCCATGGCCTCCAGCACATTGATGTGAAATTGGCGGAATAAGGGAGACCAAAGACCTTGAACTTTCCTGAGCTGAGAATAGCCGCCCCAACCTGATAGGGATGCGTCCGTGTGAATGATTAACTTCGGAGGCGGAAATCGAAGGGGAACTGACTTTGACAGATTGTTGGCCCTTGTCCAAGGAAGAAGTCTTTCCCGTAGAATGGGAGGAAGGCGGACTTTCCTGTCCCGGAGCTTCCGGTTCGCCCTCGAACGCCAGACACGATTGATATCTTTCAATTTTGCCTTCAGAAGTAGATCCGTCACTGAGGCAAATTGAAGGGACCCCAGAATCCTCTCTTGGAGTCGTCTGGAACTTACTTTGTCTTTGAGAAAGCGTTTGGTGTTCCTTGCAATCTCTAACCTCTTGGGTTTGGGAAGACACAGAGTATGAGATATAAGATCCCATTGCAGGCCGAGCCATTGGAACTTTGATTTCGGAAGAAGACGGGACTTCTTGAAGTTGATCTGGAAGCCTAGAGATTGAAGATATTGGATGACTCTGTGAGTGGCTTTTAGGCAATTTTGGGAGGTGTCTGACCAAATGAGCCAGTCGTCCAGATAGGCTACTACTTGAATTCCTTGATTTCTGAGTTCCTGAACAGCAACTTCTGCTAACTTTGTGAAGATCCTTGGGGCGATGTTGAGCCCGAAAGGCATCACCTTGAAGGAGTAATTTTTGTCCCCTAGGCGGAAGCCTAGATACGGACGGAAGTGTCTCGCTATCGGGACGTGATAATAGGCGTCTGTAAGATCGATAGAGGTGGTGACGGCCCCACGGGGAAGTAAGGTCCGCACCTGCGAGACGGTAAGCATTCGAAACTTGTCGCATTGAATGGACAAGTTGAGAAGGGATAGGTCTAGAATCACTCTTCTCTTGTCCGAATCCTTCTTCGGGACACTGAACAGCCGACCCTGAAACTTCAGGTGTTTCGTTTCTTGTATGGCGTTCTTTTGTAACAGATCCTGGACAAATTCGACTAGGTCCGGAGTGGAATGTTGATGAAATTTGTTCGGAGGAGGAGGCCCTTGAATCCAACTCCACCCCAGTCCCTTGGAGATAATACTGAAAGCCCAGGGACTGAACCTCCATTTGTTGCGGAAGGCATAAAGCCTCCCCCCTACCTGCTGCACCTCAGTATTGGCTTGAGGAGTTGCCTCCACGTCCGCCTCGGAAGTTCTTTCCCTTGCGAAAGAATCTTCCTCTACCTCTGTTCTGGTTTGAACCACGGTGGTAGCCTCTACCTCTGTTATAACTCTGGGAAGAGCTATGAGCCTCATAAGACTGGTTAAAGGCAGGAGAGGTGGTGGAGGCACCAGAAAGCTGGCTCTTAGGGAGCAGAACGGTGACATAGTCGTCCGAAGAAGGAGCCTGAGAGGTGGAAGGCTGTGCAGGAGCAGCAGGAGATGGAGGAAGAGGCTGTCGGAAAATGGACGAACTACTCTGCTGTTGCCTGAACTGGGTGGAGGTATACGGGCGGAGCTTCTTCCTACCCCGGGCTTGGTAATTTGCGGGGTCATATTTCCGTTTAGGAGTCAAACCCCAACGGGCTTTAAGGCTCTGATTGACTCTAGTGGCCTCTGCCAAGACTTCCTCCACAAGATCCTCAGGGAAGAGATTTGAACCCCAGCAGGAGGACCGGATAAGCTTATTAGGCTCGTGCCTAATAGTCGCCTCAGCCAGGACGTGTTTGCGACACCTACGTTTAGCAATAGCGAAGTCATAAAGATCGTAATATAATGACTGCAACGTAGCCTTATTGAGAGACTTAAAGATACTCTCAGTATCATAAGTTAAGGCTATCGACTCCGTAGACGTGGCCAAGTTCAAAGTTCGGCCAACACGTAGGCGGGAATCATACTCCTGTTTAATGAGGGATTCCGGGAGACGGGGAAGCCGTTCACTAAACATAACTGAAGCACAGTCCGCTGATAGCTTGCCAGAGGTAAAAGTGGTATGGACATTGTCCCAACACTCAATACCTGAAGGAAGAAGGAGGGAGATCGGATCCACCTCTCGGATGGGAGGCAAGGGCTTCTCCTCCAGAGCATATTGGAAAGCGAGCTCTGCTACCTTATTGACGCATGGAGTCACGGTGTTTTTGTCCATTAAGAACATTGTGAAGGAACTCTTATAAGGCGTCAACATGGTGTTGGTGCAACCAATATCATTCAGGAACCTAGCCCAAACAGATTGGGCTTGTTCTTTTGGGAAGATGACAGTCTCTTTGGGGACCTTATCCAGCCGAACCAGAGCTTCCTCGGTAAGCCTGGCATAACCATGAAATGGAAATGCCAGACCAGGAGGAAAGAATTCAAAGTCCTCTAGAGGACGAGTGCCAAGACCTTCCAATGTTAACATCCCGTCTGAGAATGGGGAATGAAGAGCCATGCGCCAAGGATTATTCTTGGTAAACGGCAGGAGCTTAGAGGCATCCGGGATGAGAGAGCTTTGGACTCGCTCCGGAGCACCTTGCTCTAATGCCCCAAGTCTCTGACCGATGTTAGAGAACATCGTGTCCATCTTGGCCTGCATTTCCGACACCAACTTAGCTTGCATCTCCGACACAATGCGAAGCATGGCTGATTCGGAAAGGCCCGGGCTAGGAGCAGAAGTGGCGGATTGTACTACCGGGTCGTGAGACTTAGAGGAGGAGCCGGAAGCCTTAGATGACGGGTTTGTATTCAGCTTGGAACTATGGGAAGCCTTGTGGGGCTTACGAGCTTTAGGTAAGGTTCTAGATGTAGACTTATCCTTGGGGGGAACCGGGTGTGATCGATGAGACGAATCACGGTCCCCAGAAAAACCATGAAAAGAAGAGCGATCAGATGAAGAAGAAAGAGCGGGGCTGAGGATAGGAATCTCAGCGCCGGTAACACCTGCCTCACTTACCACCCTACCTGCATCCGGATCATCCAATAACATGGGTTCAACATCCAAGTTCATGGAAGCAACATTGTCTTCCAGATCTCCGGGGGCATCCAACGGATCTTGTTCTTGGTCAATGAATCCCGCTATGGTGGCATCAATGTGGGCAATGATGGGAGCCGCAACATGCCTAGCCACAGCGGCTGAAGACTTGGCGTTAGGGTAGATCATGGCACAGTAGTCTTCAGATAGGACGTAAGGCTGTTTGGATTTCATGTTCCGGGCAAATCCCCCAACCCACACTTTCAGTGTGGCCCGAGCCGCAGTCTTCTGCTCTGGGGATGCCTGAAATAATAGTGGGAATTATAAAAAGGAAGATTCCCAGTGGTCCTTCAAGACCATAGAAATCTTTACTAAATAGTGTATGTATACCAAAAGAGGTAAAATAATTAGGAAGGCAACATAGCCAACGGGACTCACCGAATCAGATCCGAGGGTGGTGATGAGGTCAAAACAGACCATACAGTTATCAGGGTGCCAGACCACGATGTCCTCCAGCTGAACTCCGCAGAGGGCGTGAGACCGACATACGGTATGGCCACAAGGCTGATGAAGAACAGCCGCACAGGCCGTCGTCTGACAATGCACCATCTATAAAAAGAATAGTATATGAGAAACTGTAATTCTCTTAAGTAGGGGCGGGTCCGGAGGACCCGGGACTAACATAAGTCTAACTTAGGACTAGAGCTTAACTGTAATACTCTTAAGTAGGGGCGGATCCGGAGGACCCGGGCCTAAACATAAGTCTAACTTAAGACTAGAGTATAGCTATCCATTCCGGTCGAGCCGGGATCATAAAAAAGGATGCAACAAAGAATTAAGACACATGGTGTCTGATTTCCCGGAGCGAGGTTAAGCCCCGGGCCGGGAAATAAAAGTATATCCATAAACCAATACATATAGGAACTCCGGGATAGTGATCTGTCATATATAATCATATATAATCATAGGAACTGTTATAAATTAATAGGGGGGCGGAACTGTAGATAAGAACCGCCAACCGAACCCGGAGGGTTTCGTATAACATAATAAAAGTGTGATAGGTGAATATAAAATAGGGTGCACCGGGATCCAACTCTGTTGACCGGTGGCCAACCCGTCTAGACAGAGACGAACCCGCCGGGACACCCGGAGGACAAATTCCATAAACACTGAACTACCCCCTCTAAAAGGAGGGAAGGCAACGGTCCCCTAGGGGAGGGGGGAGAGAAGCCTAGCCGCCCACCTAGCGAGAGGGGGAGCTTGGGGGAGGATCACGTGATACGGAGCAGCAGGGCTACCAACTGACGATCCCCAACCAGACAGATCAAACGGAGTAATAAGCACAAATATTCATTATAATAGTAATAGCGTTGAAAATTATATAAATATACACATAAAAAATTTAGGGCAAGGCATAACATAATAAATAAATCACAAAGGACAACACCTGATGGCTTATAAAATAAAATTGCCGCCTAGTAACGAAGGTCGGCAAGCCATAACGATACGTAACTGATATCGGCCCTAAAAATGAACCACGAGGGTTCTAAACGCTAAATAATGAATATTCACAATAACATATAAAAATTAATTAATAATAAAAATAATACACTTAGTAACACCACGAGTGAAACTAAAAGCTCTCAAAACAGGAGTACCAACTGTAAGCGGAATCAAGCAAGATCGATATGAACGAAGAGAATAAACTCCTATAATTTAAACATTAAACGATCTAGATTGCTCAAAACACAGCAAAACATAGCTTGGTACTTAACTTAGACGGTATCTCCTGGGAAACCGATGAAGAATCCATAATCCAAAGGAAAATAAGCAAAACACGAGAGCACAAAAAAGCGGGTTACCATAAAGGCGTGCTAAAAAGGAGTTGGGTTCTGAGCGGATGCAGAGTTGGTGGTGCCGAGTGAGGTTGAACGGCTCTCCTCTATTGGGGTCTTTGTCGTGGATGAATCTAAATAGTGCGGGACCTCTGGATTATACGCCCAATTTTATACCGACACCAATAGGTGAGCGAGCTAGTTAACCTAGCACTCCTTTACATTTTTTCTCTGGTATATTTAGCAGTAAATTACCTAAGAATAAGTGCTAAATGGAGCTTATTCACTGGGCGGCACAGGTTCGAGCCCAGAAATGGAGTTTTTATGATAAAACAAAGTTTTATGAATACTTACCTGGCAGTTATATATATATAGCTGATATCTCTAAATCGGCAGAATTTTTCAAAACGAGGCAACCGCCTTGTGGTGGTTGGGAGGTAGGTGGTAACACCCGTCACAGGGTGGTCCAAGGAATCATTCCCGTGTCCAAGACTTCAGTTTATCTATACCCCACCTGTCTCCTGGGGGAGGTGGGTGGGCCTTCGAATATATATATAATTGCCAGGTAAGTATTCATAAAACTTTGTTTTATCATAAAAACTCCATTTTTATGAATAGTACTTACCTGGCTTTTATATGTATATATATATATAGCTGATTCACACATTTGGAGGAGGGAAACAGACAGTAAACATCGTTGGGGAAACAACAAAAGAGTTGTAGGAGATAAAAACACCTTGATTCCTTGCCTGCTAAGGTAGCTGATTTCAAAGGTACAGCCTCTAGAGTGGCTTTCCCTTAGGAGTGTTTATCCAGGAGTAAGCCTGCAATGCTGCAAAAAACTCAATCGAGTCTATCAAAGGGATAAGACCAACAACTTGACTAGACTTCAGAAACTACCTTCGCCCCATATAATACAAACTGCAACCTTACTAAAACTAACCACCTAACACTGCAACATAGACATAAACTATCTATCTAGACTGAGGGAACCGCACCACAAGACGAAGTCCTCAGACTATCATAAAAACACAAACCCGCATACATGCATATAAACTAAGGTTGAGTGGGGTTATTAACTCCTTTGCCTAATACAGAAACTGCAGCTATGTATGGGCCCAAGGTATAGCACTTGCCAAAGTCTACTCTCACCTCTCTAAGTTAATGAGAAGCGAAGACAGAGTTGCTCCTCCAGAAAATTGCATCCATGAATAGCCTAACTAACATATATTCCTTATATGCCAGAGAGGTAGCAATGGCTCTCACTTCGTGAGCCCGTAATTTCAACAGGGCGAAGTGTTCCTCCTCACATAAGAGGTGGGCTTCCCTAATTTTCTCCCTCAGGAAAAAGGACAAAGCATTCTTAGACAGGGGTTTTTGGCGGATCTTCACTGAACACCATAACAAGTTGGATGCACAGCTCACGTTCATAGTGTGAGCCAAAAAAAAAAAAAAACTTGAGGGACCTAACTGGGCAGAGGAGTCTTTCCTTCTCTCGACCCACTAGGTTCGTGAGGTTAATGACATCAAACGTCGTAGGACAGGGTTACGAAGGGTTCTCGCTCTTTAAGAGAAAGATGAACCTTAAGACACAAACTGCCCTATCCTGATTGAAGCTCACCCTCTTCCCAATCGCCTGGACTTCGCTGACCTTTTGGCATTCGCTAGAGTCAAAATGAAGAGGGTAGCGAGATAGGTTTAAATTTCTTCCATCCATATACCAAAGGCACTTCCCCCAATTTTGGGGGTTAGCCGACATCAACAAAAAAACAAAACAAAAAGGGGACCTCTACTCTCTACGTTCCTCCAGCCTAACCGGGGACTCAGCCGAGTTCAGCTGGTACTGCTAGGGTGCCACAGCCCAACCTCCCACATTATCCACCCCAGATGAAGCTTCATAATGCTGAATCCCCTACTGCTGCTACCTCCGCAGTCATCTAAGGCACCGGAGGAAGCAGCAGGGCCTACCGGAACTGCGTCACAATCGCTCGCCATTCATTCCTATTTCTAGCACGCTCTCTTGCCTCTCTCACATCTATCCTCCTATCACACAGAGCTTTCCTCACACCATCCATCCACCCAAACCTTGGCCTTCCTCTTGTACTTCTCCCATCAACTCTTGTATTCATCACCTTCTTTAGCAGACAGCCATTTTCCATTCTCTCAACATGGCCAAACCACCTCAACACATTCATATCCACTCTAGCCGCTAACTCATTTCTTACACCCGTTCTCACCCTCACCACTTCGTTCCTAACCCTATCTACTCGAGATACACCAGCCATACTCCTTTGACACTTCATCTCAAACACATTCAATTTCTGTACCTCCATCACTTTCATTCCCCACAACTCCGATCCATACATCACAGTTGGTACAATCACTTTCTCATATAGAACTAGAAATCTCTTTACTTTCATGCCCAACCCTCTATTTTTTACTACTCCCTTAACTGCCCCCAACACTTTGCAACCTTCATCCACTCTCTGAAGTACATCTGCTTCCACTCCACCATTTGCTGCAACAACAGACCCCAAGTACTTAAACTGATCCACCTCCTCAAGTAACTCTCCATTCAACATGACATTCAACCTTGCACCACCTTCCCTTCTCGTACATCTCATAACTTTACTCTTACCCACATTAACTCTCAACTTCCTTCTCTCACACACCCTTCCAAATTCTGTCAATAGTCAGTCAAGCTTCTCTTCCGTGTCTGCTACCAGTACAGTATCATCCGCAAACAACAACTGATTTACCTCCCATTCATGATCATTCTCGCCTACCAGTTTTAATCCTCGTCCAAGCACTCGAGCATTCACCTCTCTCACCACTCCATCAACATACAAGTTAAACAACCACGGCGACATCACACATCCCTGTCTCAGCCCCACTCACACCGGAAACCAATCGCTCACTTCATTTCCTATTCTAACACATGCTTTACTACCTTTGTAGAAACTTTTCACTGCTTGCAACAACCTTCCACCAACTCCACATAACCTCATCACATTCCACATTGCTTCCCTATCAACTCTATCATATGCTTTCTCCAGATCCATAAACGCAACATACACCACCTTGCCTTTTGCTAAATATTTCTCGCATATCTGCCTAACTGTAAAAATCTGATTCATACAACCCCTACCTCTTCTAAAACCACCCTGTACTTCCAAGATTGCATTCTCTGTTTTATCCTTAATCCTATTAATCATTACTCTACCATACACTTTTCCAACTACACTCAACAAACTAATACCTCTTGAATTACAACACTCATGCACATCTCCCTTACCCTTATATAGTGGTACAATACACGCACAAACCCAATCTACTGCTACCATTGACAACACAAAACACATATTAAACAATCTCACCAACCATTCAAGTACAGTCACACCCCCTTCCTTCAACATCTCAGCTTTCACACCATCCATACCAGATGCTTTTCCTACTCTCGTTTCATCTAGTGCTCTCCTCACTTCCTCTATTGTAATCTCTCTCTCATTCTCATCTCCCATCACTGGCACCTCAACACCTGCAACAGCAATTATATCTGCCTCCCTATTATCCTCAACATTCAGCAAACTTTCAAAATATTCCGCCCACCTTTTCCTTGCCTCCTCTCCTTTTAACAACCTTCCATTTCCATCTTTCACTGTCTCTTCAATTCTTGCGCCAGCCTTCCTTACTCTCTTCACTTCTTTCCAAAACTTCTTCTTATTCTCTTCATATGACTGACCCAGTCCCTGACCCCACCTCAGGTCAGCTGCCCTCTTTGCCTCACGTACCTTGCGCTTTACTTCCACGTTTTTCTCTCTATATTTTTCATACTTCTCTATACTATTACTCTGCAGCCATTCTTCAAAAGGCCTCTTTTTCTCTTCCACTTTTACCTTCACTCCTTCATTCCACCATTCACTGCCCTTCCTCATGCTGCCTCCAACAACCTTCTTGCCACATACATCACTTGCAATCCCAACAAAATTTTCTTTTGCTAACTTCCACTCCTCCTCTAAATTACCAGTTTCTCTTACTCTCACCTCATCATATGCCATTTTCAACCTTTCCTGATATTTACTTTTTACCCCCAGTTTTATTAGCTCTTCAACCCTCACTAGCTCCCTTTTACATCCACCTACTCTATTCCCCCACTCTTTTGCTAAAACTAATTTTCCTTCCACCAAAAAATTATCAGACATACCGTTAGCCATACCCATAAACACGTGCACGTCTTTCAATCTTCCAAACATTCTTTTAATTATCAACACATAATCCATCAATGCCCTTTCTACTACTCTTCCATTTGCCACTCTTACCCATATATACTTATTTTTATCTTTCTTTTTAAAAAAGCTAGCACTTATTACCATCTCTTGTTCAACACACATATCTACCAGTCTCTCACCACTCTCATTTTCACCTGGTACGCCATACTTCCCAATGACACCTTCTACCTCTCCAGTGCCCACTCTAGCATTTAAGTCACCAATGACAACTACATAATTCCTTCTACACACCTAGTTAATTCATTCCAGAACTCATTCCGCTCTTCTTCACTTTTCTCACTACCTGGCCCATACGCACTGACAAACGCCCAACATTCCCTACCCAACCTAACCCTTACTCACATTAACCTAGATGATATCTCCTTCCATTCCACTACTTTACCTGTCATCCATTCACTCAGCAATAAAGCCACACCCTCTCTCGCTCTTCCCCTTTCAATCCCAGACACTCTACCAGACATTTCACCAAACATCACTCCACCCTTTCCATTCATCTTTGTCTCACACAAGACCAATACATCCATCCTTCTACATCTAAACATACTTCCAATCTCACATCTTTTACTCTCTATCGTACTACATCCACGCACATTCAAACACCCCAAAACTAGAGTGCGGGGAGTAGTCACTCTCCCCCCAGCTCCATCTCTTTGATAAAGTCTCACAGGATTTTTTATACAGGAGAGGGGGTTCCCAGCCCCTACGTCCCGTCCCTTTTAGTCGCCTCTTACGACACGCAGGGATAACGTTGGCGCTATTCTAATTGTTTTCATGCCCCTGCGGCCACAGAAACTTAAACACCACATCCAGGTTTAAGAGTACCTATTATGTCATCTGAAAAAACCCAATGAGGTCCTGCAAATCTTTATTTTGGGACAACTCTAGGCCTCTATGCCTAAAGACGGCCGAGAGCATACTGCTGTATCCATTGATGGTAGATACAGCTAGCTTTAGCATCCTGTCTGAGGTACAAGAAGAAGTCTGCAATCTGGCTCAGAGAGGTAGTGGATGAGGAAAACTTGTGCCGCCTGCACCAAGCTCTAAAGGTCTCCCACCTAGATTGGTAGACTCTTTGTGAAGAGATCTTCCTTGCTCTGGCAATAGATTTCGTCGCTTGTGCCGGAAAGCCTCGAGATCTGACAAGCTTCTAGTCATTCTGAAGGAAGTCAGTTGAGAGCAATGGGGTTAGATGATACCTCTCGAAGTGGGGCTGTTTGAGAAGATCTGGACTTGCCGAAGTCTTCTTGGGAAGTCCATCAACATGCCCATCACTTCCGAAAACCATTCCCTAGCAGGCCAGAATGGAGCCGCTAGGATCATTCGCCCTGAATCGAGGAGAGCGAATTTCCTGAAGACCAGATTGATTATCTCGAACGGGGGCAACGCAAACATGTCCACCCCCGTCCAATCCATCAAGGAGTCCACTGCTACAGCTTCCTCGTCCAGGACTAGGGAGCAGCAGTGGAGGATCCTCTTCTTCCAGTTGGAGGCAAAAAGGTCTGTTACAGGCCTGCCCCACAACATCCAGAGACTGACAGACTTGCGGGTTGAGAGACCATTCTGAGGGAAAAACAAGTCTCTTCCTGCTGAGCATGTTTGCCCCGATGTTTCTTGCCCTAGAACAAACCTCCTTTCTAGATCCAAGAGATCAGAACGAAGGCGTCCTTGATCTCGACACACGATTCGACTAGTGTCATCACGAAGTCCTAGATTCTCATGTTCAAAGTCATGCCTCATGCTAGAACTTCGACGTCGAGCGTCCTGAAAGACGAGGCGCCGATCATCCTGTAAGACGTGGCGCCGATAGTCCTGTAAGACGTGGTGCCAAAAGTCCTGTAAGACGTGGGTCCAGTAAGACGTGGAGCCGAGAGGATAGAGCGAGACGCTGAACGTTTTAAAAGACGTGGTGCTGAGCGTCCTGGTGTCAGAAGAGACTCTTCTTGTTGACAGGAAGACCTAATTATTTGATAGGCTCAACGTTATCTAAAAATCCAGATACAGGGACGCTCTGATTTCTCTAGAGTGCAGTATTCTGCTACATTAAGCAAATGTTACGTGAACATAAGAGGGGCGGAGCTGAGACCAAAACACACGGCCCGAAACTGGCCCATTCTACACCCGTTCTTTCTTGTAAACAAACCTCAGATAAAGTTTGATTGCATAGCCTGCCACTTAGACTCCTCTCTAGAACTGGGAGAGAGAATCGTTGTAGCTAAAAACTAAAGGAGGTTTCCCTATAAAAGGAAAAAGTAATCCTCCTTCAGAAGAAGTACTGACCAAAGGTCTGCTCCCCTCTTCTCCAAAGATTTTGATGTCTCCATGGAGAACTTTGACTTCTGAACGAAGGCGTAAAGAGCATTTACGTCCAGGACCAGACAAAAGACTCCCTCTCCCAAAAGAGAGACATTGAAGTTCCAAAGTCGGTTAGGCAGAAAAGTCTTATCGGAGTAACTAACAAAGGAGGATTCACTAGGAAAAAGATTTCGCATCCATCCTTAGTAAAAACACGGACCAAAGGTCTGCTCCTCTCCACTCCCAGGCTCGCCAGAAGTAGCAAAGTCTGGCTCCTACTGTTGTTAGTTCGGTTAGAGAAAAAGCATGCAGAAAATTTCTTGCTGATGAAGACCCCAAAACCTGTCTTTGACCAACTCTTGAGGGAGAAGAGTGAAAGAAAAAAGGAGACGAACGTACCTTAATTATGACCTCTGATTCCAAAATTATCCAGCCTCATTGCCTGTATTCCTTAAGAGACTCAGTAAACCACCAAGGGGGCCGTAAAAAATCTCTGTGGGGCTGCCACAAGGTCTTCAACCTAAACGTGGCTAGACCTCCACCCTTGCTATCCTGGCCTATCTGATAAGGAAGCTGGCATCAAAGGTTTCTGTTTTAAGAAATAAAAATTAACATATTCTTAAAGCTCCATTAATGACCACGTGAAAACTCAGAGGGTGGGGAACATAGAGCAACAGAACTTAGGATCTTCTCCTTCTGTTAACCTCAAATAATTCAACAGGAGAAAAGTGATCACTAAAGTCAACCTTGACAAAGATTTTATAAGACTTGGCGTCGCCCTGAAAGAACAAGGCGGCGATCGTCCTATCATCCTGAAAGACGAGGCTGCCCTCGTCCCGAAAGACGAGGCTGCCCTCGTCCCGAAAGACGAGGCTGCCCTCGTCCCGAAAGACGAGGCTGCCCTCGTCCCGAAAGACGAGGCTGCCCTCGTCCCGAAAGACGAGGCTGCCCTCGTCCCGAAAGACGAGGCTGCCCTCGTCCCGAAAGACGAGGCTGCCCTCGTCCCGAAAGACGAGGCTGCCCTCGTCCCGAAAGACGAGGCTGCCCTCGTCCCGAAAGACAAGGCTGCCCACGTCCCGAAAGACGAGGCTGCCCTCGCCCTGAAAGACGAGGCTGCCCTCGCCCCGAAAGACGAGGCTGCACTCGCCCCGAAAGACGAGGCTGCACTCGCCCCGAACGACGAGGCTGCACTCGTCCCGAAGGACGAGGCTGCACTCGTCCCGAACGACGAGGCTGCACTCGTCATGAAGGACGGGCTGCATTCGACCTGAAAGACGGGGCTGCATTCGCCCTGAAAGACGAGGCTGCATTCGCCCTGAAAGACGAGGCAGCATTCGCCCTGAAAGACGAGGCTGCATTCGCCCTGAAAGACTAGGCAGCATTCGCCCTGAAAGACGAGGCTGCATTCGCCCTGAAAGACGAGGCTGCATTCGTCCTGTCTTGAAAGACTTAGCGCCGAGCGTTAAGGCAAAATGATATTCATTATGCCGCTCGTCACGTTCGGTTCCGACCAGAGGGTTCATAAGGTCGACTGGCGCTCTGGGACAAAAACCGAGTCAATGATGGTTTGTAAGCATTGATATTATCAGCGAATATCTATGACTTATAGTATTGCCATTAAAATCAAAAGTGATGCAATGCGAAACTCTAAAAGCAGTGTAAGAATCTTAACGTCCAACGCTCTTTGCTTTCCCATGGCAAGGGCGAGCATTCTTGGGAACGTTAACAGGAACGCTCGCGAGGGCGTTTGCTCGTGAGCTAACGCCTCTCGTTTCCTTTCGCCGATCAACGTTCCTTCTCCCATGGGCCGGGGAGCTTGGAAGAGGTCTAAGGCTAGGAAAACGACGTCCACTGTGCTGAAAGAATCCAATGCCTAATTTAGCACTGAAACTTGCACTATTAACCCTTTTACCCCCAGGCTCTTTGGAAATTTCCAACCCTTAACCCCCAAGGGGTTATTTTTTCCCCAGCACATTTTGCAGTATATTCTTTTTAAATTGCTCTAAGAGCCTTAATTTTTGTCATAGAGAGGTCAGGTTGGTCTCATTCTCTTGGAAAATGCCTGAATTTTCTCACAAAATTATCAAAAATATGAAAAAAAAAATGTTTATAGCATTTTTTTGCAAGGACGTACCGGTACGTCCATGGGGGTAAAGGGATGAGTTTTGTGAAACGTACTAGTACGTCCTTTGGGGGTAAAAGGGTTAAACTCTTACACAAAAGACCATAATTAGTCCTGCCCATTGGGAGAGAACTTATTCTTCTGCCACGGGCTTGAACGAGAAAGCAAAATCGTCTCTAGTACTTGCTATATAAACTGTAACAAAATATTTTTATAAAATATTAAACTGACATTTCCATAATAAAATAAACTTTCAAACATACTTACCTGGCGGTCACAAAAAGAAAAAACCACCGGGCAAGAGTTGAGATTAAAAATAGATGTTGAACACACTCACCCGGTAGTTACATATAACCACCGGTAAAATTAAATGTCATAAATACCTACCCGGTAGTTACATACAAACGCCGGAAAAGTTATACGTTAAAGATTAAAATGAACAGAAAATGGGAAAACAAATGTAATCCACAATTAATTCAAAGGGTTTTCAAAAACAAGCGAGTTGTAATGATAAAAAGAACAGATATAGCAATACAGTAACGTATCTATATATATAAATGTAAACAATAGGAACATATAGCCTAAATGAAAATACTAAAACTAGAATTCCCATATCGTTGTTGTTGGAGTAAATAGCCAACACTTTAATTCCCATATCGAAAAGAACGCTACCAAGGCATGTTGGGACTGCA
Source organism: Palaemon carinicauda (assembly GCF_036898095.1). Lineage (NCBI taxonomy): Eukaryota > Metazoa > Arthropoda > Malacostraca > Decapoda > Palaemonidae > Palaemon > Palaemon carinicauda. The sequence goes on along the minus strand of NC_090727.1, from coordinate 85,836,788 downwards.
TCGATAGAAACGAGAACTAACAGCGTAAATTAACCATACGCTAGTACTATTAATTCATGAAATTAGATCGATGATTTAAAGAACGAATACTAAATGGACAAATATTTCTTAAAATTTTACATTAAAAGTAAAAAACTTATATAAGTGGAATTCCTCCCATTCTTTACATGAAAAAACAAATAAAAAGAATTTGCAAGTCATACAATGAAGATTAAGTCACACGACTGTGACGTCATAGAGTTGGAAAAACGTATTTTCGTCATCAGGATAAAAAACTTTGCACCTAAAATATAGTGCACAAACAAAAATGAAGTTTTCACTCATGATAAACAAAGTAAATAGTACAATAAAAATAACAAAACACGATTGCCAAATCCCTAAATCAGTGTATTTCACCAAACGAAGTCAAAAAAAGCGAAGAAGGGAAAAAGATTCGAAAAACTCTCAATGGTGGACCGACGATGTTTTCGATCCAGCCGGCAGAGATGAACTGAAGTCTTGGACACGGGAATGATTCCTTGGACCACCCTGTGACGGGTGTTACCACCTACCTCCCAACCACCACAAGGCGGTCGCCTCGTTTTGAAAAATTCTGCCGATTTAGAGATATCAGCTATATATATATATATAACTGCCAGGTAAGTACTATTCATAAAATTTAATGACTCGTCATTTCAGCTTCACTGAAAGTAATACCCCTATTGAATAGCGTAAGTTCGTATTCCAGTTACGGCACATACAAAGAATAATTCAAAGCTATCACTCAATGGCAAGTCAAAAAGGGAAGGGAGCAGGAGAGCAGCAATGTCCATTCTCCACCAAGCCAAAAGCAAAGTAGATGCTCAGCCCACTGTGTGAGTGAACAGGGTAGCCGGCTACCCACAACCTTCCCGCTAACTGGCGGTTTATGTAGTTATCCCTCACTAAAAGTCTTATGGCTCATCTTCCAGCCTCACTGAAAGTCGTCGTCGGCGCCCACTCGTGTCCGAGTATTGGGTTCTGTCGTTAGCCATCAGCCTCCTATCTATGGGGTGGGTGCTTATGTTTGATGTGGCTGTTAAGTCCTAGTCTGTGATGGAAGAGTCACGGACAGTGTTCACAAGGGAGGGTAGGTGGTGGGCGGGGTTGTTCTAATCGCTCTCTCCTTCTTCTCCTCCTAGCCTCCTCATTTTGTCTCCTCCTCTCCTCGAAGTCCACGGTGCCATGGTGTACTGTACTCCTCCAGGTTTTCCTGTCCCTGGCTGTTTCTTACCATGAGGAAGGATCGATGTCAGTTAGAGCCAGGGTGCGCTTTAGTTGATCTTTATAGCGCATTTTCGGGGCTCCTCGTGGTCTGGTGCCCTGGGTCAGTTCTCCGTAGAATATTTTCTTTGGGAGCCTAGATGGATCCATCCTATGCACGTGTCCTATCCAGCGGAGGCGGTGGTGGATGATGGTGGCCTCCACGCTGGTCAGCGAGGCACGTTCTAAGACTTCAATGTTGGTGGTGTGGCTCTCCCAGGGGATTTTCAAGATCTGCCTCAGTTCCATTTGTTGGAAGCATTCTAGGTTTTTAATATCGTTTCTATATAGCGTCCATGTTTCACATGCATACAGGAGCGTGGAGAGGACTACTGCCCTGAACACCATTATTTTGGTGGTCATTGTCAGTGCGTGGTTGTTAAATGCGCGGCAGTTGAGTCGGCCAAAGGCGAAGTGGGCTGCCCTGATCCTGTTCTCCACGTCCTTTTTGCTTGTGGGAGCTGATGTTAGGATGCTCTCTAGGTAGGAGAACTGGTCCACCTGTTCTAACGGTTGGTCATTCACTGTGGTATTGAAGTTTTGGAGCATCAGTCCTGGTGGATGTTGGACGAGGGTCTTGGTTTTATCTGTGTTGACTTGCATCCCAAAACATTCGTAGGCAGAGTTGTATGCATCAGCTAACGACTGCAGGTCCTCTGCCGTCTGACCTGGGGTGGCATTGTCGTCAGCATACTGCAGTTCTCGCACTGCACACAAGGTGGTCTTGGTTCTGGCGCGGAGTCTGGCGAGGTTGAAACCGCCTCCATCCATGCGGAAACGTAGGTCGACTGAGGGTGTGTCTGGGGGAATCTCGTTGAGCATTGCTGCGGTGTATAGCGAGAAACACGTTGGGGCCAGAACACAGCCCTGCTTCAGGCCGCCGTTGATGGGGAATGGGTCTGAAAGAGAGTTCTGGTGGCAGACTCTCCCAACCATTCCGTCAAAATCGGGTGGGCAGCCATATCTTTTGAGGACAGCCCACATGGCAGGTCGAGGTACTTTGTCGAAGGCCTTTTTCAAATCCCAGAAGATGAACATTATGGGCTGTTGTTGTTCGAGGCTCTTCTCTTGTAGTTGTCGCGCACAGAAGATCATGTCTATGGTCCCGCGGGAAGGTCGAAAGCTGCACTGGGACTCTGGCAGGACGTCTTCTGCGAGAATAAGGAGGCGGTCAAGGAGAATCCGAGCGAAAATCTTACTCGCAATGCTTAGTAGTGATATTCCCCGGTAGTTATTACAGTTCTCCCTGTCTCCCTTCTTGAAGATGGTAACGATGTTTGCATCGCGGAAGTCACTGGGGAGGGTCTTGGTCTCCCATATTTTCAGTATAAGGAGCATCAAACAGTTCCTCAAACCGGGGCCACCATGAGTGAGGAGCTCCAACGGGATGTTGTGTGGCCCTGGGGCTTTGCCGGGCTTCTTGCGCTGCAGGGCCTTGTTGAAGTCATGGATGGAGGGTGGTAGTGCCATCCAGTGACGGACGGGATGCTGCGGGGTCATTCGCAGCAGATCGTCTGGGGGTGTCTGTTTGGTCATTGAGGAGGTTCTAAAAGTGAGACCTCCACCTGGCCAGGATGCCCTCGCTGTCGGTGATGGTCGTGGCCCCATCCGCATCCTTCAGGCTGCCCACTGATGACCGTGTGGGACCGAATATTTCCTTTGTTGCTGCATAGAAGCTGCGCAGGTCACGTTGGTCAGCGAAACTCTGTATTTCTGCAGCTTTTCTTTGCCACCAGGTGTTCTGGGCTTCACGGATCCCTCCTGGCAACAAGCTTCAGCCACCTTGTGAGCACATTTGCTAGCTGCTGTTGGTTGGTTTTCCAAAGTCAGGCGTGCTTGTCGTTTGGTTTCAATGAGAAGAGAGATGGTAGCATCATTCTCATCAAACCAATCCTGCCGTTTCTTGGTGGTGTAGCCTAGTGTTTCCTCCGCGGCACGGGCCATGGCGTTTCTGAGGGTGGTCCAGTGGTGCTCAACAGTGGCCTGACCCACGGGGTCTGCGAGGTGTTGTTCACAGGCCTCCTTGTAGTTCTGTGCCACCTGTGGGTTGCGGAGCTTACTACAATCAAAGCGTTGGTGTGGTACGCTGTCAGGTGCCCTTCTGGGTGGTCGTAGGGTCGTCACGGAGAGTCGGGAGATGAGGAGTCTGTGGTCCGTCCAGCAGTCGTCCGCTCCGGGCATGGATCGGGTGATGCAGACGTCTCCTCGGTCTCTGACTCTGGTCAGGACGTAGTCCAGGGTGTGCCAGTGTTTAGACCGTGGGTGTCTCCCTTTGGTCTTTTGTCGTTTTGGTAACTGGAAGATGGTGTTGCTTACCACAAGTTGGTGTTCTGCACACAGACCCAGTAGGAGTAGGCCATTGGCGTTGCAATTTCCAATGCCATGGCGGCCGATGATTCCCTCCCACAGGCGATGGTATTTGCCTACTCGGGCATTAAAGTCGCCAAGCACAACGAGCTTGTCATTGGCGGGCACTGCCTGGATGGTGCGGTCGAGCTGGGTGTAGAAGGCAGCTTTGTCATCATCAGTTGAGGTCATAGTCGGGGCGTAGACAGAGAACAGGGTGAGGTGTCTGTCCCGCGTGATGGGGATGCGGACAGTCATCAGGCGCTCACCGATAGCCTTGGGAGCGAGGTTGTGCTACTGCACTAGCTGGGAACGGATGGCGAAGCCGACACCATGGATGCGAGGCTCCTCTGGGGCCTTGCCTTTCCAGAAGATGGTGTAGCCTGTTCCAGCTTCCCTGATGTTGCCCTCTTCGGGTAGTCTGGTCTCGCTAAGAGCCGCCACGTCAACATTAAAGCGGGCTAGCTCCTTGCAGACGAGGGCTGTACGTCGTTCCGGGCGGTTGGTGTTCGTCACGTCTTGGAGGGTGCGGATGTTCCCCGCACCTAAGGTTAATATTTTTTTTCTTGTTGTTTCGTCCGCATTAGTGGGATGTCCGCTAGCCGCGGTGAGCTGACCAGACGGGTTTGCCGTGTCCGATGTTTACCCCACCATTTCTAGGGGCCTCCCCAAGTGGGGTGGGCTGCGGTGTCCTCAATAGGCCAGCCCAGTCACGGGTCCAGCTGCCGAACTCTGGTGTCACGGCACCGTCACCAGAGAGCAACTGAATCTTAGACTCGCCGCCTGAGTGCAGTCGTGGGCTAAGGGCTTCCAGCTATCCAGGCCTGCCCCTTCACCCACGGTGCTGTCGCCTCAGGACTTGGTGGTGGTGATGATGATGATGATGGTGAGAAAGAGATGAAGAAGGGTGGAGGAAACGACAGAATGCCAGTAGCTGGGTATACCGAAAGTAATATCCCTATAAACAGCGAAGGTATAATGACGGAACAAATATTTCTTTAAAGTTACAAAATAAAAATATTGCTTTTAATCCTTCAGTTTTCTATTTTCCATATGCAAACACCGACAACTAACTTGATCCAAAATTAGACCCAAATGATTGCATTTAGTACAGTTAACATTAGGGTGAGCTATGAGTCCAAACAAATGGGATTTCCAAAAACAAACCATGACAGCCTCTGGACATGATTACTGATCTATACCACAAATACAATCAATATACAGTACTGTAAACTTAATTAACAACATCACATATTCAATTTTGTAAACTCACATTAATACTGAAACCTGTAGAATTTATTCTTAAATAAATTGGGTTATGGATTTTACCCAAAAGACCCAGCCCTGGGACTTGAAATATTACTCAACAAAATATCTTTAAATATTAACTTCATTCTTGTGAAACCTGAATACAGTACTGTACTAAGAATGCTGTAAAATCATTTGATGAGAAACTGTCTCTCCAGAAAGACCAATGCAGATTGAAATGTTTGAGAAGAGCATTTGTGGAAATGAAAGAGAAACCAAATAGTTAGATATTTTAATCAAGATTCTCCTCTCAAGGACAATCCAATGAAACTTATATAACCTAAACTAATCATTAAGACCATAAAAGAAATTACAGCAAGAAAATCACATAAATCTTCTAAGCTTTATTTAGGCTGTGACCAAGCCAATAAACTACTGCCCCTGCAACTGAATCAGCAGATATTTACAAGTTCAAACTTAGTACAAAGGCTTTTCTGTAGACAATGTTTCCTTTCCTAGTTTTTATAATGCTTATTTATTCAGCATTGTTATCTATCTTAAAATAATTTCATTTTTCATTTCTCTTACATATTTCCATTTCTTTACTGCATCATGCTGTCAACTATTTGGTCCTTTGGGCTAGTAGCTATTTGCTTTTGCCCCTTGGCTTCTAATAGTAATAATTATGCTAAAATGAGAAACTTGAAAATGCTTTGTATTTTTCCTAACTATACAAACCTGGAGCTCTTTACACCGGAGATGCCTTTTGGCAACAGCTGGAACTAGCTGTAAAACTTTTAGCAATGTGTAACTACCCTACGGTAGTTAGCGAAGGGAGAGCAAGAGTTGGACCAACCACCCTGCTCACACCTGTACTTGTAACTGAATGTCACTTTGCAATTGCGGCAGGACTTCCTGGGGGGAAGGTGATGGCGGGATCAGTATGTGTTAAGAGCTCTAGGATTGTAAAAGGATACGACAAAAATACAAATTATTTCCAAATCCGTCATTTGTTACAGCGCTATATACAAACACCTACGATCTTTACAGTAGAGACTCACCGTTAGGCGTGTGTAAGTTCGAAAAACTAACTGGCTAGTGCCTGACCTGAGGTACTACTCTATGCTTAGCATGAGCGGTTTAGAGGCAACATGTCACCTCGTCGACTCTGAGAGCTAACGGCCTGGGTAATTGTGCGAAGGGGTGAGAACTTTCATCTGTAATCTCTGCTGTTTTTTCTCCTTTATTCCAGATCACAATATCAGATTTTATAGCCCCTCCTTCTTTGATGATTCTTGAGGAAACCTTCAGAGCACAAAGCCTTACCCCAGTCTGTGCGCATGAATGGTTTTTCTTCCAGGTGAGTTCTTAAATGTTTATCGAGTCTGTTTTAAATTATATGTTTTGCCACATTTCATGACATTGGAATAGATCTCTCATGTGATTTCTTATGTTTAGTGAGATAGTATTTCGAAGTAAAGAATTCGCTACAGAAATTGCACTTGTATGGCCTCTCTCCTGTGTGAATTCTTAAATGTCCAGTGAGATGTTGTTTCAAAGTAAATGTTTTGCTACAGACATCACACTTGTATGGCTTCTCTCCCGTGTGAATTCTTAAATGTACAGTGAGGCCTCTTTTTACATTAAATGTTTTGCTACAGACATTACATTTGTATGGCTTCTCTCCCGTGTGATTTCTTACATGTACAGTGAGATGTGCTTTTATAGTAAATGTTTTGCTACAGACACTGCATTTGTATGGATTCCCTTCCATGTGAATTCTTAAATGTGTAGTGAGATTATATTTTGAAATAAATGTATTGCTACAGACATTACATTTGTATGGCTTCTCTTCCATATGAATTATTAAATGTGTAGTGAGATTATATTTTGAAGTAAATGTTTTGCTACAGACATTACATTTGTATGGCTTCTCTCCCATGTGAACTCTTAAATGTACAGTAAGACTTGCTTTTGCAGTAATTTTTTTGCTAGACATTACATATGTATGGCTTCTCTCCCGTGTGAATTCTTAAATGCACTTTAAGACTAGATTTATTAGAAAACGTTTTCCCACATTCACTGCATGTGCATCACTTTCTAGCTAGAGCGTTGGAGTTAACATTACCTAAGATCCTTTTTTTTATCTGCTTCTGTTTTATTTGATTCATCTCTTGATTCAAAACATCTTTCTGTAATAATTCTCTTCCACTGATTACACATGAAAGTCTTCCCTTTTCTTTTCCTTTATCCTCTTTTACAGCTGTCCCTAAGTAAGTGTCTACACTTTCCTCATCATTCACATCCCCTTAAAACTTGATGAACTGTTTTCACTCAATGATGCATCGTATTCATAGGAATTTTTCAGGTAGCTTTCGCTAAAATCAAATATTTCCGGCTCTACTTTGACTTCCATTTTTGGGTCCAAGAAAAGAGCGCCATCATTAAAGAGAGCAACACTGCCAGACGCATCATTATTTTCTGGATTGACTGCAGGTGAAAATATATCTTCAATTTCACTTTTCATTGAAAATTCAAAAGGTGGTTCAGAATTCATCATCCTCTCCATATCACAAGATGACAAACCCTTTAATATTATTTTCAATAGACTTCAAAGATGAAATTAAGACTAAACTTCCTATTCTCAGACATCATACTGTACAACAAAATCTTCCAACATGACCCTTTCTTTTCCAGTCTTACGTCTCTTGCATATACCTTCAGTAGCTTACAAGCTTTAGCAGCAAGAGGTGGATGATTCACTCCTTTGGGATGAAAAGTCTGAAATAATAGAAAACTACAATCAGTTGGAGAAGAGGAAAACTCAATAAAAATAATGGAGTTTTCTAAAAATAAAATAAATTCATAAAGTACTGTAATTTGTATTTTTCCTAAACATGAAAAACAAGACTTTGATCTGTGTTCTATCTGTTCTTGTTACACATTTCAGGCACCTAAAAATCTCATATCCTCTGTAGATTTTATAATCCACAGTATTTCCTGTGACATTATTGGTTTCATTCTTTAAATAGTTTTCCCCATGCTCTTCAAAATGACAAAGACATTTCATCCATTGTCTTATTTCCTTTACTATACTTCCTCTCCACTCACAATCAAAATTGTCTTGTTAATACTGCTATGCACCTCTGAGCCTTCCTCCAAAATAATGAACAGCACGATGCTTTATAGTAATCTTGCACAGACAGGAACATTTACCACAATGGCCACGATGACCACACCTGTAAAATATCACCCTAGTTCTGTCCCTCGAACACCAATGTTGACCTGGTGTTAAATGGTCCATGCTTCTGCTTGAAAGTTCACCGGGATACTGATCGAGTAAGAGATTTGGGAAGAGATCAGGGGGACAATTAGGAAGTCAGAGGTTTCTTTGACTTCGATGAGGACCCCGAAGGCAAAGAATCTCTCTTAAGACTTCTTGCACCTATGTCCAAAGCTCTCCCACTGGGAGTCAGACAGCTGAACGTTACCTCTCCTCCATTTCCTTGAATGGGCGATGTCGTATGAGAGACCAGGAAGTTCACTAACTCGCTTGGCCGAAGCCAAAGCTAGCAGGAACACCGTCTTCCAAATTAGGTGGCAATAATGGCTTATTGGGAGGTCTCTTTAGAGAGCTGAGAACTCGAACCACAGTCCATGGGGGAGGTCTCACTTCAGACTGAGGACAGGTAAGTTCAAAACTTCGTATGAGTAAGGAAAGTTCTAGCGATGAAGAAATGTCCATTCCATTCAGTCTATAGGCGAGGTTTGAGGCTGAGCAACAGCCTTTTACCGCTAAGACTAACGGGCACAATTCCTCATGAAAATACACGAGGAACTCTGCTATTGCTGGAATGGTGGCATCGAGAGGAGAGATACCCCTTCCACAAAACCAACCATAGACGAATGGTGGCATCGAGAGGAGAGATACCCCTTCCACAACATCAACCATAGAAGACTGTAGGGAAATCTTAGCCCTGGCACACTTTAGACCTCTGAGACCAACGCAAGGAGGTACTGGTCTTTGAGGGCTTCTGGGTGTAAAAGACATGGTCTAAGACCATGTCTTTACCCTCTCATGGGGATATCTCTGGGTTGGTAAACAAATTGAGAACCCTCATGAGAGTCTGAACCTGCTAGAATGGATGTTCCGACACTTTCTGCTCTCCTTCCGACATTGAACTTGCAGCAAAGTCTCCTTCTTCAACACCCAAGAGCTCTTTTCGGGGGGGGGGGGGGGGGGGGGTTGCGGACATCCCTTGAGTGACTGGCTGCATCTGTAGAATTAGAGGTCTTTGAAGAGGACTTTGGAAGAGTCTTGGAGTTCTTAGGTTCCTTCCGAGGAAGGAGGTAAGACTCATGCATTGAAGGCCGGATTGTCATGTCCCTCATGACTTCCAACGGTGGTGGAGAACTATCCGTGTAAGGGGAAACTTCCTCCAAAGGTGGAAGAGAGGAAGCCCCTCCCTCACGCAACTCTCTCGGCAGAGGTGAGGTGGGAGAGTGTCCGGTGGAAGATGCAGAAAAGCAGGCCTTGTTGGTCTAACAAGAGTCGGCTTTACCCTTATGAAAGTGCCCGCATCTGAGACTCCTCTCTTCCTCTACAGGGGAGAACAAGAAGCTGTGGTTCCTTGCAATATGTCTCCTGGAGCTGTAAGGTTGCTCCGAAGAGCTGGCAGACAGAGAAGGCTTGAAGGCTTGCACCACTACTCTGAGCATAGCACTGAACCACAGCTGCTGACTGACTGATGCACTGTCAGAAAGATCCCCTGAAGGGAAAGGGACCGAAGGTTCCCTGTCAAGAGTCTCTGCTGTTGATGGGTCCACCATTGAGGAAGACAGCTTCGGGATCCTGAACCCTTCTGTGAAGACCCCTTCCCCTTTCCCTGCTGGTAGCACTGTAATGCATTTGTTTTGATGGGAATGAGGTGATGGTGACCTGTCAATTTGGTGTTCAATAAACATAGGAGCTTGTAGAAGCCTGCTCAAGTGCACCGGTGAGCGTAGGCGCATAGCAGGCACTGGTAGGCCGGAGAGATCTTGAGTGCAGAAGAATGGTGGCGCGCAGGAGAGCGCTGGGGCGCAGTAAGGCACTGCGTAGGAGGATACTGGTGCGCAGTTTCCGGTGAATGCGCAGGAGAGCACTGGCATGCAGGTGGGCGTTGGAGAACGCCGGCGAGCTGGAGGGTGCTGATGAGCTGGAGACAGCTTAGGCACACGCTGGTTAGGAGAGCGCTGATGTTTTGGGGAGCGCTGACGAGCTTGAGCTGGGGAGCGCTGTTGCACTGGCAAGCGTAGGTTGGCTGGCGAGCGATAGCAAACGCTGCTCTTTGCAAAGGAGGGTCTACGCTGAAGAGCGCAGGCAATCAGTAGATCGCTGGGGGGTTGGAGGGTGCTGAGGACGAGGAGGATAAGGATGGTGGTCAGGCAAAGATCGAAGCACTGGAGAGCGAAGACGCTCTGAAAGCGTTGGAATACAGGCTGGCGCTGACATGCTGTTGGAGAGCACTGGTGCACTACAGGGTACTGGCGAGCTGGAAAGTGTTGGCACGCAGCTGAACGCTTCGGAAGAACATCCGGATGATGTACAGGAGACAGGAAGGATGACGGCAGATCAGCACAAAGGTCGAACTGGACCAGGGAAGTGCCCTTTGGAAGAGCGAACATCCACTGATAGGGATCGCGAACAATCCAAAGAAGAGTCCACGGCCGAGGACAGGACTAGCAGCAGCGTCGTCAAGATAATAACCAGGAATGGGAGAAGGCTGAAGGCCAGAAGACGACTAAAGCAGAAGCTCCTCAGCGGGGGACGGCTGCAAAGACAAGGCCAAAGAAGTGCCTTTTCACCAATGGTCAAATGCAATTTCTCAGGCGAAGCGGAGGGGGAGCTCTGAGACGTGCGAACAGCAAGCTCAACTACATATACCAGCAATCCTCCAAAGAGGAGTCTCTATGAGAGAACTCCCCCGATGGTGAGAGCCAATCACAGGAGACAGATGATCAACTTATCTTCCTCCTCGAAGGATGGACAGAATGGTGGAAGGTCGGGAGGCAGAAGAAGAGGTCCTGTGTTTTTTTTTCCCTTCAATGGAACCTTGGAAAGGGAAATATCCTGCTTTGACTTCTTCCGCCATCGCCCAAACCTTTCCCACTGGGAGGCAGACCACTCCCGACACTCATTACAGATATTACTACAATCACACCGTTGACCTCTGTAGGTGGGACAAAGGGTGTGGAGGTTGGTGTCCACGGCCGACATGAAGGTACCGCAGGCCCAGCCTTCAAGTCCAGAGCAGGTACGCATGGTGGCAAAAGTCAACACAAACAAATACTATTAAAGAGAAAGAACAGACAAAAACCATTAATGGCAGTCCAAAGTATAACTTGGTGATGGATGAAGAATGACAACGAGCCAAAACCAAAGTGACCTAAATCACTGGTGTGTGAGAGGGAGCAGTAGCAAGCAACCCCACCTATCCCCATTAACTAGCGGAAAGGGTAGTTAACCCTCGATAAAAGTCTTATGGCTCCTCTTCCAGCCTCACCGAACGTAATATCCTTATAAATAGCGAAGGTTTACATAAAGTAACGGAACAAAGAAATATTTCTTAAAAGTTACATAAAAAATATTGCTTTTAATCCTTCAGTCTTCTATATTTCATATGCAAACACCGAAAACAAACTTGACCTGAAATTAAACCCAATTGTTTTCACTTAGTACAGTTAACATTAGAGTGAGCTATGAGCCCAAACAAATTGAATTTCCAAAAACAAACCATGAGAGCCTCTGGACATGATTACTGCTCTATACCACAAATACCATCAATATACTGTAAACTTAATTCATAACATCAGATATTCAATTTTGTAAACACACATTAATACTGAAACCTGTAGAACTTATTCTTAAATAAATTGGATTATGGATTCTACCCACAAGACCCAGCCCTGGGACTTGGAATATTACTCAGCAAAATATCTTTAAATCTTAACTTCATTTTTGTGAAACCTGAATACAGTACTGTACTAAGAATGCTGTAAAATCATTTGACGAGACACTGTCTCTCCAGAGAGACCAATGCAGATTGAAATGTTTGAGAAGAGCAATTGTGGAAATGAAAGAGAAACCAAATATTTAGATATTTTAATCAAGATTCTCCTCTCAAGGACAATCCAATGAAACTTATAAAACCTAAACTAATCAATAAGATCATAAAAGAGATTACATCAAGAAAATCACATAAATCTTAAAAAATAATGATACTTTTCTACCTTATTACTATACTTATATTCAAACTCCCAAAACGAAGCTATCTCCATACTATAGTAATTTATAAATAATTCCATGGCTTCATATTCCAATACAAGTAGACTTGCTTTTAATTCTTCCTTCCAATTAACTTTCATAACTTCACTACAGTGCAAGTAGCAGGTAGAATCATCCAGTATTACTTTAAAAAAAAGACAATGTCACCAGCATTGTTTCAAAAGGCTTAATGCTGTATATTATTCTCTAAACTTTATTTAGGCTGTGACCAAGCAAATAAACTACTGCCCCTGCTACTGAATCAGCGGATATTTCAAAGTTCAAACTTAATACAAATGTTTTTCTGTTGATGATGTTTCATTTCCTGGTTTATTATAATGCTTATTTATTAAACATTGTTATCTATCTTCAAATAATCTAATTTTTCTCTTATATAGTTTATTCTTTACATTCCTGTTTCTTCACTGCACCAGACTGTCACTATTTGGTCCCTTGGGACAGTGGCAATTTGCTTTTGCACCTTGGCTTCTAATAATAATAATAATGCTAATATGATAAATTTGGAAATAATTTGTATTTTTCCTAACTATACAAACCTGGGTTTAGCTACTTAGCAAAGGGAGAGCAAGAGTTGGACCAACCACTCTGCTCACACCACCACTTGTAACTGAAAGTCACTGTGCAATTGCGCCAGAACTTCCTGGGGGAAGGTGATGGTGGGACCAGGTTGTGTTAAGAGCTCCAGGATTGTACAAGGATACAACAAAAATAAAAATTATTTCCAAATCCGTCATTTGTTACAGCGCTATATACAAACACCTACGATCTTTACAGTGGAGACTCGCCGTTAGGCGTGTGTAAGTTTGAAAAACTAACTGGCTAATGCCTGATCTGAGGTGCTACTCTATGCTTAGCATGAGCGGTTTGGAGGCACCACGTCCCCTTGTCGACTCTGAGAGCTAACGGCCTAGGTAATTGTGAGAAAGGGTGAGAACTTTTATCTGTCATCTCTGCAGTTTTTTCTCCTTTATACCAGATCACAATATCAGATTTTATAGCACCTCCTTCTATGATGATTCTCTAGGAAACCATCAGAGCACAAAGCCTTACCACAGTCCGTGCGCATGAATGGTTTTTCTTCCATGTGAGTTCTTAAATGTTTATTGAGTCTGTTTTAAATTATATGTTTTGTCACATTCGTAACATTGGATTAGATCTCCCATGTGATTTCTTATGTTTAGTGAGATGGTATTCCGAAGTAAAGAATTCGCTACAGAAATTGCACTTGTATGGCTTCTCTCCTGTGTGAATTCTTAAATGTTTAGTGAGATGGTGTTTCTGGGTAAATGTTTTGCTACAGAAATTGCACTTTTATGGCTTCTCTCCTGTGTGAATTCTTAAATGTTTAGTGAGATGGTGTTTCAAAGTAAATGTTTTGCTACAGATATCGCACTTGTATGGCTTCTCTGCCGTGTGAATTCTTACATGTCTAGTGAGATGGTGTTTCTGGGTAAATGTTTTGCTACAGACATCACACTTGTATGGCTTCTCTCCCGTGTGAACTCTAAAATGTATAGCAAGTTTGTTCTTCATAGAAAATTCTTTGCTACAGACATCGCAATTGTATGGCTTCTCTCCCGTGTGAATTCTTAAATGTTCAGTGAGACCTCTATTTACATTAAATGTTTTGCTACAGACAATACATTTGTATGGCTTCTCTCCCGTGTGAATTCTTACATGTACAGTGAGATGTGATTTTGTAGTAAATGTTTTGCTACAGACATTGCATTTGTATGGCTTCTCACCTGTGTGAATTCTTGAATGTGTAGTGAGTTTATATTTTGAAGTAAATGTTTTGCTACAGACATTACATGTGTATGGCTTCTCTCCCGTGTGAATTCTTAAATGTAATGAAAGACCATATCTATCACGAAAAACTTTCCCACATTCACTGCATGTGCCTCGCTTTATAGCTAGAGCATTGGAGTTAACATTACCGAAGATCCTTTTTTTTATCTGCTTCTCATTTATTTGATTCACCTCTTGATTCAAAACATCTTTCTGTAATAATTCTCTTCCACTGATTACACATGAAAGTCTTTCTTTTTCTTTTCCTTTATTTTCTTCCATAATTGTCCTTAAGTAAGTGCCTAAACTTTCCTCCTCGTCGACATCCCCTTTACAACTTAATGAACCATTTTCACTCAATGATGCATCATACTCGTAGGAATTTTTCAAGTAGCTTTCGCTAGAATCAAATATTTCTGGCTCTACTTTGACTTCCATTTTTGGATCCAAGAAAAGAGCGCCATCATTAAAGAGAGCAACACTGCCAGACGTACCATTATTTTCTGGATCGACTGCAGGTGAAAATAGATCTTCACTTTCACTTTTCATTGAAAATTCAAAAGGTGGTTCAGAATTCATTATCCTCTCCGTATCACAAGATGAAAAACCCCTTAATATTATTTTCAATAGACTTCAAAGAGGAAATTAAGACTAAACTTCCTATTCTCAGAAATCATACTGTACAACAAAATCTTCCAACATGACCCTTTCTTTTCCAGTCTTACGTCTCTTGCATATACCTTCAGTAGCTTACAAGCTTTAGCAGCAAAAGGTGTATGATTCCTTCCTTTGGGATGAAAAGTCTGGAAGAATAGAAAACTACAATTAGTTGAAGAGCAAAACCCAATAAAAATAATGGAGTTTTCTAAAAAATAAAATAAATTCATAAAGTTATATAATTTGCATTTTTCCTAAACATACAAACCACAGACTTTGATCTGTGTTCTATCTGTTCTTGTTACACATTTCAGGCATCTAAAAATCTCATATCCTCTGTAGATTCTATAATCCACAGTATTTCCTGTGACATTATTGGTTTTAATCTTTAAATAGTTTTCCCATTGTTCTTCAAAGAGACACATTTCATCCAATGTCTTTTTTCCTTTACTGTACTTCCTCTCCTGTCACCATCAAAATTTGAGCCTTCCTCCAGCATTATAAACAG
Organism: Palaemon carinicauda; assembly: GCF_036898095.1. Taxonomy (NCBI): domain Eukaryota; kingdom Metazoa; phylum Arthropoda; class Malacostraca; order Decapoda; family Palaemonidae; genus Palaemon; species Palaemon carinicauda. Next base: position 85,821,633 of record NC_090727.1, on the reverse strand, counting down.
CAAAAGGCTTTATAGTTATCTTGCACAGACACGAACACTTACCATAAACTGTTCCATATCACTCCCTCTACCTTTACTTTGGTTCTACTGTTATGGCAAATTAACATTACTAATATAAGTTTTTTTATTTCTGGTTGCCTTTGTGTTGTCCAGTGCATTCTTAAGACCTACAGATATCCTCCATCCCTGTGAAGATGGACCAGGAATTCTGTAATTTAAGCTGAGAGGGTCTGGAAGAAGAATGACCTTTCATCTGGCACCAGCGTAAAAAAAAAACTGCCTATTTAACTTGATAAACTCGACATGTAGAGCATCACATGGCTTAGGTTAACTAGATGAAAAGCCTTTTTACCTTGAGAACCTCCTGACAGGCTCCAAGTATGAAGATGAAGCATGTGGAGCCCCTGATGAAGACAATGAAAGTGAGGCTGTTTGAGTAGATCTGGTCTCTCTAGCAATCTAACAGGAGGGTTCACTAGGACCTCAAAAAGGTCTGGGAACCAATCCTTCCGAGGCCAGAAGGGAGCGGTGAGGGCCAAGGGAAGACGACTGGTTTCCCTTGCCTTGATAAAATGCCCAGATCAGAGAGAGGGGGAAGGTGTCCACCTGAAGACTTCCTCATCTTGTAAGTGGGCATCTGTCCTAATGTACTGGGGATACTTGAACGAAGGGAAGACGACTTAGTAACAAAAGTTCATTGCTATGACATGGAATAAGAATTGAAAAACAATACAAGACTGAAAAATTATTTGAAAAAAAAAAAGCCTCCCAGTAATTGGCCCCCCTATATGAATACAAAACACAAGTACCTGGTTTTTTCCTAGGACACCCACACACCCAAAAAAAAAAGAAATAAAATATAAAAGTCCTATTTCAAAATACAGTCCCATTAAGTTTATGATGCAAATTTCTTAGCAATTAACACCAAGAAAGAGCCTTTTTGGTCTAGGTCAAAGTATTCAAACAAATTACCCAGCTTGTGACGTGAGAAAGGTCCAAGCTTGTTGCCGTCCGCTGGTCTGGAGGGGGACACTGCAGTCTGCTGCCCTGGAAGGGGACACTGCCGTCTACTGCCCTGGAAGGGGACACTGCCATCTGCTGCACTGGAGGGGGACACTGCCGTCTGCTGCCCTGGAAGGGGACACTGCCATCTGCTGCACTGGAGGGGGACAATGCCGTCTGCTGCCCTGGAGGGGGACAATGCCGTCTGCTGCCCTGGAGGGGGACACTGCCATCTACTGTCCAGAAGAGTACCTTTGAGTGTACCTCTGCCCCTTCTTGTAGAGTGGCACTACCTGTACAGGAACTGTTGAGAGCCACTACCACCACCTAAACTGATGTTTAGCACTATCGTTTGCTGGCCTGGAGAGTGGAACTAAATGCTGCTGAGGAGAGAGGGGAACTGCCTCAGCTGTAGCTACTGGAGCCATTTCTGGCATACTGGCTTTGGCTGGGTTACCCAAGAACTGCTCCCCTAATCCACTGTCTTCAGTCTCTGGCAGACTAAAGGGGTTAGTTGCCGGAACAGGCGAGGAAGCAAAGGGTCCACCTCAAGCTGGAGACTCCCAGAAGCCTGGTACAGGTGGGAGTAATGGTGAGAACCCTGGTACATTTCTTTGAGAAATCCTCAGTTCTTACCAGGATTTCCAAGGTCTCTAACCAAACATCAAGCCACAAAGTAGCCTGTATGGGGAGAAGAGGAGTTGGACGAGGTACGTCTAAGATCTCAGAATAGCTCCTCTGCTGCAGACAGGAGGTGGGAGAAGCTTGGTGGTAGAGCCGGAACGTTGCGAGGAGGAGAGCTCAAAGAGCTGTAAGATGATCGTAGCCCTGGCACCCTTCACGCCCTGAGTCCAATGCAAGGATGAACTGGTCTCTGAGGGCTTCTAGGTGCAAAAGACACCTTGTCTTTGCTCTCTCAGTTGATAAACCCATTGAGAATGCTGATGGGAGTCAGAATCTGACAGAATGCATGGTCCGACTCTTTCTGCTTCGGGATCCTGAACCCTTCTGTGGAGACCCCTCCTCCTTCCCTCGGCGGTCGCGCTGTAATGCGTTTGCAGGGAGGGGAATGATGCGATGGTGAGCCGTCTACTCGATGTTTCCTAAAACCTAGGAGCCTGTAGAACCTGCTCATGGCCATGGCGCAAATGGGACAGTGAGCGCTAGCGGGCTGGAGAGCACACAGGAGAGCAATAGCGCGCAGTAAGACGCTGAGCACGATGATGCTGGTGCGGTTTCTAGAGAACGCGCAGTACGACGCCACACAGGAGGATGGTGGCGCGCTTTTTCCGGTAAATTCGTAGGAGAGCTCTGGCGCGCAGGTGAGCACTGGCAAGCTGGAGAGTGCCAGTGAACCAAAGGGTGCTGGTGAGCTGGAGAGAGTTTTGACACAGGAGAGCACTGTTGCACAGTCGACCACTGGCGCTTGGGAGTGGAGTGACGTACAAGAGAGCGCTTTTGTGCAGGAGGGCGTTGGCGAGCCTGATACCGAAGCTGCGCATGAGAGCACTGATATCTCAGGGAGCGCTGTTGCGCAGTGGACCCCTGGCACTTGGGAGTGGGGTGACGTATAAGAGAGCGCTGTTGATTTGGAGAGCGCTTTCGTGCAGGAGAGCGTAAGTGAGCCTGATACCGAGGCTGCGCATGAAAGCACTGATGTCTCAGGGAGCGCTAACGCGCTTGAGCTGGAAAATGGAGTTGCACTGGCGAGTGCTGGCAAGCTGGCAAACACTACTCTTTGGAAGGACAGGGCTGTGCTGGAAAGCGTTGGCAATCGGGAGATCGCTGGAGCATTGGAGGGGGCTGAGGATGAGAAGGAGAAGGCTAGCTGTCAAGGGAACGTCAATGTTCTGGAGAGCGCTGACTCAGTGGAGAGAAACGTTCTGGAAAGAGTTTTGAGTGCAGGCTGGCGCTGACGTGCTGTTGGAGAGCACAGGTGCACTGCAAGGAGCTGGCAAGCTGGAGAGAGTTGCGCTCCGCTACACTTAGGTAGAACATCCGAGGATGTACAGGAGATGGGAATAGTAACGACAGGTCAGGAGGTCGACTGGAATGTCGAACTGGAACAGGGATGTACCCTTTGGAAGGGCGAACATCCACCAAAGGCCATCGTGAACGATATGCAGAAGAGTCCAGGGCTGAAGTCCGAGGACTAGCCGCAGCGTCGTCAGGAGAAGGACCAGGAAAGGGCGAAAATCGAGGGCCAAAAGATCACTGAAGTGGCAGCTCCTCTGTGGGCGATGGCTGTGAAGACGAGGCTGAAGAGCTTTTTCAATGATGGTGAAGGGCAACCTGTAAGTCAAACCAGAGGGTGAGCTCTGCGACGTGGGATCAGCAAGCTGACCTTGAGCAGCAGTCCTCTGAAGAGGAGTCTCTAAGAGAAAACTCACCCGACGGGAGAACCACGTATATGCGAGACAGACAATGGACTTAGTTTCCCCCTCGAAGGATGGACAGAACAGGGGAAACGTAGTCGTCAGCAACAGCAGGAGAGTCTAGAGGGTCAGGGGCGTCGACAGCGGCCAGAGAAGACGCCTCTGACACCATAACATCAACAAGAATTAGAGGATCCAACTCTGAAGTCAACGACGGCTGCACACTCGCATTGCGGACCTGGGAGCCGCAAGGACGACCACACCTGTAACACAGAACCCATAGACAAAGTCTTACCCAGGGGGAGAGGTGGGGCCACATCGCTAGGGCAAGCAACACCATCTCTCAAGGACGAGGGTTGGCAAAAATTAGTCTACATTACTGCTCGATGGTCCCTCAGAAGAACCCGAACAAGTAGGAGCTTCGGAGGAAGGTCGGGAGGCAGAAGAAGAGATCGTGTGTTTTTTTCCCTTCATACAAAGGAACCTTCGAAAGAGAAATATCCCGCTTTGACTTCTTCCTCCGCCCTCGCCAAAATCTTTCCCACTGGGAAGCAGACCACTCCCGACGCTCATTGCACTTATTACCATAATCATACCGTTGACCTCTGCAGGTGGGAGAAAGGGTGTGGCGGTCAGTGCCCATGGCCGACATGAAGGTCCGGCAGGGTTGGCCTTCAAGTCCAGGGCAAGTATGCATGGTTGCACAAGTCAACACAAACACACACTATTAAAGAGAAAGCATAAACAAAAAGCACTAATGGCAGTTCAAAACATAACTTGGTGAGGATGAAAAACAGCAACAACCGTTTACCATCCGAGCCAGAAGCAAAGTAAATTAAATCATCGGTGTGTGAGAGGGAGCGGTAGTAAGCTAACCCCCTATGTCCTCTAACTAGCGGAATGGGTAGTTAAAACTCACTAAATCTTAATGGCTCGTCATTTCAGCTTCACTGAAAGTAATACCCCTATTGAATAGCGTAGGTTCGTATTCCAGTTACGGCACATACAAAGAATAATTCAAAGCTATCACTAGAGGGCAAGTCAAAAAGGTAAGGGAGCAGGAGAGCAGCAATGTCCATTCTCCACCAAGCCAAAAGCAAAGTAGATGCTCAGCCCACTGTGTGAGTGAACAGGGTAGCCGGCTACCCACAACCTTCCCGCTAACTGACGGTTTAGGTAGTTATCCCTCACTAAAAGTCTTATGGCTCATCTTCCAGCCTCGCCGAAAGTAATATCCCTATAAACAGCGAAGGTATAGTGACAGAACAAATATTTCTTAAAAGTTACATAAAAAAAAATATTGCTTTTAATCCTTCAATATGACAAATTCGGAGATAATTTGTATTTTTCCTAACAATACAAACCTTAGCGATTTACATGGGGGGGGTATTACTTTCGGCGTAGCTGAAATGACGAGCCATTAGATTTTTAACGAGGGTTAACTACCCCCCGCTAGTTAGCAGGGGGTAGGGAAGGGGTAGCTTGCTACCCCTTAACCCCCCACACACCGGTGAGTTGTCTCACTTAACTTAGAGGTAGGACTTGACTTGGGGGACAGGGCTGGCGGGCAAATATGAGTAAATAGCTAAGGTTTGTATGGTTAGGAAAAATACAAATTATCTCCGAATTTGTCATTTGTTCCGTAACCGAAATACAAACCATGCTATTTACATAGGGTGACTTACCCCTTAGGAAGGGCGGAAAGTCCCCAGCCTTACTGGCTTTTGGATTTACCCGGGGACCTGAAATCCGAGTGAGCAGCACTCGAGAAAGGGGGTCCCTACACCTCGCACTTTTCGTTGCTTACTACGAATGTGCGGCCTACATAAGTTGTGTGTGGAGGAAGTTGTGACTCGTCCTAGGAAGTTGACCTGGAGTTCTTTAGATAGAAATCTAGGCTAGGACGTTCCCAATACCACCTCGTCAGGGTATGGGGGACGCAAACAGTATTACAGCTAATATTAGGAGCACAAGGGAGCATGGTTTACCTGCAGAAGTTGAGGTCAGCTATGCAGAGACCAGGATGCTGCTTTCCCCAAGGGAGGGGAGAATGAAGAAAGAAGTAAGGGCCAGACATACTCTTTCAATCACGCAGACCAAAACCGGGTAACAATGCCCCCAACCTTCTGCTACCTGTCCATTAAGGAGCCTGAGGTTAGACCAGCTGTTGTGCAGCCACCACAGGGCCAATAGAGAAGGTATCGAGGCTCCTGTGGGTCACGTCCTGCAGGTAGTGGGCTGTGAAGGTCGTTTGGCGCTTCCACACCCCAGCTTGCAAGACCTGCATCACAGAGAAATTTCTCTTGAAAGCCAGGGACGTAGCGATGCCCGACATCGTGCGCTCTAGGGCGACGTGACGAAGGAGGGTCAGGATTCAAGGCGTGTTGAATAACCTTCCGAATCCAGGCCGAGATGGTGTTCTTGGTGACCCTCCTCTTCGTCCTTCCTGTGCTTACAAATAAAGCTCGCACATGAGGACGGACTGCAGCAGTTCTTTTCAAGTAACGCCTCAGACTCCTCACTGGGCAAAGTAACAGATGGTCTGGGTCACTTGTTACAGAACGAAGACTCGTTACCCCAAAGGAGACGAACCTAGGGTCTGACACCCCAGGTTTCTGAGTCTTGGCAACAAACTCAGGGATGAACCTGAACGTTACCTCCCCCCATCCCCTTGAATGGGCGACGTCGTAAGAAAGACCATGAAGTTCACTGACCGGTTTGACCGAGGCCAAAGCGAGCAGGAAAGCCGTCTTCCAAGACAGGTGGCGATCAGACGCCTGGCGTAATGGTTCAAACGGAGCTCTCTTCAGAGCCCTGAGGACCTGAACCACATTCCAAGGAGGAGGTCTTACTTCTGACTGAGGGCAGGTAAGCTCATAGCTGCGTATGAGTAGGGAAAGTTCCAACGAAGAGGAAATGTCCACTCCTTTCAGCTTAAAAGCCAGGCTTAAGGCTGAGCGATAGCCTTTCACCGCCGGAACTGAAAGGCGCATTTCCTCCCGTAAATACATAAGGAACTCCGCTATTGCTGGAATAGTGGCATCAAGTGGAGAGATACCCCTCCCACGACACCAACCACAGAAGACTTTCCACTTCGCCTGGTAGACTCAGATAGAGGACTTGCGCAGGTGGTGAGACATCCTGTCCGCAACCTGTTGCGAAAATCCTCTCTCCGTGAGGAGACGCTGGATAGTCTCCAGGCGTGAAGCCGAAGAGACGCTACGGCTTTGTGGAAGATGTTGCAGTGTGGTTGTCTGAGTAGCTCGTGTCATGGGGGGAGTTCCCTCGGAAGCTCCGTCAGGAGCTGCAGAAGGTCCGGGAACCATTCCGCGTGATGCCATAGCGGAGCTACAAGAGTCATGGAGAGATTGACCGATAGTCTGGTCTGGTTGAGCACCCTTCTCATCAGACAGAATGGTGGGAAGGCGTAAACATCGATGTTGTCCCACCTCTGCTAAAAAGCATCTTGCCACAAAGCGTTGGGGTCCGGGACTGGAGAGCAGTACAGGGGCAGCTCGAAATTCAAGGCTGTCGCGAACAGATCTACTGTCGGGGAACCCCACAAAGTCAGGACTTTGTTGGCTATCTGAGGATCCAAAGACCACTCAGTACTCACTATCTGCGTCGCTCTGCTCAGACTGTCGGCGAGCACATTCCTCTTGCCAGGAATGAAACGAGCCGAAAGTGTGATCGAGTGGACTTCGGACCACCTCAGAATCTCTACTGCAAGATGGGATAGCTGTTGAGAAGAGGTACCTCCCTGCTTGTTGATGTAAGCCACTACCGTGGTGTTGTCGCTCATCACCACTACGGAGTGGCCCGCCAGGGTCCCTTGGAACTGTTGAAGAGCCAGGAAAACGGCCTTCATTTCTAGCAGGTTGATGTGGAGGTACTTTTCTGATTCTGACCAGAGGCCTGAGATCCTTTGGTTCAGAATGTGGGCCCCCCAACCTTCTTTTGACGCGTCCAAAAACAGAGTCAAATCCGGGGGGAGAACGAGAAGATCCACTACCTTTCGAAGGTTCACGTCGTTCAGCCACCACCGAAGGTCCGTCAGTTCAGTGGATCCTATAGGAACCAGAAAGTCCGGAGAATCGGAGCATTGATTCCACCGGGACTTTAGCCGCCATTGCAGGGATCTTATCCTGAGGCGACCGTTTGGAACTAGACGTGTCAAGGAGGAAAGGTGGCCTTGAAGACGTAACCATGATTGGGCCGGAAGCTCTTCCCGCCTGAGGAAAGGTTCTGCGACCCTCCTCAGCCTTGCTATCCTGTCGTCTGATGGAAAGGTTTTGTGGAGATCGGTGTCTAATATCATGCCTAGATATACCAGTCGTTTCGTCGGAAGCAGAGAGGACTTCTCGAGATTTACCATGATCCCCAGATCTCGGCAAACCACTAGAAGCCTGTCCCGGTGTCGAAGGGTCGACTCCGAGTCTGCTAGGATCAGCCAGTCGTCCAGATAACGGAGGAGACGTATGCCATTCCTGTGCGCCCAAGACGAAATCAGTGTGAACACTCTGGTGAACACCTGAGGTGCTGTGGAGACCGAAACACAGCACCTTGAACTGGTAGATCTTGCTGTCTAGGCTGAATCTCAAGTACTTCAACGAAGACGGATGGATTAGGATCTGGAAGTATGCGTCCTTCAGATCCAGTGTGCACATGAAGTCTTGCGGTCTCACTGCAAGCCTGACCGTGTCCACTGTCTCCATGCTGAACGAAGTTTGTTTGACAAAGTTGTTCAAGGCTGAGAGATCGATGACTGGTCTCCAGCCTCCAGACGCCTTCTTTACGAGAAAGAGTCGACTGAAGAGGCCTGAGGAGCCGTCGTCGACCTCCTGGAGAGCATCCTTCTTGAGCATGGTTTCGACTTCTGCCCGAAGGGCTAACCCCTTTGCCGATCCCATGGCATAGGAGTTCAGCGACACTGGATTCGCTGTCAGGGGAGGTGAAGATGTCGTGAATGGGACGCGATAACCTTGGCTGATCACAGAGACCGTCCAAGAATCGGCCCCAAGTTGCTGCCACCTGTGCACGCAACTTTTCAGGCATCCCCCCACAGGTGGACACGCGGGGGGATTGCCGATCCTAGCGCTTGCGGCCTCGGCCGCTGCCCCTAGGATTCTTTCCTCCCCTAGAGGACTTGCCGCGCCTTCTGTCCTTGGTTTGAAGGGGCTGCGGCTTAGACACCCCTGTCTTAGCTGCCGGAGCCTGCTTCGGTGTCTTGCGAGGCTGCTGTTGCTGTTGAGGTGCAGGAGGCTTGTAGTGCCGATATGTCAGGGCCCTCTGGAGGAGAGAATCTTGATTCGATCTCCTCCACCTCTCAGCTGTTCGTTCTATCTCGTTGGGTTCAAGCAGATCCCTCCCAGTGATGGAGGAGTGCCTGAGCCTGCAGACGTCCACGGCGGGGACCTTCGGATGGAACCTCTTGGTCACTGCGTCGTGACGCTTGAGGATCGAGTTAGCCCACAGGTTAGCAACCTGGTGAGCGAGAAACTCGATCAAACGCGTGCCCGAGAGGAGGAAGGTCTCCAAAGCCTTCCTATTGCTCTCCTTGGACAGATCCTCAGAGCACAATAGGATGCCCAGAGATCCCAGCCAAACGTCCAGCCACGAAATTGCCTGCATGGCACTCTTCGCGACCTTCTCAAGGTTCAGGATCTCCGACGCCGAGAACGTCACCTGCCGGGCGGAGAGCTTCTCGAGAGGAGTTCCCCTGGTCAGCTCTTCCACAGAATGGTGGAGCGTAAGGGCCAAACTGGACTCCCCCATGATCTCAAAGTACCTCCTCTGATGTACTCGAAGAGGCGGGAGGAGTTTGAACCCGGCAGAAGAACGACCGGAGGAGGCGAGCTCGGAGAGCTGGGCTTCGACCCTGTTGTCCCTGGCCCCTTTCACCCCCTTGGACCAAGGCAAAGCTGCGCTGGACTTAGGGGGTTTCTGGGTGCCGTAGACTTGGTCTAGCACCGTGTCCTTGCCTTCACGAGGGGCAGTCTCCGGGTCCTTAAACTTATTGAGTTGCCTCATCAAGCCTAGGACCTGCCAGAAAGCGTGTTCTGACTCGAACTGGTCTCCTCCTTGCGGACTGGCAGCTAAGTCTCCGGTCCCCAAAGGCTCATCTTGGGGAGACACGTGGACATCCTCCCGGGGTCTAGTTGGCTCTGGACGGATCCTGGATGACGATTTAGGAATCGTCTTGGAGTCCTTAGGCTCCTTCCTACGAGGAATACAGGACTCCAGCAAAGAGGTCCGGAAGGGAGCTTCCTCGCTGTGAAAAAAATTAATAACAAGCTTGGGTTATATATGTTTTAAAGTAACTCTCATTATCAATTCCCTTTTGTCATAATGTCTGATATTCTGCCCCAGTACTGTACTATAATGATTTTCCTTATATTCACTGTAAAGATTTCAATTTTTCTTAAATAGGTTTACATATTTTGCCAGCAAAAAATTCATTTTTTTTTATAACAGAAAGTCATGAATAGAAGCATTATTTATATTTTTAAGGGGTATTGTAATATTTTTTGGTCCTACCAGTTGTCTAACCACATTTGTTTTTGCAGCACGCCCTACTCTCTGTAGGGTTTTTTTAGAGAGGCAACTGAACTCAATTTTCAATGCTCAGCTAGAAGATGTTGTCATTAAAGAAGTTTTGACATCAGGCACGGCCCTTCTTCAGTATTCTCAGTTCAGTTGAAAAAGATTTCATCAACAAGGATTCAAGATATTGTTACTCCACATCACCAGATCACAAAAGGTAATTCCATACTGGAACTTAGTGATGGACAGTTTTTTTAAACGTTTGCCCCAGAACCAAGTGAACGTAAGGGGGCCTAAAACCGTCTTTTTGTGGAGACAGTCAAACGTTTAAGTGTCATAAACATTAATAGTTAACTGGAACTATTGAAATGGCATACTGGTACTTGCCCAAATAGATACACGGTTAGGTGTGCCTTGGTTTAGACTTGGCCTGTATAGGAACACTTATGAGTGTCTCACCTGGGGGAAAAACATTTCCTGTTTGTTTATCTTGTTACCCTGTTGCTGAAGTTTGACGTAAAGGAATGCTAATTTTGCCTTTAATTTTCTATTTGGATTGATGGGTCCATGCTAACATAACCCTAACAGTTTAATTTTCCAATAAATAGTGTTCTTGCCTGTTTTATGTATACAGCATTTCATTTCAGAACCTCCCACCGCGGCTTCTTTTCCCCAGCCACTGTTTTTTTACGATCTCTTAAGTACAGTAATTTATCATAATTCTTCCCTCCCACAGTGTGTTTTTTTTATTAATTACAATATTCCCTTTCACCTAATGTTCTTATACCTTTACTTATAATCAGCATGCCAAAGGCAAGAGAAGGAAAGGTATGATAAATAACAAGGTTCAAGCTGGGTCCCCTTGCTCAGTATAAATCAAGGGGTGGTGCCCAGAGCTCCGTTCTCTTGACCTGTTACTTAGGTTTTTTGGGTATTCCACCATTGTATATTTGTTGCGAAGTGAACGTCGGGTTGTGGACGGCATTCAGACACTAGGCAGTTCGGGTGCTACCTCTGGCCACAGTCCACAAACCACTACATAATTTTTGGTGCCCAGACCCGGGAAACATGACAAATTCGAAGATAATTTGTATTTTTCCTAACCATACAAACCTTAGCTATTTACAAAGGGGGTATTACTTTTAGCGCAGCTGAAATGACGAGCCAATAGTTTTTAACGAGGGTTAATTACCCCCGCGCTAGTTAGCGGAGGGTGGGGAAGGGTAGCTTGCTACCCCTCCCCCCTCCACACACCGGTGACTTGCTTCACTTCACTTAGAGGTAGGACTTGACTTGGGGGTCAGGGATGGCGGGCACATATGTGTAAATAGCTAAGGTTTGTATGGTTAGGAAAAATACAAATTATCTTCGAATTTGTCATTTGTTCCGTAACCGAAATACAAACCACGCTATTTACAAAGGGTGACTTACCCCTTAGGAAAGGTGGAAAGTCCCCAGCCTTACTGACTTCGGCTTGCCCGGGGGCTCGATCCCTCAGTGAGCAGCACTAGAGAGAGGGAGCCCCTGTACCTCACAGGTTCCTAGCATCGCTAGGAACGAGTGGCCTACATAAGTAGTGTGAGGAGGAGAGTGTGACTCGTCCTATGAAGTTGACCTTGAGACCTTCAGATAGGAATTCTAGGATAGGACGTTCCCCATACCACCTCGTCAGGGTATGGGAGACGCAACAGTATTAATCTTAATACTAGGAGCACAAAGAAGCATGGGTTACCTGCAGAGGTCGAGGTCAGCTATGCGAGGACCAGGATGCTGCTTCCCCAAGAGAGGGGAGAATGAAGAAAGAAGTAAGGGTCAGACATACTCTTTCATTCACACAGACTAAGACCGGGTAACAACGCCCTCAACCTACTGCTACTTGTCCAAAAAGGAGCCTGAGGTTAGACCAGCTGTTGTGCAGCCACCACAGGGCCGACAGAGAACGTATCGAGGCTCCTGTGGGTCACGTCTTGCAGGTAGTGGGCTGTGAAGGTCGTTTGACGCTTCCAGACCCCAGCTTGAAGTACCTGCGTCACAGAGAAGTTTCTCTTGAAGGCCAGGGAAGTAGCAATACCCCTGACATCGTGGGCCCGAGGGCGACGTGACGGAGGAGGGTCAGGATTCAGGGCATGGTGGATAACCCTTCGAATCCAAGCAGAGATGGTGTTCCTGGTGACCCTCCTCTTTGTCCTGCCTGTGCTCACAAACAAAGCTCGCACATGAGGACGGACTGCAGCCGTTCTCTTCAAGTAGTACCTCAGACACCTCACTGGGCATAGTAGCAGCTGGTCTGGGTCGTTTGTTACAGAACGGAGACTCGCGATCCTGAAAGAGTCGAACCGAGGATCCGGCACTCCAGGATTCTGAGTCTTGGCCACAAACTCAGGGACGAACCTGAACGTTACCTCCCCCCATCCCCTTGAATGGGCGATGTCGTACGAGAGACCATGAAGTTCACTAACTCGCTTGGCCGAGGCCAAGGCGAGTAGGAAAGCCGTCTTCCAAGACAGGTGGCGATCGGAGGCCTGGCGTAATGGCTCGAAGGGAGGTCTCTTGAGAGACCTGAGGACTCGAACCACGTTCCAAGGAGGGGGTCTCACTTCCGACTGGGGGCAGGTAAGCTCATAGCTACGTATGAGTAAAGAGAGTTCTAGCGATGAAGAAATATCCACGCCCTTCAATCTGAAGGCCAAGCTTAAGGCTGAGCGATAGCCTTTCACTGCCGAGACAGAAAGGCGCATTTCTTCTCGCAGATACACAAGGAAGTCCGCTATTGCTGGAATAGTGGCATCGAGTGGAGAGATACCCCTTCCACGACACCAACCACAAAAGACTCTCCACTTCGCTTGGTAGACTCCCTCAGAGGACCTTCGCAGGTGCCGAGACATTCTCTCCGCAACCTGTTGCGAAAAGCCTCTCTCCGCGAGGAGACGCTGGATAGTCTCCAGGCGTGAAGCCGAAGCGAGGCTACGGCCCTGTGAGGGACACCGGAGTGGGGTTGTCTGAGAAGCTCGTGTCGTGGAGGAAGCTCCCTTGGGAGTTCCGTCAGGAGTTGCAGAAGGTCCGGAAACCATTCCGCGTGATGCCATAGCGGAGCTACTAGAGTCATGGAACAGTTGACCGATAGTCTGGTCCTGTTGAGCACCCTTCTCATCAGACAGAATGGTGGGAAGGCGTACACGTCGATGTTGTCCCACCGTTGCTGGAAAGCATCTTGCCAGAGTGCCTTGGGGTCCGGGACTGGTGAGCAGTACAGGGGCAGCTTGAAGTTCAAGGCTGTCGCGAACAAGTCCACCGTCGGGGAACCCCACAAAGTCAGGACTTTGTTGGCTATCTGAGGATCCAAAGACCACTCGGTACTCACTATCTGCGAAGCCCTGCTCAGACTGTCGGCGAGCACATCCTCTTGCCAGGAATGAAGCGAGCTGATAGTGTTATCGAGTGGGTTTCGGTCCACCTCAGAGTCTCTACTGCAAGATGGGATAGCTGTTGCGAAAAAGTGCCTCCCTGCTTGTTGATAAAGCCACTACCGTGGTGTTGTCGCTCATCACCACCACGGAGTGACCCGCCAGGAACCGTTGGAACTGTTGAAGGGCCAGAAAGACGGCCTTCAATTCTAGCAGGTTGATGTGTAGGCACTTTTCTGATTCTGACCAAAGGCCTGAGGCCCTCTGGTTCAGAACATGCGCCCCCCACCCTTCTTTTGACGCGTCCGAAAACAGAGTCAATTCCGGGGGGAGGACGAGAAGACTCACTCCCTTTCGCAGGTTCTCGTCGGCCAGCCACCACCGCAAGTCCGTCTGTTCCAGAGACCCCATTGGGATCAGAATGTCCGGGGAATCGGATCCTTGATTCCACCGGGACTTGAGCCGCCATTGAAGGGATCTCATCCTGAGGCGGCTGTTTGGAGCCAGACGGGCCAGGGAGGATAGGTGGCCTAAGAGACGCAACCACGATTGGGCGGGGAGTTCTTTTCGCCTGAGGAAAGGTTCCGCCACCCTCCTCAGCCTTGCTATCCGGTCGTCTGATGGAAAGGCTTTGTGGAGATTGGTGTCTATTAGCATGCCTAGATAAACCAGTCGTTGGGACGGCTGCAGAGAGGACTTCTCGAGGTTTACCACGATCCCCAGATCCTGGCAAAGATCTAGAAGCCTGTCTCGGTGTCGAAGAAGGGTCGACTCCGAGTCTGCTAGGATCAGCCAATCGTCTAGGTAACGAAGGAGACGAATGCCGTTCCTGTGCGCCCAAGTCGAAATCAGGGTGAACACTCTGGTGAACACCTGAGGAGCTGTGGAGAGACCGAAACACAGCACCTTGAACTGGTAGATCTTGTTGTCTAGGCAGAATCTCAGGTACTTCCTGGAAGACGGATGGATTGGGATCTGGAAGTACGCATCCTTTAGATCCAGTGTACACATGAAGTCTTGTGGTCTCACCGCAAGTCTGACCGTGTCTGCTGTCTCCATGCTGAACCGGGTTTGTTTGACAAACCTGTTCAGAGCCGAGAGATCGATGACGGGTCTCCAGCCTCCAGTAGCCTTCTTTACAAGAAAGAGTCGACTGAAGAAGCCTGGAGAGCCGTCCACGACCTCCTGGAGAGCCGTCCACGACCTCCTGGAGAGCACTCTTCTCGAACATGGTCTCGACTTCGGCCTGAAGGGCCAGCCCCTTTGCCGATCCCATGGCATAGGAGCTCAACGACACTGGATTCGCTGTCAGGGGAGGTTGAGATGACGTGAACGGGACGCGATAACCTTGGCCGATCACTGAGACCGTCCAAGCATCGGCCCCGTGATGTTGCCACCTGCGGACGCAACGCTGAAGGCATCCCCCCACAGGTGGACACGCAGGGGGACTGCCACCCCTAGGGCTTGCGGCCGCGGCCGCCACCCCTAGAAGTCTTGCCTCCCCTGGAGGACTTACCGCCCCTCTTGACCTTGGCTGGAAAGGGCTGGGGCTTAGACACCACTTTCTTAGCTGCCGGTGTCTGTTTGGGAGCCTTACGAGGCTGTTGCTGCTGTTGTGGCGGGGCTGGAGGCTTATAGGGCCGAGTTGTAAGGGCCCTGTGGAGGAGGGAGTCCGTGCTGGATTTCCTCCACCTCTCAGCCGTTCGCTCCAAGTCTTGAGGCTCAAACAGGCTCTCCCCCAGGAGGGAGGCATGTCGGAGCCTACACACATCTACGGCGGGGACCTTCGGATGGAATCTCTCGGACACAGCATCGCGACGTTTCAACACCGAGTTGGCCCACAGGGTGGTAACCTGGTGCGCCAAAAACTCGATGGAGCGAGTGCCCGAGAGCAAGAAGGTCTCTAGGGCCTTCCTATTGGTCTCCTTGGACAAGTCCTCCGATCGCAATAGGATGCCCAGAGATCCTAACCAGAAGTCCAGCCACGAAGTGGCCTGCATGGCACACTTAGCGACCTTCTCGTGGTTAAGGATCTCTGCCGCCGAGAACGACACCTGCCGGGCAGAGAGTTTCTCCAAGGGAACTCCCTTCGCCAGCTCCTCCACAGAGTGATGGAGAGGAAGAGCGAGGTTGTGCTCACCCAGGATCTCGAAATACCTCCTCTGCTGAAGGCGAGGAGGAGGGATGAGTTTGTTCCCGGCAGTGGAACGACTGGAGGAGGCAAGAAGTGCGAGCTGAGCATTGGCCCTAGCTCTGGCACTCTTCAGCCCCCGAGACCAGGGCAGAGCTGCACTGGTCTTAGGGGCCTTCCGAACGTCAAACACTTCATCCAGAATCGTGTCTTTGCCTTCACGGGGGGGGATGACTGGATCCGTAAGACTGTTAAGTTGCCTTATCAGGCTTAGGACCTGCCAGAAGGCATGTTCGGACTCTTGCTGTTCTCCTCCCTGCGGGCTGGCAGCTAAGTCTCCTGCCCCAGGAATCTCTTCCTGGGGTGATATGTGGACATTCCCCTGGGTAGTCGTGAGTTCCTGACGAATCCTTGCAGAGGATTTAGGGATGGTCTTGGAATCCTTGGGTTCCCTCCTGGGAGGGATACAGGATCCCAACAACGAGGTTCGAGGGGCCCCTTCCTCACGAGACTATTCTCCTGCCTGAAGCAAAGTCTCCCCCCCTGGTGCCGAGGGGAAGACTACCGCCCCACTGGACTCACCTGAGGACGGAAAGGCCTCGTCCACGGGAGAAGGAGAGAGTACTCGTGCAGGAGAGGGGACCCTCGAGACCGACCTCTTGGGAACCAACTTCGCCCTGGGGGAAGTCACCACGAAGTCCACTCCTCTCTTTCTCTTCAGCGTAGGAGAGACAGCCGCTGGTTTGTTACCCTGGCCGGCGAGTGCTGGTTTCATAACCCTCACTAACGCCCGTGCCAGCGGACCAAACCAAGTCTGCTGCTCCAAGGACACAGAGTCCGAAATCCTCGCTAAGGTGAAAGGGATCGGGCGATCCTTTGGAGTGGACACGACGGTACCTGCCTGAAAAGAAGGTGGGGAAGAATGCTGTACTGACCTGTCTTCGTCCTGCACTACCAACCTGTGCTTGGATGGAGGTGATCCCGAGTGCCGTCTAGGAGCACGCGTCCCTGCTGCTACCACCGGCTGTGGAATTCGCCGCGAACTATGGTCGCGCGAGGGCGAACGGTCGCGCAAAGGCGAATGGTCGCGCGGGCGCACAGGCGAGCGGTCGCGCAGGCGAGCGGTCGCGCAGGCGAGCGGTCGCGCAGGCGAGCGGTCGCGCGGGCGCGCAGGCGAGTGGGCGTGAGGGTGGGCAGGTAAATGAACACGTGTCTGAGGCGACGAACGCAAGCGATGGCGCGACGGCGAGGGATCGTGCTGCCGCGTAGGTGAAGAAGATCGCTGGCGATAATGACCGCGTGATGGTAAGCGATGGCGAGCAGCATGTGTAGGTGAATGATCGCGTGATAGGGTGCGATGGTGATCAGCATCCGCAAGAGGGCGATCGTTCAGGGTTGTGCGATGAGGAGCAGCATGCGTAAGCGGGCGATTGTGCAGGGTTGTGCGATGGCGAGCAGCATGAGCAGGTGAATGATCGCGTGAAAGGGTGCGATGGTGATCAGCATCCGCAGGAGGGCGATCGTTCAGGGTTGTGCGATGAGGAGCAGCATGCGTAAGCGGGCGATCGTGCAGGGTTGTGCGATGGCGAGCAGCATGCGCAGGTGAATGATCGCGTGAAAGGGTGCGATGGTGATCAGCATCCGCAGGAGGGCGATCGTTCAGGGTTGTGCGATGAGGAGCAACATGCGTAAGCGGGCGATCGTGCAGGGTTGTGCGATGGCGAGCAGCATGCGCAGGTGAATGATCGCGTGAAAGGGTGCGATGGTGATCAGCATCCGCAGGAGGGCGATCGTTCAGGGTTGTGCGATGAGGAGCAGCATGCGTAAGCGGGCGATCATGCAGGGTCGTGAGATGGCGAGCAGCATGTGTAGGTGATCGCTGGCGAGCTGGTGATCGCTGGCGAGCTGGTGATCGCTGGCGAGCAGAAGGTCGACGCGTGTCCTGTGAGAGGACAGGTGGTGCGGCGCGTTCACGAGCAGGAACGGGAAGATCGCTGGCGCGATGGCGAACATGTGTTTCTGACACACGCGCAGCACGATGTTGCGTAGCCACAGGACCAGGTGGATGGTGAGCAGGGAGTTCAGCAAGAACTAAAGAGTGGTCAGAGACCGCAGGGCGATGGTCCTCAAATGAGCGCTGACGCTCGGAAGAGAGCTGACGAGCAGGAGAGCGCTGGCGAGGGGGGCGAACATCAGGAGAGAGCCGACGAGCAGGTGAGCGTCGACGAGCAGGAGATCGCTGGCGAGCAGGAGATCGCTGGCGAGCAGGAGAGCGCTTGTGCGCTAGCCCTGCTCGCGTAAGGGAAGAATCCCTTAGCCCAGAAGGGACCGTTGTCCGTCGGGTGACGAGTTCTCCAGAAGGCGAAGATCCGGCAGGAGATGGTGAGCGGTCTGCAGAGAGGTTCAAGGAGGGCGGAGCAGTCGGTTGAGGCTGACGAGGAGAGTCCCCCCCGCAGGACGAAGACCCAAAAAGGCGCCTCTTAGTCCCCCTGTAAGGGGAAGGGAGGCCCTTGTGGCGTAGAGGGCGGTGAGCCTTACGGCGGAGGCGGCCTCGGGGGAGATCGTCGGGACCATCGGTCCTCCGAAGGGGAGTCTCCGTCAAAACACTTCCCTCAGAAGGAAGCTGGGCAGCAGTCGAGACCGAAGGACTCACTTCCCCCTTCGAAGGATGCACGGAAGGAGGAGGAGAGCCTTGAGCACCATCACCAGCAACAGCACCTGCGTCGGAAGGCCCAGCCACGTCGGAGGCCTCTGTCACCACGACGTCGACAATAAACAGAGGGTCTACCTCCGCTACCACCGGCGACTGTTTAACAGCGGCCCCCAACGAGACAAGGTCAATAAGAGCGACCCTGGAGGGCAAGCCCTTAAGCCCCAGGGACGACCAAATCTGTAAAAGATCATCACTGGATAGGGCATTATTATCAATAACCTCCCCCGGAGGAGGAGGGGGAACCGCCTCACTATGGGAGGCGACGCCCTCTCCCCCCACCGAAGGTAGGGAAACAGAACAAGGGCCTGCGCTCCCACTCGGACGACTCTCCTTAGGAGGCGGACGAGGGGGAGCTTCGGAGGAGGTTTGGGCGGCGGAAGAAGAGTCCCGAGAACCTTCCTCCTTCAAGGCTAACCCCGGAGGAGAACGGTCTCTCTTGGACTTCTTCTTACGCCGACGGCCAAACCTCTCCCACTGGGAGGCAAACCACTCCCTGCACTCACGGCACATGTTATCCTGGTCGCACCGTCGGCCCCGACATTGAGGGCAGAGGGTGTGAGGATCCGTAATAACGTCCGACATGAAAGTCCCACAAGGACGGCCGGCAACTCCAGGGCATGTACGCATAGTAAATAAAAGAAAATAACTGAAGGTCAACTTCCAACCAATCACACAAGCTGAAAAGAAAAAGCAGAAAATTAAAGGCTGTAACGAAGGCGATGAACAGACACGTCTGATCACCGCCGAGCCAAAAGTGAAGTGGAGCAAGTCACCGGTGTGTGGAGGGGGGAGGGGTAGCAAGCTACCCTTCCCCACCCCCCGCTAACTAGCGCGGGGGTAATTAACCCTCGTTAAAAACTATTGGCTCGTCATTTCAGCTGCGCTAAAAGTAATACCCCCTTTGTAAATAGCGTGGTTTGTATTTCGGTTACGGAACAAACCAACCTTTAGAGATGGCATCATCCAGTAAATGCCGAAAGGCTAAGAAGAGCCTGAGCCGGGATGTGGCAAGTCTGGTCCAGATTGTCAGTGACCTGGCATCTCAGGTCAAGTCCCTGACACTTCAAGTGGCGGCCGTTAAGACTGTTGAGCCGTCACCAACGTGGCACGTTGCCACTGGGGTCACAACCACAGTGACCACCAGTGCTCCATCTACGTCTCCAGCTTGGCCAAATTACAATGGTCTGGCAATTCCAGTGACTGGAGCAGAGCCACTGATTGGAGGTCTCCAGCCCCCTCCAGGGTTCACATCGTTAATCCCCCCTGTACCAGGCTTCTGGGAGTCTCCTGTCCCAAGTGGACTGCTTGCTTCCTCGCCTGTTCTGGCAACAAATTCTGTTAGTCCACCAAAGCCTGCAGCCAGTAGACTAGGGGAGCAGTTCCTGGACAATCCGGCTGAAGCCAGTAGGCCAGAGAAAGCTCCAGCAGCTACCACTGAGGCAGTTCTTGCCCAGACATGGGCTATCCCAAAGCGGAGACGCCAGGCCAAGGAAAGAGCCAGACCAGCCATACCCAAAATGACATCTTCATCACAGGAGTCTACCAGTGAAGATTCTGGTAGTGACACTTCCAGCTCCTGTCTCAGTGTCAGCTCAGAAGACAGTGTCTCCACCAACCATGTCCAGTCCCTCCAGACAGAACACAGTCTGTCTGATCTTATCAAGGTCCTTGACTACAGGAGGAACCCCAAGCCTGGTATCTTCCAGCTGGAAACTGGCCAGAGTTTTGCCCGATTCCTGAGGGATTTCGAGGCCTACTGTGCGAGTAAGTATACCGCGGGAAGCTCTGGCCGGTGGACTGTTGACCTTGGAAGATTTCTGAAGGGAGAAATTCATGAGGCATTCTCAGCCATGGGGGGTCCCGAGATCTCATACCCCGTCATGAAGGAACGCCTCCTCGACTGGTGTCGAGAAGCCCGAGAGAGGCGTGATGCGGGTAGAAAGGCCCGGTTAAGCAGTGCTACCTGTGGCGAGGGCGAACTGCTGAAAATCTACGGCGTCCGGTTAGCCTCCCTGTACAAGTCTGCCTATCCTTGCCGTAGTTTGGACCAGAGGGAACTTAGGCGGAAGCTCCTCAGAACTGTTCCAAGCAAAGCTGCGAGTTGGCTAGAACAGTCTCTGGCCACCATTAATGTCTCCGCTGGCCGTCAGGCCACTTGGCAGGATGTTTTGCACCTGTTGAGTGTTCTCGACGAGGCATCCCGTCAGCGAAGCCAGAAGGCAGAGTATTTGGCCATCAGTCGTGTGGGACAGTCATGGCACGGCTCGTATGCCGACAGGGTTGCCATGGCTGCCCCCAGCCGTTCACCTGGACCTGACAGAGCGTATTTACGCACTCCTCCTCGACCAGTCCCCAAACCTGCACCTGTGGAAGTGCGCCTGCCACCATCGCGCGCCCCGGATAGATCTCCCCAATTCCAGAGGAGGTACTGTGCATGGTGCCGAAAACCAGGGCACTTTGTGGACGAGTGTCGCAGACGCCTCAACCTCTGCCTACGTTGTGGCTCGTCCAACCATCATGTGGCACATTGTGGACGACAGGCTCCGGTTATAAACAGATCACCTGTCCAGAACACAGCTAATGCCCACAGCCCTGGGAGGGAGACTACCTCTGTCCAGACTCCTTCAAGGTGGAGAGCAGTACCGGTGAATGCTACTCCGACCCCGTCGTCCTACTGTATTCTGGATCAACCAGTAGCCGGGAGACCCGAAGTGGGAGCGAGTCCAGTGCTCCATCTCGGACTGTGGGGAAGAAGAAGAGGAGCAAGAAGGCAAAGCCCAGGAAGTCAAGAACTGAGGAGTATCATAGGGCTTTAAACACCAGGCCTTCAATGTAGAAGATGGGGTTACATCGAAGGAGGGTGTGAGTGCTAGGGTGCATGCTCCTAGTATTCCGGCGGCAGCCTCGGAAATCTCGATTTCCAAGGTTACCCCTCAACCTGAAGAAGTCATTGCACCTCCAATGGCTCTTTCAGGATTGGCCTGTGATAACCTGTCCTCGACACAGTCCAGAGCTTCTCCAACTGACTCCTCCAGGGAGAAAGCAGAAGCTGAGGCGGTATTGAAAACCCTTCGTAGGGTTAACCTGGCGCAGTTAGCTCCTGTACCACTCATGGTTGTCCCAGTGACCATGTCTGAGTTTCCATCGGGAGCGTTGGATGCTCTCATTGACTCCGGAGCTGAGGTCAACCTCCTGTCATCGAGAGTAGTACAGGATTACCAGCTGCAGATGGTACCCAACACCATTGGTCTGAAGGGTTTAGGGCAAACAGGACCAAAGACCCTAGGTACTGTACTGTTGACCCCTATACTGCATGGAATGACATTCGCCCCGGGTGTGTTCCATGTTGTGCCTTCAGGGACTATGGCTGAGCACGTAGTGCTTGGTTACCAGTTCTTGAGAGCAAATGGGGTGATAGTTGACGGAGCCCGAAATCGGCTGAGCATTGGCAGTACTCCCCGAGAGCCTCTTTGGGAGTATTATGTCCCGATACGTGGAGCCTGTTGTCAGCAAGTGCTTTACGCACTTGAGGTCCACGCAGCCGATTCAATGAGGATTGCCAGTATTGAGTCAGTACTTGTTCCAGTTAGTGTTAACTTTCCTAAGGGACTTGACACGTCTTTTAGGTGCCCTGCTTGTCCGACCAACTGTTGAGCGGAAATGTATTATGATGGCGACATCATAACCCCCGGTCTGTCAAGGAAAGTTACAGCAATTCCTGGCATCCTTGAACTGAAAGATGGAAAAGCCTCAGTTTTAGTCAAGGGTTCATCTGATGAAACTGCCATCAAGAAGGGCGATCTCTTGGGGAAGGTGTTCACCATAGCAATGGTGGATGCTCCTCTATCCTGCCTGATAGCACAGGATGTGACCTGACTCCTGAACCGAGCGTATTGGAAGAGATAGACAATCTGTCTATCTCCGACGAACTGGACTCTTCTCAGAAGGACCAGTTTTGTCAACTGCTTCGATGTCATCTTCCAGTCATCAGTACTGGTGATGATGATGTGGGGGAGTGCTCAAGCACACCAATACGCATCCACCTGTATGACGAGATGCCCATTTATCAGAGAGTTCGACGGTTTGCCAAACCTGTAGCTGACGCCATCGAGGAACAGTGCAAGGAGTTGCATGAACTGGGTATTATTGAACCCAGCATCTCTCCTTGGTCTTCACCCATTGTTCCAGTTCGAAAAAAAGACAATAGTATACGGTTGTGTGTGCACTACCGTAGACTGAATAAGGTGACTGTCTCTGATAAGTTCCCGATGCCTAACATGGCCGACTCTGTATTTGGACTTCAAGGAGTCAAATACTTTACAACCCTTGACCTGGTTTGTGGATACTACCAGTTACCGTTGGCAGAGGACAGTAAGGAATACACGGCTTTCTCTACCGCCTTTGGACACTGGTAGGTCAGACGCTTATCGTTTGGACTGAAAAATGCACCTGCAGTGTTCCAGAGAGAAATGCAGAGTAATCTCCAAGAGTTCCCGAAAGCCAAGGTGGTTGTCTACATTGACGTCATATT
Source organism: Palaemon carinicauda (assembly GCF_036898095.1). Lineage (NCBI taxonomy): Eukaryota > Metazoa > Arthropoda > Malacostraca > Decapoda > Palaemonidae > Palaemon > Palaemon carinicauda. The sequence continues at coordinate 85,798,934 of NC_090727.1, read as the reverse complement.
GATACTTGGGTCTTCTTTCGAGGAACACCTAAAACTGGTAGTACGAGTTTTGGCTACTCTCCAGAAGCACGGACTCAAGATAAAACTCGGGAAGTGTTCTTGGGTTCAAGCTGAGGTCCAGTATCTTGGTCATTTGGTTGGACGTTCTGGTATGCGTAAGCTACCAGAATACATCCAGAAAGTGGAAGGCTTCCCTAAACCAACCACTGTGCGTGAGCTACGGGGATTCCTGGGACTGGTCAACTTCCAACAGAAGTTTATCCCCATGTGCTCACAGATAATCAAACCATTATCTGCAAAGACTGGAGGACGAAAATCTCAAGGAACTAGGAAACTGAAGTGGACTGCAGAGATGGACAGTGCCTTTGTGCGCTTGAAGGAACTGATCAAAGAGGACATTATGTTGTCATACCCTGACTACTCCGCTGATGCTAAACCCTTGGAGTTGTTTGTTGATGCTTCGGGTGAAGGTGCTGGTGCTTGTCTGTGCCAGGAATCCTTGGAGCATCCAGGGGAGCGTCGGGTTATAGGGTACGACTCTGTGACTTTCCTTGACTGCGAGACCCGTTACTCTACCATTGAGCGTGAGTTGGCTGCTCTGCGATGGGGAGTGAAAACCTTCAGGGCCTTCCTTTATGGTCAGTTCTTTGTGATCCATTCTGATCACCGTCCCCTGATGTACCTTCATGACATGAAGATGGTGGACAGTCGTCTAGCACAGACACTGGAGGACCTGTCCGAATTTAACTTTATTGTTAATTACTGTCCAGGAGATCAGAATGCCGCCGCTGACTGGTTATCCCGCTGGCACGCATTAACTGACTGTTTGGTTGCTACTGAACCTAGCACTCCGAAGTTGCCTACTGGACTGGCCTTGTATAAGGAGGTTCGTGGTGGTCCAGATTCTCTCATCGAATCCTTGGAGCTAGTCATGAACTGCTGGACAGAAGGGTCAGGTGTCGCACCCGACTCTACGCTGAAGGGAGCCAAGCTCAGGGATGCCTTAGTTCAGCAGTTTCTGAAAGACGCCGGTCGACTAGGCTTCAAACTGGACAAGACCAGCAGGAACAGGATCAAGGCAATGAGATTTCCAGGTACGGTCCCAGCTCTGGAGTTGCTATTGGCAGCATCAAAGTTATTGAACCTGGAAATCTGGGTCCATTGGGGTCCCACTTGTCCCGTAGTCTATCGTGATCCATCAGTGACTGAGCCTCAGTGTGTGCATCTTCAGTGTCTGTCTGGAGTGCATTTTAATCCTCTGATCGAGCTCCGCAATTACGTCCCTCCAACTGATGTGATTCTGGGCCATAAGGCGGAGGTAAAATCTCGTGTTCCTGACGCTGAGGGCTTGATCACTGATGATCAGGAAGCGCCGGAGGATTGTCCTGTAATCCAGCACGTGACAGAAAAGGCACCTCGTCAGTCCAGTTGTACCCATGTGTCTCAACACTCGGCAGTAGGTATAGTAATGATGCAGGAGACCTTATTTTGTGCTCTTGTTGATACAGGAGCACAAGTTTGTCTAGTAAGTGAGTCTGTACTGAGCCAACTTGGCATAGAGTACCAGGTACTGTCAAGAGAACAGCTAGAGGGGTTGACTGGTTTCTGCACCAGCATTCTAGGCTACGTCCAGTTAGAGGTGAAGTGTCCTTCTGGGTGGAGGCTACCGCTGTTTAACTATGCGGTGGTAGCTGCCAAAGACATTAACTTTTGTTTTGTTCTTGGTAGGAATATACTGGACGCAGCCTACCTGACACTGGATTCACCCCGAGAACAGTTGGTGTATGACCACACTACTGTTCTTCAGTTGTCTCCCAAGGTACTCTCAGTCTCCTCCCTGCATACCGAGACCACTGTTACGAAGGTAACTGATCCTGAATCTGATCAGGGAGTGTTCTCCGGAAATGCTCTTCTGTCCTTTAGTCAGGTGTCCAAGATCCAAGGAGATCATCGACAGATTCAATCTGTCATTAAGATGATCTACTCTGGGGTTCCTGCATCTCGAGTTCCACGCTCCTGTCTACCCTATAGGAGATGTTGGTCGAACCTGGAAGTTCACCAGGGTTTGCTAGTGAAGCGGAATCCAGACAGCTCAGTAGTCCCAGTAGTCACCTTCAATGTCCTGATTGACCTTGTTGCCGAGAGACACCTCCAGAATGCTCACTGGGGGATCGGAAAAATGAGTGCAATGCTCCGTCGACTCGTCTGGCACAGATCTTTGATTAATGTAATCAGAGATATGTGCCAGACGTGTTGGAAATGTCAGACTTGTAAGGTCTCAAGGGAGGTGGTTGCCCGCCGACCTTGAAAATAGTGACATCTTCTCCCTTTGAATTGGTTGCTATGGAACTTGTAAGTCTCCCAACAACCAGTACTGGTTTTATTGGGTGTCTGATGGTAGTCGACCATTATTCCAAGTGGGTGACGGCAGTACCCATAAGGAATAAGAAGAGCAGTACGATATGCCAGGTGCTTGAAGACCGAGTTTTTCCTGTTATTCCTCGTGTTCCAGTCCGGATATTGACTGATAACGGCCCTGAGTTTATTTCCCAGGAATTTACTGAGTTGTTGGAGCAGTATAATGTTGTACATGTGAAAACAACACCGTATAAACCCTCTAGTAACGGTGTAGTGGAGCGAGTGAATCGTACCATTGGTGAGTTACTGAGGGTGATTTCTGGGGAATCTCGGAAATGGGACCAGTTCTTATCCCGAGCAGTTCTCAGCTACAACCATTCCCACCACACTGAGATTGGCTGTACTCCAGCTGAGAACATACTGAAGGGTGCTCACGATGTTGATAGTATCCCGTTGCTATCAGCAGAAACGAGAGACCCATGGGCTGAAGGACATCCTCGGTACAAACCGTTTAAAGAGGGTTCTCTGGTGCTTAAGAAGGTGCACCTGTTGGGACACCTGACGAACAAGCTCATCCCTAGGTTTAAGGGGGTATTCCGTGTTACTAAGGTACACGAGAATAAGGTCACCTATGAGCTGTAGAGACTGCCTGATGGTGAACTGGTAAAAGCTCACCATATCCAGTTAAAGGCCTGGTTTGAACCTCCAGTTTATCTTAGGAGGCACTTTCTCTGGTATCCGAAGGGTCCTGATCCTGTAACAGACTCTGAATAGTCCAGAACTCATGGATGACAGTCCTGTTTCTTCTGAAGTCTCTGAGAGTTCTAGATCTAGTAGTGATGGCGACTCCTATGGGGTGGCTGCAGTAGTGGCGTCCTACCTACTGTCTCGAGATTGTATCAAGTCCCGACGACAGAGGAAAAGTCACCATCCTACTAGAGCTACTACTCAGCCTAAGCCCATTCTTAAGCCAGCTAGGACTTACGAGAGAAAGAAAGCACTGGATGCTTGGTTATATCCTCCGGAAAATTGTGATGAGACTCCTGTGTTAAAGCCTAAATCGTTTTGAGATCATTTGGTCCTCCAACTGTGGGAGAACAGCCCCACTGAAATGTGTAAAACTCCTATTTTGTCTCCCGAGTCGGTGGTTCACTGTCCTGTTCCTGAATTGCCTGCGCCCCAGTTCTTAGCTTCTTCTTTCCAAGAGGAAGGTATCGTTCATCCTCCGGGGAGTTGGGAATTCTGGGAAGTTTCCAGTTTTCCATTATTGGAACTACCTTCTGTTGGTTCCAAGAGTTCCAGTCCAGATTGGTCAAGACCTGCTACTTTAGAAAGCCCTGTTTCTGAATCGGCAGTGTCTATTCATCCTGATAATGACTTTCTCGGCTTTTTGCCACCCGATTGTGACGACCGACTGTCGCCTGAAGATCCCACCTTTAGTGGATTTAGTCCCCCATGGACTAGGTCAAAAGGTCCTGTTCTTGACCTACCTTTAGTTCAGTCTCGAGTCCTGGAGTGGAGACCTTGTCTCACTGACCAGATGAATATTATAGAGAGGGAACCATCCTCCATTCCTGAGTCACCTCAGAGTACAAACCCTTTCATACATTCTGATGGTGGATTACAATACCGGTCAGAGCTCGAGGCTGAAGTGGCACAGTCAGGTATATCTAACCTGAACGTTACAACACTGTTTGGGTCGCCCGAAACACAACGTTGCCCCGAGTCATCGCCTGATTTTTCGGGATTTTTATTGTCCTCTTCTGAGTCTACGGATTCTGTCTCTGGTTTACCTCAAAGTGTGTCGATCACCCGCAGATACCAACTCTTATGCGAGGTTATCGATCGATTAAAGACACCCAGCCTGTATCTGGAGAGTCGCCGGCTTAGCCTGTCTCCTGTGCTGCGAGATATTAATATGGCTCGCCAGCAGATTGCTGAATCCCGGTGCATGTCCCGAGACAGAATTTTGAGACTCAGAAGAAGAACTATAAATCTCCCACGGAATTAATCATGGTACAGTTTTTAAAGAAAGTTTTGATAGTAATTACCCTTTTGTGTTCTTATTAGTTATATTTTAATTCCCACATTGGGTATCTGAAAGGCTGAGAAAGGGACACATGGTGTGAGGAAATCTTTATTTAGTCACGGTTTCTGTAACTGTTGCATTTATTTTTGTACTGTAAATTGACCTTGACCGTGACAGTTATAATAAATTCAATAAATTGCTTTTATCATGTAAAACCTGTAGTCCAAAATCAATGAGTTTTGTATGTTTTTTAAATTGATTTTGGACTGCAATGGATGTAATTTTTTTCCCTTGTTAGATCCTGAATGTATACCTGAGTGAGCCCTCGTTTATCGCGGTAGATAGGTTCCAGACCCGACCGCGATAGGTGAAAATCCGCGAAGTAGTGACACCATATTTACCTACAGTATTTATTTAACATGTATATTCAGACTTTTAAAACCTTCCCTTGTACGTAGTACTGTTAACAAACTACCCTTTAATGTACAGAACACTTAATGCATGTACTACAGTACCCTAAACTAAAACAGGCACAAATATTAAAGGCGATTTTATATCATGCGTTTCCTGAACACGCCAAAAAGCACGATAAAAAATGGCAACCAATGTTTTGTTTACGTTTATCTCTAATCATAATGAAGAAACAAACGCATTTACACATCTGTGTATAGGTTAGTTTTTGCATAGATTATATAAATTATTCAGTACAGTATGTTGATTTTGTTATTACCAATGTTTTACTTAATTTTTCTTAGGACTTCCAAATGAAATGTTTTTCTTTATGACGCCGCCTGAAACGACGGCGTCATAAAGTACGCTCAGTAAACAACCACGCTCAGTAAACAAACGAAGGCATTTAACGCGCATGATGAAAGTGATAATTAATGATATTACAGTAAAAGCTTTTAGAAAATATGTTATTACAAATATCATTTACCGTATCTATATAAAATCATACATACGTAGCAAAGCAGGAAAACAAATTAAGAGAGAGAGAGAGAGAGAGAGAGAGAGAGAGAGAGAGAGAGAGAGAGAGAGAGAGAGAGAGAGAGAGTTGTTTTACGTACGTAAATGTAAATTTTAAACAAAAAAAATAGCCCCATTTCATATAAAATAGGTTATTACAAATATTTTACTTTATCATATTACAGTAGTCTGTATAATACAGTACTGTAAAGTTCAGTACAGTATGTTGTTGTTAGTCGTGGCGATGAAATTCTCACGAAACAAAAACACGGCATTCGATTACAACAGCTGATTCTCTCTCTCTCTCTCTCTCTCTCTCTCTCTCTCTCTCTCTCTCTCTCTCTCTCTCTCTCTCTCTCTCTCTCTCTCTCCGTGTTATACAATACTTACATATCGATGAAGAAACTAAAATTAGTTTTCATAGTGTCAATTAAATACAAAACAAAAAAATTATGCCGAGTTTACATCCATTTCAATCGTTACTAAAAATACGTCATCCGATTTCATCAGCAAACCACTATTTTTAGGGAAACATCATTTTAAAGTATTCTAAAAAATTGCTACTCTTTAAATAGTTAATTGCACATTAAGAAAGTGTGTACTTTTGTTTTTAAATTTCGGGTGTGTTTTAAAAATCGAGTATTGTTGACTTCTTTTTGTTTTACTTTTGGCTGTGATTAGATCAGCTGACGTCTAGCTGCCGCTCTTGAGAGCGTACGAATACACTAACAAAGTATCGTTTATACCATTTCTTAACTTATTCACACCGTCTACAGTATACAGTTGATATTACATAAGCACCAATGTGTTATAACCTATCAAATTTTTTTTGTTTATTACATTTAAAACAACACACACACACACACACACACTCACACTCTCTCTCTCTCTCTCTCTCTCTCTCTCGTGTTATACAATACTTACATATAGATGAATTAACTAAATTAGTTTTCTTAGTGTCAATTAAATACGAAACGAAAAAATTATGCCGAGTCTACATCCATTTCAATCGTAGCTAAAAATACGGCTTCCGATTTCATCAGTAAACCACTAATTTTATGGGAAACATCATTTTATTCTAGAAAATTGCTACTCTTTAAATAGTTAATTGCACATTAAGAAAGCGTGTACTTTTGTTTTTAAATTTCGGGTGTGTTTTAAAAATCGAGTATTGTTGTCTTCTTTTTGTTTTACTTTTGGCTGTGATTAGATCAGCTGACGTCTAGCTGCCACTCTTGAGAGCGTACGAATACACTAACAAAGTATCGTTTATACCATTTCTTAACTTATTCAAACCGTCTATACAATTGATATTACATAAGAACCTATCAAATTTTTTTGTTTATTACATTTAAAACAACACACACACACTCTCTCTCTCTCCCTCTGTGGGATACTTTTCACTACCTCCCATTCCTTACCTCTCTCTATCTCTCTAACAAATGATATCTTTGTTGCTCCTCAAAGTTTCATTTATATTGAAAATCAATCATGATTCAATTTTCTTTACTTTCTCCAATCTCGCACCATCGGTCACATCGCGGTATTTTCGAAATTTCCGGAAAATCCGCGATATATGTATATACATGCGTCATGAAAAAAATCCGCGAAGTTGTGAATCCGCGATGGTCGAACCGCGAAGTAGCGAGGGATCACTGTAATACTGATGTTTTCTGTATGATATGGAAATTGTTATATTGCTTTATGTTATGGAAAAAAAACTTATTGTACCTAAGGTAAAAAAAATTTTTCACTTGAATATATGAAGTTGGTGTAGGGCGTTGTTGCTAGTCGTAAGACAATGTTGAGTGAACCAAAAAATCTAGAGGGGGGGAATGTGAAAAAAATTAATAATAGTTGGGGAAAATACAAACCATTTCCACATATAACAAGCTTGGGTTATATATGTTTTAAAGTAACTCTCATTATCAATTCCCTTTTGTCATAATGTCTGATATTCTGCCCCAGTGCTGTACTATAATAATTTTCCTTATATTCACTGTTAAGATTTCAATTTTTCTTAAATAGGTTTACATATTTTGCCAGCAACAAATTCATTTATTTTCATAACAGAAAGTCATGAATAGAAGCATTATTTATATATTTAAGGGGTATTGTAATATTTTTTGGTCCTACCAGTTGTCTAACCACATTTGTTTTTGCAGCACGCCCTACTCTCTGTAGGGTTTTTTTAGAGAGGCAACTGAACTCAATTTTCAATGCTCAACTAGAAGATGTTGTCATTAGAGAAGTTTTGACATCAGGCACGGCCCTTCTTCAGTATTCTCAGTTCAGTTGAAAAAGAGCTTCAACAGTTGAAAACCTTGCGAATCCAAGATTTCATCAACAAGGATTCAAGATATTGTTACTCCACATCACCAGATCACAAAAGGTAATTCCATACTGGAACTTAGTGATGGACAGTTTTTTTAAATGTTTGCCCCAGAACCAAGTGAACGTAAGGGGGCCTAAAACCGTCTTTTTGTGGAGACAGTCAAACGTTTAAGTGTCATAAACATTAATAGTTAACTGGAACTATTGAAATGGCATACTGGTACTTGCCCAAATAGATACATGGTTAGGTGTGCCTTGGTTTAGACTTGGCCTGTATAGGAACACTTATGAGTGTCCCACCTGGGGGAAAAACATTTCCTGTTTGTTTATCTTGTTACCCTGTTGCTGAAGTTTGACGTAAAGGAATGCTAATTTTGCCTTTAATTTTCTATTTGGATTGATGGGTCCATGCTAACATAACCTTAACAGTTTAATTTTCCAATAAATAGTGTTCTTGCCTGTTTTATGTATACAGCATTTCATTTCAGAACCTCCCACCACGGCTTCTTTTCCCCAGCCACTGTTTTTTTACGATCTCTTAAGTACAGTAATTTATCATAATTCTTTCCTCCCACAGTGTGTTTCTTTATTAATTATATTCCCTTTCACTTGATGTTCTTATACCTTTACTTATAATTAGCAAGCCAAAGGCAAGAGAAGGAAAGGTATGATAAATAACAAGGTTCAAGCTGGGTCCCCTTGCCCAGTATAAATCAAGGGGTGGTGCCCAGAGCTCCGTTCTCTTGACTTGTTACTTAGGTTTTTTGGGTATTCCACCATTGTATATTTGTTGTGTAGTGAACGTCGGGTTGTGGACGGCATTCGGACACTAGGCAGTTTGGGTGCTACCTCTGGCCACAGTCCGCAAACCACTACATCGCGAGAAGTTTCTCTCCTAAGAGGAGGGGTTCCTCCCATTGGTGCCGTGGGGGACAACCCTGCCTCGCTGGACTCTCCTGAGGACGGAAAAACCTCATCCACGGGAGAAGGAGAAACAGCACGCGAAGGAGAAGGAGTGTTCCTGACCGACCTCTTGGAAGCTAACTTCTCCCGAGGAGAAGTCACCACGAAGTCCACTCCTCTCCTTCTCTTCAGCGGGGATGAGTCTGCCGTTGGTTTAAGTCGCAAATCAACGAGGGCAGGCTTCACAGCCTGAACCACTGCGTTTATTATGTGACGGAACCAAGGCTGACGGGTAACTGACGCTGTGTCAGTTATCCCTGCTGGAGGGAAGGGGATCTCCTGACCCTTCGGAGTGGACGCCAAGGGGCCTGCCTGAAAAGAAGAAAAAGAATGTTGAATTGACCTCTCCGTAGATCCTTCCTGGTCCTGATCCTGGTAGGTAATACTATGCTTGCGCGGTGGCGATCCAGAGGCCGATCTGGAAGTCCGCGTCCCTATCAGTTGGCCGCGTTGATGATCCCTGCGAGAATGGGGATCGCGGCGGCTCTCACGCGAAAAGGCATTCGAGGAATCGCGTGCGGGCGATTTCCGAAGTGCGGGCGCATTGCCGCGTGTGGAAGAATGCACGTGGGCGCGTTCGCTCACGGGCGAGGGCGCGCGCGGGCGAGATGGCACGTGAGCGTGCTGGTGAGTGGGCGCGCGGGCACGCAGGGGCGCAGGGGAAGGGACGCGATGGCGCGTTGGCGAGTGGTCGCGTTGGCGCGCACATGAAGGAGCGCGTGGTCGCGTGGGTGAAGGTGTGCGCTGAGCACTAGGCGACCGTTGGCGGCGCGTAGGAAAACGACGATGTTCGGGCGAAAAAAGTCGCGAGCGACTTGGCGAGCGTTTGTCAGGCGGAGAGCAGTGGCGCGTTGGCGAGCGGTGTCGCGTGTACTCCCGAGAACGACGGCGCGTACCACAGACGGGCGAATCGGAGACCAGGGGCGAAAAGACTTAAGAGGGCGATGGCGCTCAGAAGAGCGTTTGCGCACAGGCGAGTGATCGCGTGGCTGCCAACAACTGAAGAGATGGATGGAGGCGAACAGGAGATTTAGCTCACTGTTGCGCCGGAGCAGAAGGGCGTGCAGGGGCGCGCGGCCGAGGCGACGGGATGGAACCCTTGCCTAAGTCCAGATCTGGCGATCGTGGACGCGATGGTGATCGTTGGCGCGCTGAGCGCGCATCAGGAACAGGCTGGGAAGTAGCGCGGCTGCGCACAGGAGAACGAGGGCGCTCAGGAGAACGTAGGTGCGTCTTGCGCACATCAGGAACATGAAGGCGCTGTTTCACAGGAGACCTGTGAGAAGGAGAGCACTGGCGAGTTAAGTCCGAAGACTGTAACTCTGGGGAGCGCTTGTGCGCTACTGCAAGCGAATGCGCAGGTTGTCGCGCAGGGGAACCCTGAAGCGCAAGGGACATACCCACACCGTGAGTAAAGCCCCTTTTCCCCGAAGGAATCGGTGCCTGTTGGATAACAGGGTGAGAAGGAGCCCAAAGCGCATCTGCAGCCAGGAACGGAGAAGGCAGGTCGGAAGGTCTGGCAGGCGTAGGAGATCGCGAACGATCTGCGGAGAGGTCAAGGGGCGCTACTGCGACGGTCTGCTCCTGACGGGGGGGCTCCTCCTTAGGGGGAAGATCAGGAGAGGACGACCCAAAGAGGAGCCTCCTAACTCCCTTATGGGAGGAGGAAGTCCTCTGCTACGGAGAGGCCGACGGGCCTTACGTCGAATACGACCACGAAGAAGGGCGTCCGGGTCATCAGTCTTCTGAAGAGGAGTCTCTGTCAGCGCGGCCCCCCGAGGGGGAGACCCGCCCGCAGGAGAGACCATGGGACTCCCCTCCCCCCTCGGAGGACCTTCGGAGGTGGGCGGAGAGCCTTCTGCAACGTCCGCAACGGGCGCAGCGTCAAGGGTTTGACCAGACCCATCGGAAGGCTTGGCCAAGACAGTGTTGACAAAATCCGAAGGGAATACCTCCGGTATTACCGGCGACTGTTTGACCGCAGCCCCCAACTGGATCAGGTCAAACAGGGCTTCCTTGGAGGGCGAGCCCTTAAACCCCAAGGAAGCCCAAAGCTGGAACAAATCATTATTAGACACAGTTTGGTCATATTCATCAAATTCCAAATTATCCTCCCCCGGAGGAGAAGAGGGAGCTGCCAAGCTAAGGGAGGCAACACCCTCTCCCGCACCCCGAGGTCTGGAAACACCACTAGGGCCTGCGCTACCACTCAGCAGTCTCTCACGAGAGACCGATCGAGTGGGAGCTTCGGAGGAGGTTCGGGCGGCGGAAGAGGAGTCCTTAGAGCCTTCCTTCTTCAAGGTTGCCCCTCAAGGAGAACGGTCTCTCTTGGACTTCTTCTTAGGCCGACGGCCGAACTTCTCCCACTGGGAGGCAGACCACTCCCTACACTCACTGCAAGTATTCTCCCTATCACACCGTCAGCCTCGGCACTGCGGGCAAAGGGTGCGAGAATCGGTGTCCTCCGCTGACATGAAGGTCCCACAAGGGCGGCCAGCGAGTCCAGGGCACTTGCGCATAGTGATGATAATGGTCGAGGCCAACTTCCAAACACACAGAACTAGAAAAAGCAAAAAAACAAGTTAAGGCTGTCATTAACGAGGACGAAAACAGAAACGTCTGTACATCGTCCGAGCCAAAAGTGAAGTGAGACAACTCACCGGTGTGTGGGGGGGGAGGGGTAGCAAGCTACCCCTTCCCTACCCCTGCTAACTAGCGGGGGGGGGAGGTAGTTAACCCTCGTTAAAAATCTAATGGCTCGTCACTTCAGCTTCGCCTAAAGTAATACCACCCCCTCCCCGTGTAAATAGCGTGGTTTGTATTTCGGTTACAGAACAACTTCTATTTTTCATATTCAAACACTGACAACTAACTTGACACGAAATTAGACCCAAATGATTGTACTTAGAACAGTTAACATTAGGGTGAGCTATGAGTCCAAACAAATTGAATTTCCAAAAACAAACCAGGACAGCCTCTGGACATGATTACTGCTCTGTACCACAAATACAATCAATATACTGTAAACTTAATTAATAACATCAGATATCTAATTTCGTTAACTTACATTAATACTGAAACCTGTAGAAATTATTCCTAAACAAATTGGGTTATGGATTTCACCCACAAGACCCAGCCCTGGGACTTGGAATATTACTCAGCAAAATATCTTTAAATCTTAACTTCATTCTTGTGAAACCTGAATACAGTACTGTACTAAGAATGCTGTAAAATCATTTGACGAGAAACTCTCTCTCTCCAGAGAGACCAATGCAGATTGAAATGTTTGAGAAGAGCATTTGTGGAAATGAAAGAGAAACCAAATATTTAGATATTTTAATCAAGATTCTCCTCTCAAGGACAATCCAATGAAACTTATATAACCTAAACTAATCACTAAAACCATAAAAGAGATTACATCAAGAAAATCACATAAATCTTAAAAATAATGATACATTTCTACCTTATCACTATACTTATATTCAAACCCCAAAAATGAAGCTATCTCCATACCATAGTACTTTGTAAATAATTCCATGGCTTCATATTCCAATACAAGTAGACTGGCTTTTAATTCTTCCTTCCCACTAACATTCATAACTTCACTACAGTGCAAGTAGCAGGTAGAATCATCCAGTATTACGTTCAAAAAGAGACAATGTCACCAGCATTGTTTCAAAAGGCTTAATGCTGTATATTATTCTCTAAGCTTTATTTAGGCTGTGACCAAGCCAATAAACTACTGCCCCTGCAACTGAATCAGCGGATATTTCAAAGTTCAAACTTGATACAAATGTTTTTCTGTTGACGATGTTTCATTTCCTGGTTTTTATAATGCTTATTTATTCAACATTGTTATCTATCTTAAAATAATCTAATTTTTCTCTTATATAGTTTATTCTTTACATTCCTATTTCATCATTGCACCAGACTGTCAACTATTTGGTCCCTTGGGCTAGTGGCAATTTGCTTTTGCACCTTGGCTTCTAATAGTAATAATTATGCTAATATGACAAATTTGGAAATAATTTGTATTTTTCCTAACTATATAAACCTGGGTTTAGCTACTTAGCGAAGGGAGAGCAAGAGTTGGACCAACCACTCTGCTCACACCACCACTTGTAACTGAAAGTCACTGTGCAATTGCAGCAGAACTTCCCGGGGGAAGGTGATGGCGGGATCAGGTTGTTTTAAGAGCTCCAGGATTGTATACATAGGGAAAATGCAAATTTTTTCCAAATCTGTCATTTATTACTGCACTACATACAAACCCTTACGATATTTACAGTAAAGACTCACCATTAGGTGGGTGCAAGTCCAAAAAACTAACTGGCTAATGCCTGACCGGGGGGGGGGGGGGGGTACTCTGTGATTCGCATGAGCTGTTTGGATGCATCATGTCACCTTGTCGACTCTGAGAGCTAACAGCCTGGGCAATCGTGCGAAGGGGTAAGAAGTCTCATCAATAACCTCTGCTGTTTTTTCTCCTTTACTCCAGATCACAATATGTTATTTTCATTAGTAAAATAAATTTTTGAATATACTTACCCGATGATCATGTAGCTGTCAACTCTGTTGCCCGACAGAAATCTACGGTCGGGATACGCCAGCGATCGCTATACAGGTGGGGGTGTACACAACAGCGCCATCTGTGGTCAGGTACTCCAGTACTTCTTGTCAACACCACCTCAATTTTTTCCTCGGTCCACTGGTTCTCTATGGGGAGGAAGGGTGGGTCAATTAAATCATGATCATCGGGTAAGTACATTCAAAAATTTATTTTACTAATGAAAATAACATTTTTCAATATTAATCTTACCCGATGATCATGTAGCTGATTCACACCTAGGGTGGTGGGTGGAGACCAGCATACATGTTAACAAAGAAGCTAAGTATCCCGTATTTCATTTTATTAGTTATTCAAAAATAACATAAAATAAATAAGTACCTGGTAAGGAAGACGACTTGAACCATTACTCTGCCTTTATTAAGTACGTCTTCCTTACTGAGCGTAGCGGTCCTCTTAGGATGCTGAACGACTCTTAGGTGCTGAAGTATAAAGGGCTGCAACCCATACTAAAGGACCTCATCACAACCTTTAACCTCGGCGCTTCTCAAGAAAGAATTGACCACCCGCCAAATCAACAAGGATGTGGAAGGCTTCTTAGCCGACCGTACAACCCATAAAAAGTATTCAAGAGAAAGGTTAAAAAGGTTATGGGATTATGGGAATGTAGTGGCTGAGCCCCCGCCTACTACTGCATTCGTTGCTACGAATGGTCCCAGGGTGTAGCAGTTCTCGTAAAGAGACTGGACATCTTTGAGATAGAATGATGCGAACACTGACTTGCTTCTCCAATAGGTTGCATCCATAACACTCTGCAGAGAACGGTTCTGTTTGAAGGCCACCGAAGTAGCCACAGCTCTCACTTCATGTGTCCTTACCTTCAGCAAAGCAAGGTCTTCTTCCTTCAGATGAGAATGTGCTTCCCTAATCAGAAGCCTGATTAGTAAGAAACTGAGTTCTTAGACCTTGGAAGAGAAGGCTTCTTGATAGCACACCATAAGGCTTCTGATTGTCCTCGTAAAGGTTATGACCTCTTTAGATAGTACCTAAGAGCTCTAACTGGGCAAAGTACTCTCTCCAGTTCATTCCCCACCAAGTTGGACAGGCTTGGGATCTCGAACGACTTAGGCAAACGAGAAGGAAGCTCGTTTTAGCAAAAAACCGAGCTGCAAGGAACATGTAGCCGTTTCAGATGTGAAAACTATGTTCCTGCTGAAGGCGTGGATCTCACTTACTCTTTTAGCTGTTGCCAAGCACACGAGGAAAAGAGTTTTTAATGTGAGGTCCTTAAAAGAGGCTGATTGGAGAGGTTCAAATCTTGATGACATAAGGAACCTTAGGACCACGTCTAGATTCCAGCCTGGAGTGGACAACCGACGTTCCTTTGAGGTCTCAAAAGACCTAAGGAGGTCCTGTAGATCTTTGTTGGTGGAAAGATCCAAGCCTCTGTGGCGGAAAACCGCTGCCAACATACTTCTGTAACCCTTGATCGTAGGAGCTGAAAGGGATCTTACGTTCCTTAGATGTAACAGGAAGTCAGCAATCTGGGTTACAGTGGTACTGGTTGAGGAAACTGGATTGGCCTTGTACCAGCTTCGGAAGACTTCCCCTTTAGACTGATAAACTCTGAGAGTGGATGTCCTCCTTGCACTGGCAATCGCTCTGGCTGCCTCCTTCGAAAAGCCCCTAGCTCTTGAGAGTCTTTCGATAGTCTGAAGGCAGTCAGACGAAGAGCGTGGAGGATTGGGTGTACCTTCTTTACGTGAGGTTGACGTAGAAGGTCCACTCCTAGAGGAAGAGTCCTGGGAATGTCGACCAGCCATTGCAGTACCTCTATGAACCATTCTCTCGCGGGCCAGAGGGGAGCAACCAACGTCAGCCGTGTCCCTTTGCGAGAGGCGAACTTCTGAAGTACCCTGTTGACAATCTTGAACGGCGGGAATGCATACAGGTCGAGATGGGACCAATCCAGCAGAAAAGCATCCACGTGAACTGCTGCTGGGTCTGGAATCGGAGAACAATACAACGGAGCCTCTAGGTTATCGAGGTAGCGAACAGATCTATGGTTGGCTGACCCCACAGGGCCCAAAGTCTGCTGCAAACATTCTTGTGAAGGGTCCACTCTGTGGGGATGACCTGACCCTTCCGGCTGAGGCGATCTGCCATGACATTCATATCGCCCTGAATGAACCTCGTTACCAGCGTGAGCTTTCGATCTTTTGACCAGATGAGGAGGTCCCTTGCGATCTAGAACAACTTCCACGAATGAGTCCCTCCCTGCTTGGAGATGTAAGCCAAGGCTGTGGTGTTGTCAGAGTCCACCTCCACCACCTTGTTAAGCTGGAGGGACTTGAAGTTTATCAAGGCCAGATGAACCGCCAACAGCTCCTTGCAATTGATGTGAAGTGTCCTTTGCTCCTGATTCCATGTTCCCGAGCATTCCTGTCCGTCCAAAGTCGCACCCCAGCCCGTGTCTGATGCGTCCGAGAAGAGACGGCGGTCGGGTTTCTGAACAGCCAAAGGTAGACCTTCCTTGAGAAGAAAGCTGTTCTTTCACCACGTTAGAGTAGACCTCCTCTCTTCGGAAACAGGAACTGAGACCGTCTCTAGCGTCATGTCCTTTATCCAGTGAGCAGCTAGATGATACTGAAGGGGGCGGAGGAGGAGTCTCCCTAACTCGATGAACAGGGCCAGCGATGAAAGTGTCCCTGTTAGACTCATCCACTACCTGACTGAGCATCGGTTCCTTCTCAGCATGCTCTGGATGCATTCTAGGGCTTAGTAGATTCTTGGGGCCGACGGAAAAGCCCGAAAAGCTCGACTCTGAAGCTCCATACCCAGGTAGACAAAGGTCTGGGATGGGACGAGCTGGGACTCCTCTAAATTGACCAGGAGGCCCAGTTCCTTGGTCAGATCCATAGTCCATCTGAGATTCTCCAGACAGCGACGACTTGTGGGAGCTCTTAAAAGCCAGTCGTCTGACAGAGCCGGACACAAGATCATGGTACTGCTGCACAGTCTGTGAACTGTCAACCATGGGGAAGCGAGGAAGAACAGCGACAACCCGAAACTGTCTAGACTGTCTGGGTAGTACAGACAACTCCTTATCGGGTTGCTGAGGTTGCCGCACTGCGTCACAACAAGTCCCCTCTGCTGTTTGTTGAACGTCTTCCCAGTGACACACTGACTCCGTAAACAAAAAATCCTCTAACAAGGACTAAGCTTGGACTGCATGTCTTGCAACAAAGCTCAAGGTCTATGGGAGCAGGTGTGGCAACAGACGGGGTTAGCGACTGAAGCGGAACCATTACCCTCCCTGGAAGCATGTTATGCTTAAATAAAAGTCCATAGGAGGCTAAGCAGCTTAAGGCTCCTCTCCAAATGACAGAGTCCTCAAGGGAATATCAGAAGGAGGGAGAATAGCACTTTCTCATCTACAGGAACCATATCCGAGAAAAGCTAAGTTCTCTCAGTGAGGGCTTCACTGGTGCAAAAGCAGCAGACCAGAAGGCAACGTTATGAAACTGCTTGACAGTCTTGTGAGTTGGCAACAACCAAAGATGTGTGACTGAGGAGCATGCGGTAAGGTATGCAGAGCATGCTGTAAGGTATGCAGAGCATGCTGTATGCAGAGCATGCTGTAAGGAATGCAGAGCATGTTGTAAGGTATGCAGAGCATGCTGTATGCAGAGCATAGTATGCAGAGCATGCTGTAAGGTATGCAGAGCATGTTGCATGGCATGCGGCTTATGCTGCATGGGATGAGGCTCATGCTGCATGGGATGAGGCTCATGCTGCATGGTATGAGGCTCATGCTGCATGGGATGAGGCTCATGCTGCAAGGGATGAGGCTCAGGCCGCATGGGTTGAGGAGGATGCCGCATAGTATGAGGCTCCTGCCTCATGGGTTGAGGAGGTTGCCGCATAGCATGAGGCTCCTGCCTCATGGGTTGAGGAGGATGCCGCATAGCATGAGGCTCCTCATAGCATGAGGCTCCTGCCTCATGGGTTGAGGAGGATGTCGCATAGCATGAGGCTCCTCATAGCATGAGGCTCCTGCCTCATGGGTTGAGGAGGATGCCGCATAGCATGAGGCTCCTGCCTCATGGGTTGAGGAGGATGTCGCATAGCATGAGGCTCCTCATAGCATGAGGCTCCTGCCTCATGGGTTGAGGAGGATGCCGCATAGCATGAGGCTCCTCATAGCATGAGGCTCCTGCCTCATGGGTTGAGGAGGATGCCGCATAGCATGAGGCTCCTGCCTCATGGGTAGAGGAGGTTGCCGCATAGCATGAGGCTCCTGCCTCATGGGTTGAGGAGGATGCCGCATAGCATGAGGCTCCTGCTTCATGGGTTGAGGAGGTTGCCTCATAGTGCTGGAACCCGGCAACTCCCGATGCGGCAACTCACGCATGAAAGCAGGAGGCGTAGCAAGAACATGCGTCTGGCAGGGTGGACTGCGCATCGGAGGTGGAGCTCTCACAGGTGGAGGGTGGGAGCAGGCAGCCGCAGTATCTGCTGAGCGCACAACCTCGGCGGGTTGTAGGTTAACAGGCTGCATTGTCAACCTTCCAGCATGATACTCCTGTATGAAGGAGCAAGCTGAGACTGTATAGTCTGCAGCATGGACCACTAGGGTCTATGAAAGACAACAACAAACGGAGCTACTGTCCGTTGAGACTGAGGGTCTAAAACAGCTGGTGCGGCAACAGACGGAGTTACTGCCTGTTGCGGTACCACCTTGCCTCTCTGGGAGGTGTGCAGTTGTCGTACTGCAGCAAGTCCGAACTGACCCAGTGGCAGTGGCTACACCTAGGAGTTGGACTTGCGCGGAAGGGACCGACTTGCACTTAAAAGCTGCAAGATTTGGTCCATGGTTTCTGCGAGAAACCTCTTCCGCAGACGAGGAATAAATGGGCTCTCTCGTCTTTGTGTGGGTGGGGTGATCACGTCGGCTACGTGAGTGGATACACCCGAAACCACGGAGGGAAACGTCTGTTCGTCGATCAAGGCCTGATGAACCCATAAGTCCTTCGACATTACTTCTCCCCTGGGCTTGGGAGCTTGTAAGAGGTCCCAGACTAGGCGAACAACTGGCACGAACAGACGAACCCTCGAACGCAACACTGTAACACTTTGCGCTTATCACTTTATCACTTTTGATTTTCTGTTTGCACTTATTTCACTGAACTCGAAACTTTAAGTGGTTTGTACCTGAAACACGCAATTCTATCCTTCATTAAAAGTTAGTAATTGCGAAAACAGTATTACAATGTAACAGAAAAACATAATGAAAGATAAAGAATTCAGTGACTGGAAAAGAGACTAAACACTAGATCAAATAAACTACGTTTAAAATCTCTCACCGCATAAAGCCTGGGAACAAGAATAAAACTCTAGAAACGTTTACCTTCTTCCCCTAAAGAGACTAGGGAGAAGAGCAAAAACGATAACAACGTTACCCGCTTGAACGAAACGTTTATCCTCCTCTCTCTCCCTCCGTCTCTATCTCTCTCTCTCTTGACTTAGAACCTGAGAGATGAGCCCAATTATATATATCGTTAAAACATATTATTGTAAAAGGAAAAAAACTGAAAGATTTCCCAAATAAAAAGTTCCTTTATTAGAATTAAAACCATTTAAGCTAAGAAAGAATGAACAAAACGCTAGAATCGGTTTACTCTTACTGCAACGTGAAACCGTGAATACTCTCTCTCTATCGTAACGATAGAGCGCAAGTTGAACGTTCTGAACGTCAACAACTGCGGAGACAAAACAAAACGTTAGTTCAACTTTGAAAACAGTACGAGACTATCAAAGAAATTCTTTCAAAAACATTAAAATTAAAATAGCATAAAATCTTAACAGGTAAAAACGATATGACGGGCTCAATGTTAAATAACTTCGGTTCCAAGAAAAGACCGCCTACTATTAGGAAAGGTCGCATATAAACAAACATAAAAATTAATTTTTATAAGTTTATAATAAAAGGAAGTTAATCGAAGAGGCCTATAAAAGGCGGAGAGATATAAAATAAATCTATAACTTTGTTAAGCAAAATTAAGAAAGAGAGTCTATACTCTCTTCGACACCAACACTTCCGTCTAAGGGAAGGGTCGGCCATTTAAAAGTGAAAGAGAGTTCATACTCTCTTCGTCACCAAAATTAATCAAATTAATTCCAAAAACTTGCTAAGCTAATGTTAAAGCTTCCTGAATAGCGAAGGCTAAACTCTAGAGCAAATACATCACCAAATTGTGAACAATAACTCCAGAATCAACAGCGTATCCAAGTAGGTCTAGCCGGTGGCACGACAGAGGAAAAATTGAGGTGGTGTTGACAAGAAGTACTGGAGTACCTGACCACAAATGGCGCTGTTGTGTACACCCCCACCTGTATAGCGATCGCTGGCGTATCCCGACCATAGCTTTCTGTCGGGCAACAGAGTTGACAGCTACATGATCATCGGGTAAGATTAATATTGAAAAATCAGATTTTATAGCACCTCCTTCTATGATGATTCTTGAGGAAACCTTCAGAGCAAAAAGCTTTACCACAGTCCGTGCACATGAATGGTTTTTCTTCCATGTGATTTCTTAAACGTTTATCGAGTCTCTGCTTTAAATCATATCTTTTGCCACATTCATGACAATGGAACAGATCTCTCATGTGATTTCTTATGTTTAGTGAGATATCTTTTCGAAATAAATGCTTTGCTACAGACATTGCATTTGTATGGCTTCTCTCCCGTGTGAATTCTTGTATGTATAGTGAGACACTGTTTTGTATTAAATGTTTTGCTACAGACATTGCATTTGTATGGCTTCTCTCCCGTGTGATTTATTGAATGTATAGTAAGACTATGTTTTGTAATAAATGTTTTGCTACAGACATCGCAATTGTATGGCTTCTCTCCCGTGTGAATTCTTGAATGTATAGTGAGACTATGTTTTGTAATAAATGTTTTGCTACAGACATCGCAATTGTGTGGCTTCTCTCCCGTGTGAATTCTTGAATGTATTGTGAGACCAGGTTTTGTATTAAATGTTTTGCTACAGACATTGCATTTGTATGGCTTCTCTCCCGTGTGAATTCTTGAATGATTAGTGAGACTATGTTTTGTAGTAAATGTTTTTCTACAGATATCGCAATTGTATGGCTTTTCTCCCGTGTGAATTCTTAAATGTATTATGAGTTTTGATTGTCTAGTAAATGTTTTGCTACAGACATCACATTTGTATGGCTTCTCTCCCGTGTGAAGTCTTAAATGTACAGTGAGATGTGCTTTTGCAGTAAATGTTTTGCAACAGACATCGCACTTGTATGGCTTCTCTCCCGTGTGAATAGTTGAATGTTCAGCGAGACTATGTTTTCTAATAAATGTTTTGCTACAGACATCGCACTTGTATGGCTTCTCTCCTGTGTGAACTCTTGAATGTACAGTGAGGCTGTGTTTCAGGGTAAATGTTTTACTACACACATCGCACTTGTATGGCTTCTCTCCTGTGTGAACTCTTGAATGTCCAGTAAGAGTTTGTTTCAGGGTAAATGTTTTGCTACAGACATTACATTTGTATGGCTTCTCTCCCGTGTGAACTCTTAAATGTACAGTGAGACTTGCTTTTGTGGGGAAATGTTTTGCTACAGACATTACATTTGTATGGCTTCTCTCCCATGTGAATTCTTAAATGTGTAGTGAGATTATATTTTGAAGTAAATGTTTTGCTACAGACATTACATGTGTATGGCTTCTCTCCCGTGTGAATTCTTAAATGTAATGAAAGACCATATCTATCAGGAAAAGCTTTCCCACATTCACTGCATGTGCATCGCTTTCTAGCTAGAGCATTGGAGTTAACATTACCAAAGATCATTTTTTTTATCTGCTTCTCTTTTATTTGATTCACCTCTTGATTCAAAACATCTTTCTGTAAAATTTCTCTTCCACTGATCACACATGAAAGTCTTCCCTTTTCTTTTCCTTTATCCTCTTTCACAGCTGTCCCTAAGTATGTGTCTACACTTTCCTCATCATCGACATCCCCTTTACAACTTAATGAACCATTTTCACTCACTGATGCATCGTACTCGTAGGAATTTTTCAAGTTGCTTTCGCTGGAATCAAATATTTCTGGCTCTACTTTGACTTCCATTTTGGGGTCCAAGAAAAGAGTGCCATCATTAAAGAGAGTAACACTGCCAGATGTATCGTTATTTTCTGGATTGACTGCAAGTGAAAGTGGATCTTCAATTTCACTTTTCATTGGAAATTCAAAAGGTGGTTCAGAATTCATCATCCTCTCCCTATCACAAGAGGACAAAAACCCTTTAAGATTATTTTCAATAGACTTCAAAGAGGAAATTAAGACTAAACTTCCTATTCTCAGACATCATACTGTACAACAAAATCTTGCAACATGACCCTTTCTTTTCCAGTCTTACATCTCTGGCATATACCTTCAGTAGCTTACAAGCTTTAGTAGCAAGAGGTGGACGTTTCCTTCCTTTGGGATGAAAAGTCTGAAATAATAGAAAACTATAATCAGCTGGAGAAGACAACAATGAAAATACGACAAATTTGTAGATAATTTGTATTTTTCCTAACTATACAAACCTTAGATATTTAACCCTTTTACCCCCAGGCTATTTGGAAATTTCCAACCCTTAACACCCAGGGGGTTATTTTTTTCCCAGCACATTTTGCTGTATATTTTTTTTGGAATTGCTCTAACAGCCTTAATTTTTGTCAGAGAGAGGTCAGGTTGGTCTCATTCTCTTGGAAAATGCC
Organism: Palaemon carinicauda; assembly: GCF_036898095.1. Lineage (NCBI taxonomy): Eukaryota > Metazoa > Arthropoda > Malacostraca > Decapoda > Palaemonidae > Palaemon > Palaemon carinicauda. The sequence continues at coordinate 85,776,929 of NC_090727.1, read as the reverse complement.
TGAATTTTCTCAAAAAATTATCAAAAATCTGAAAAAAAAAAAAAAAAATTATAGCATTTTTTTGCAAGGACGTACCGGTACGTCCATGGGGGTAAAGGGATGGCTTTTGTGAAATGTACCAGTAAGTCCTTTGGGGGTAAAAGGGTTAATAGGGGTGTTACTTTCGCCGTAGCTGATGTGAAGAGCCATTTTTTCAACGAGGGTTAACTACCCATACCGCTAGTTATAAATGGTGGTCTACCCTTAAATCTGCACTCTTTGGTGTAGATGCAACAGTTCCTCCTTTACTTAAACCAGATGGCTCAGTCACTCACTGTCCAAAGGAAAAGGCAACCCTTTTGGCTGATGTTTTTGACAGTAAGCAGAGTAATGAAAAACTTGAACTTCCTCATTCCTGTTTTCCTGAGGCTAAACTAACTAATTTAGCTTTTCGATCTCGTGAGATTAAAGCTCTGTTGATGGACCTTGATGCTTATGGAGGTTCAGACCCTAATGGTATTTTTCCTTTGTTTTTCATAAAGACAGCAGATTTCTTAGCTCCAAAGTTATCTGTTATTTTACGCAAGTTAGCAAGAAGAGGAGCTTTTAGCACTTGTTGGAGAATTGGTAATGTTACTCCTCTATGTAAATGTGTTTGTGGTAGCTCAAGTCCCACTGATTACCGCCCAATTTCCATAACTCCCATATTATCTAAAGTTTTTGAACGTCTTCTGGCAAAACGTCTTAATAGGTTTGCTGAAAGTAATTATCTATTCCCTAGTTTGCAATTTGGTTTTCGGAAAGGCCTTGGAGCATGTGATGCCCTTCTTACAATCTCTAATGCAGTACAGAAATCCCTTGATTGTGGTCGGGAAGTTCGTATGATTGGCCTTGATTTTAGTGCTGCCTTTGACCGTGTTAATCATGAGGCCCTTGTTTTCAAACTGAAACAGTTGGGAGTGGGTGGGTCGTTTCTTAGCATTATTATTGATTTTTTAAGTAGTAGATCTCAAAGAGTTGTTGTTGATGGGCACCATAGTGAGTATAGGAATGTGATATCCGGTGTTCCACAGGGTAGTGTTCTTGGCCCATTACTTTTCATACTATATACACATGACATGTGGTTTGGCCTAGAAAATAAGCTTGTTGCATATGCAGATGATGCTACTCTCTTTGCATCAATTCCATCCCCTGAATGTAGATTTGGGGTTGGTGAATCCCTTAATAGAGATTTAGCTAAAATTAGTGCATGGTGCAAATTATGGGGTATGAAGTTGAATCCTAGCAAAACTCAAAGTATGATTGTAAGTAGGTCAAGGACGGTGGCTCCTCAGCATCCGGATCTCAGTATTGATAATGTTTCTTTAAATTTGTATGACTCTTTCAAAATTTTAGGTGTGATTCTTGACAGCAAATTTACTTTTGAGAAACATATAAGGTCTGTGTCTTCTTCAATTGCACAAAAAATTGGCTTATTGAGAAAGTCTTTTAAGATATTCGGTGATCAATCTATTCTGAAGAAGTGTTTTAATTCTTTTATTCTACCTTGTTTTGAGTATTGTTCTCCTGTCTGGTCTTCAGCTGCTGATTCTCATCTTAATTTGTTGGACAGAAACTTACGGTCTATTAAATTTCTTATTCCTGATCTAGATATTAATCTCTGGCACCGTCGATCAATTAGTTCATTATGCATGTTGCATAAGATTTTTCATAACTCTGACCATCCTTTACATTCAGATCTCCCTGGACAATTCTATCCTGTTCGTAATACTAGGCAGGCAGTTAATTCTAATAGCCAGGCCTTCTCCATCATAAGACTCAATACTACGCAGTACTCAAGAAGTTTTATTCCAGCTGTTACCAAGTTGTGGAATGATCTTCCTAATCGGGTTGTTGAATCAGTAGAACTTCAAAAGTTCAAAGTTGGAGCAAATGCTTTTTTGTTGACCAGGCGGACATGAGTCTTTTTATAGTTTATATATGACATATTTGTTGTTGACGTTGTTAATAGTTTATATATGATATATCTCTTTTGACATTACTTTTTTTGAATGATTTATTGTTAATTTGTTCTCTTCAGTTATTTATTTCCTTTCCTCACTGGGCTATTTTTCCCTATTGGAGCCCCTGGGCTTATAGCATCTTGCTTTTCCAATTAGGGTTGTAGCTTGGATAGTAATAATAATAATAATAATTAGCGGGGGTAGGGGAGGGTAACTTGGTACCGCCTCCCATCACACCTGTGATTGAGCTCACTTTGCTTGGAGGTAGGACTTCAAGGGGGATAGGGCTGGTGGATAAGATTGCTTAAATAGCTAAGGTTTGTATAGTTAGGAAAAATACAAATTATCTACGAATTTGTCAGTTGTTCCGTAACTGGAATACAAACCACGCTATTTAATAGGGGTGACTCACCCATTAGGAAGGGTGGACGTCCCACCCAATGTGGCGTTTGGGTTTACTCGGGGGCTCCTTAACTGAGTGTATCAGAACTCAAAAAATAAGGAGTCCCTGCACCTCTCTAAAACCTTGCTACGCAAGGTCCGCAGCCTACGCAAGCTGTGTGTTGAGGTATGTAGAAGTGTGACTGTCCTGGTAAAGTTATTTTGAGTTCTTTAGAAGGAAAAACTGTGTAACTAGGACTTTCCCAATAACACCTTGTCAGGGTATGAGGACGCAACAGTATGACAAACTTATAACAGAGTTTGTATTTTTCCTAACATACAAACCCGAATTCTTTACTATAGGAGATATTCTAGCACGAGGTGGAAAATACAGCGGAAAACCTTAACTAGGTCGTTAACGACCGGGCCGGTAGTTATCCCCCTGATGGGGGTGGGGAACTGCCGGCCGGTAGCTACTGAGTACCTTCAATCGGATTCTAGCTAGGACTATATTAGGGGGAGGTGACGGAGGGAAGATTTGAGTAAAGAATTCGGGTTTGTATGTTAGGAAAAATACAAACTCTGTTATAAGTTTGTCATTTGTTCCTACACTAAATACAAACCCTCATTCTTTACTATAGGAGACTTAGTCTTGAGGTCAGAGTGGACGAAGCGTTCTCTACTCCTAGAGAAGATAGTCCTCAGACTAGACTCTATTAATGAAGTCTCCCATTACTTTCTCTGTAGATCCCCAAATCCAGCATGACTGAAGGTTTGTAAATACGTAGAAACCAAAGTTTCAGCATGAAGAGGGTCGGGAGCAATACCAGGACCCTTTCATATCAAGGGTTCCCCTGATCTTGAAAAGGGGAACCCTCGTGACTACAAGCATAACTTATACCCTGTGATAGGAGTCAGATGAGTTTCATACCTTATTTCCATTGATGAGTCCAGCTGAAACTGGTCACAGACTAGGATACCCAGATGGGAGGAAGAAGAAAGAGCAGAAGATAGATGGATGTTCTTCTAAAACCTAGTGTAACTTGGAATCCTCGATCAATGGCTACTGTCACCTGAAAGGGCGTAAAGGTAGTTACAGCACCTGCTGGCCTGCCACAATAGGTCCTATAGAAAAGGTGTTTAGACACCTATGTGTCACATCTGATAAATAGTGAGAGGTGAATGTAGATTGGCGCTTCCAGACTCCAGCTCCTAAGACTTGGGGGACTGAAAAATTCTTCTTAAACGCCAAAGAGGCAGCCACTCCCCTAACTTGATGGGCTTTGGGTTGAGCTGCCTCAGAGTCTCCGTGAATGGCTCTCGCAATAACTTTCTTGAGCCAGAAAGAGATGGTGTTGCGAGAGATTCTCTTCTTAACCTTGTTGGTACTGAGGAAGAGATGACGGAGACGTAGTCTGAAAGGTCTGGTGCGTTTCAGGTATTTCCTTAACGCCCTGACCGGGCACAGTAGCAATTTGTCAGTATCCTGAGTTGCCCGATTGAGGCTGGAAAATTGAAATTCTCTAAACCTCTCATCGGCAGATGAAGGATTCTGGGTTTTGGCCACAAAGCCTGGCACGCAGCTGAGAGAGACTCCCCCCCATCCTCTAGTATGGGTGACTTCGTACGATAGACCGTGAAGTTCACTAACCCTTTTTGCCGAGGCCAGCACTACTAGGAAGACGGTCTTAAGGTTAAGGAAGAAATCAGAGGCCCTATTTAAGGGTGGTGGTCTAATCTCCACTGGGGGGCAAGATCTCTCAAAACCGCGAATCAACAAGGAAATCTCTTCTGAGGTGGAAAGGTCAACTCCTCTCAGTCTGCAGATGAGGCTTAAGGCTGAACGATAGCCCTTAATTGCCGAGATTGACAGGAGTTTCTCCTCCCTGAGGTAAACTAGGAAGTCTTCCACTAAAAGAAGAGAGGGATCGAGTGGTGACACGTCTCGCCCTCTACACCAAGCTGCAAACACTCTCCATTTTGCTTGGTAGAGGTTTGTGGAAGATTTGCGCAGGTGCCTGGACATAGTGTTCAGCCATTTTTCCTGAAAAGCCTCTGCTTTTGAGGAGAGACTGGACAGCCTCCAGGCGTGAAGTTTCAGGAAGGGAATTCTCCCGTGGGGGATACCACTGTGTGGCTGCGTCAACAGGAACCTCGGCACTTGAACCAGCAGGGAAAGGAGATCTGCGTACCACTCTCTGCTTGGCCAAGCTGGAGCTATTAGTGTTAGCTTGCAGTACCGTGAGATCCTGAGTTTGTTGATCGCCTTTCTGAGCAGGCAAAAGGGAGGGAAGGCATAGGCCTCCAGGTTGTCCCAGGAGTGTTGGAGGGCATCCTGGATCACTGCCTGATGGTCTGGAACTGGGGACCCGTAGCGAGGAAGCTTCGCATTCAGAGAGGTGGCGAACAGATCTATTGTGGGTAAACCACACAAAGCTATTACTATCTTCGCTACTCGAGGATCCAAAGACCATTCTCCACTCAGCACTTGGTAATGCCTGCTCAGCTGATCCGCCACGATGTTTCTCCGGCCCGGAATAAACCTGGCTGAAAGGGAAATGTTGTGGCTTTCTGCCCACTGGTGATCTGGACTGCCAACAGACAGAGGCCTCTTGCCAGAGTACCCCCTTGCTTGTTGATGTACGAGACGGCTGTGGAGTTGTCGCTCATCAGAACCACCTCTCGTCCGTGTAGATCTTCTACAAAGAATTTTAGGCCTTTCCAGGCAGCTAATAATTCTAGGTGGTTTATATGGAGAGACCTCTCTATCGAAGACCAAACTCCTGATGCTAATTTGGGGCATAGGTGGGAACCCCATCCCAGTAGCGACGCGTCCGAAGAGTTTTAACTTCGGACTCGGGTTTTGGAGGGGAATGCCCTTTTGGGTGTTCTCTCTGGTCGACCACCAATGATGATCTTGTAGCACCAGACTTGGAACCTCCACTGCCATGAATGGGGACTCTGACTTTTGAGACCAATGGGTCTTCAGATGCCATTGGAGACTTCTCATTCTCGATCTCCCGCCTGGAACCAGTTTTTCCAGAGAGGCAAGATGGCCCAGAAGACACTGCCACGACATGGCTGAAGGTGGTAGTGGAGATAAGAGATGGGCGATGGACTGATCCAGTCTCCAAAGCCTGTCTTCCGACGGAAACACTCTCCCTGCTTGGGTGTTGATGGACATACCCAGATAGTTTAAGACTTGGGTCGGAGTTGAGCAAGACTTCTCTGCATTTACAAGGATCCCCAGATCCTTGCAAAGAATCAAAAGTCTTCTCAGATGATCCAGAGCTAGCTCCTTGGACGAGGCCAGGAGAAGCCAATCGTCCAGATATCTTAGCAGACGAATTCCATGTTTGTGCTCCCACAAAGATACGAGTTTGAAGAGCTTCGTAAAGACCTGTGGGGCGGTCGAGAGGCCGAAGCACAGGACTTTGAACTCGAAGATTCCACCCTGAGCCAGGAAGCGTAGGAATTTCCGAGATGTGCGATGGATTGGCACTTGGAAATAAGCATCTCTCAAGTCTACAGATGCCATGAAGTCTCCTGGACGTACTGCTTGGGTCACGGAGGCCGCTGTCTCCATTTTGAATGGAGTCTGCTTCACGAACTGGTTCAGAGTCGAAAGATCTATCACTGGTCTCCAACCCCCCGAGGCTTTCTCTACCAGAAAGAGGCGACTGAAAAACCCCGGGGAAGAGTCGGAGACCTCTTGAATGGCGTCTTTTAGAAGCATGCTCTATATCTCCCGAGCTAGGGCTTGCTGTTTCCCGGGATCCCGAGGGACCTGGGAGGACGAGATCGGGGGAGGAATTAGAGGAGTAGGAGAGTCTATGAAGGGAATGCGATATCCCCAACGAAGCACCCTTATGGTCCATTGCATGGCCCCCATAGCTTTGCACCTCCTCCAACTCCCCTGCAGGCACCCCCCTACGCACTGCAAGGGAGGAGACGAGACCCTATTTTTGTCTAGGGTCCCTCCCTCTGTCTTTAGCCTTGGGAGGAGCCGACTTTCCTCTGCCCATTGGTTTGGGTGTAAAAGAGGGGCGGCTGAGGTTCTTGGCTGGCAGTGGAGTTGCGATTGTTGCCTTGGGTTAAGGAATTGGCTGCTGCTGCATTGGACGAAAGGAAGCAGCCTTTTGCATTGCAGTGTCCTGCGTCTCCTTCCTCCTAGTCTCTAGGGTAGAGGAGACTGCTTGTCTAGAGAAGAGGAGAGGTTGCAGAAGATCAGAGTTCCTTAAATCCGATTTCTCAGATTTACAAATGCTCCTATGCAGTCTGGAGACTACTGATTCCCTTCTTTTGAGGATCCAGTTGCCCCACCAGTTCCTGTGAGGAACTGGTTCCACACCTCCACCGAAGGAGAACCAGGAAGTCCAAGGGCAGGCTATACCGCTCGCACGTTATCTGGAAGAGAAGCAGTAACAGAATTATTTCCGATGATGGAAGAAACTATTCCACTGGGGGGGGGGGGGAACTTGATACTCCTGCCCCGGGGGAATGGGTGTTGAGTCAATGGTGCCGCTCTTCCTTGACTTCCCCCCGGAGGAAGGAGGCAAGGAAGAGTCTGAAGGAAGAGATCGAGAGGCCGAAGAAGAGGCCCGAGACTCCTTACCTTTCGACGGCGAACCTGGAGGTAATGAATCCTTCTTGGATTTCTTCTTCTTCCTCTTCATGAACTTATCCCACTGCGTAGGCGACCATTCCTTACATACTTGGCAGGGGGAGCCTTCAGCACACCTATGACCTCTGCATGAAGGGCATAGGGAATGAGGATCCACCTCCAGTGTAGACATAAATGTGCCACAAGATTTCAGGGGAATCCCATTACACTTTCTCATATTAGAGGACATCACATCTACTTAAAGAGTAAAAGAAAAAGTTAATGAAAAAAAAAAACACGAAAGAAAGGCTAGTCTGCCAGTCAAACAAAACCGGGAACAGCGGTGTTACCACTGCGACGGCTAGAATTCGATTGAAGGTACTCAGTTGTTACCGGCCGGCAGTCCCCCACTCCCATCAGGGGGATAACTACCGGCCCGGTCGTTAACAACCTTATTAAGATTTTCTGCCGTATTTTCCAGCTCGCGCTAGAATATCTCCTATAGTAAAGAATGGGGGTTTGTATTTAGTGTAGGAACAAATTGGTCTCAATACTAGGTACACAAGGGAGTATGGTTTACCTGCAGTGGTTTGAGGTCAGCTATGCAGAGAACCCAGGATGCTGCTTTCCCCAAGAGAGGGGAGAATGAAGAAAAGAATAAGGTCCAGTCAAACCTTTTCATTCACGCAGACTAAAACCGGGTAACAATGCCATCAACCTTCTGCTACTTGTCCAATAAGGAGCTTGAGGTTTTAAACCAGCCGTTGTGCAGCCACCACAGGACCGATAGAGAACGTATCGAGTCTCCAGTGGGTTACGTCTTGCAGGTAGTGGGATGTGAATGTGGTCTGACGATTCCACACCCCAGCTTGAAGAACCTGCGTCACTGAGAAGTTTTTCTTGAATGTCAGGGACGTAGCTTCGCTCCTGACATCATGAGGTCTGGGGCGACATGACGGAGGAGGGTCTGGATTCAGTGCATGGTCTATGACCTTGCGAATCCACGCTGAGATGGTGTTCTTGGTAACCCTCCTTTTGGTCCTTCCTGTGCTGACGAATAGTGCAGACACACGAGGAAGGGCTGCGGCTGTTCACTTAAGATACAGCCTCAAACTCCTCACTGGGCATATTAAGAGATGGCCAAAAGCTAGCAGGAACACAGTCTTCCAAGTCAGGTGGCGATCAGTTGCCTGGCGTAATGGTTCATAGGAAAGTCTCTTAAGAGACCTGAGAACTAGAACCACGTCCCATGGGGATGGTCATAAGAGCACTGAGTGACTAGCACAAGTCGGCAAGTGATGATCCTGAGAACACTAACGATCACGAACAGGAGAACGACGAGAAGATTGGCGATCTTGCGAACAGGAGCGCTGCCTAACGGATGACGAATGTAGAGGGCTGTGATCGCTAGAAGACGTGGAGGTCTGAGGGTGATGGGAGGGCTCGTCATCAGCAGGTGGCCGTGAAAAGGGAGGGCAAACGAGTAGGAAGGTCATGAACAACACTAAATGGAGAAGGCAAGAGATGGGCTTCACACAGACTATGCGTTGACAGGAGAAGAGACGGCAACAACAGGGCCAGCAGGAACAGGATTACTCTGGGCACCCAGCAGAAGGAGCTTAAGAAAGACTTCCTTAGAAGGAGGTCCAGCAACACCCAAGGACAGCCAAGCGTGCAACACATCTACATTGTGGTAGTGTTTCACGGCAAAGACATACAGTACTTTATACTTATTATCTGTACTTTTGTAATATGTAGTGATATCTTGAAGAAGAATTGTGAATGAATATGGACTCTATCACCTTCCTCTGGAAAATGTGCCTATCCCAGGTACTGGCGGATTAGAGCAATGAAGAGGAAAATATAAGAATAATACAAAAAGTCAATCACAAAATTAACGCCACTAAGGCAGCAATTACTTTCAATAAAACCAGTTTAAAGGTTTCTTATGAATACCAGGGACAAGGTACAGGACGCCTTGTAATTATTAACATTATTAACCAAGCTACAACACCTCCATAAAAAATAAGATGGAAAGGCACGTTTTCTGTGAGCCCGGTAGGGGTGTACGTAAGATAGCGGCTGCCTGTATGTATGATGATGGCAGACTATGAATACGGCCGTGTAATGGGGGTCGCAGGGGGGGGGGGGGTGGAGGCTTTAGCACCCCCCATCAAGTAAGTAGGTTAGGACACGGCTTGTAGGTTAGGTTAGGTGGAAGAAGTTTAGGTTAGTTGTCTATTTTCTATACACACAGGAGGAATTGGCCGCTGATATAAAAAGACTACGTCCGGTAAGTCCTGGCAAATAAAAACTCCAGTGTTTTGACCGTGTTTCATTAGTGTTACTCGGTAGTCAACCCACCATAACTAAAAAATTATGGCTTTCCACCAGAAGTCATTATCAAAAGCATTCAAAATACCTATAATTATGGTAATATTTCGATAGATTTCTAAAATATTTTGATAAGAGTCTAATGGTCTTTTCTTCGCTTGCGAAAAAAGAAAACCTTCAGGCTCCTATGTACTGGGAAGCGGTACATGCAGGGTGGGACTCTATCGAAATATCAACACGATTACACCATGCACCCATTTTTTTAAAGCCATACAAGATATTGTTTTCATGGTAAACATTAGATACTTTACAACAAAACTGGAATTTGCTATAAGAATGGATGAGTGCTGGCTAGTTGAGTATTTTTCTCTATATGTTTAATAGGGGCTGGGGCATAACTTACATACAGGTATTGGACTGTCAAAATGTGAGCTATGTTTTTCACTCCAAGTCCATTGTTTACATCTGAGAGACAGAAGGGAACTTTTTTGCACATGTGTTGTTTCCCATGGGTTTGGGGAGCTTTCTGTGCATTTACAATGATGTATTTGTCTGCTGGTTTCTTTAAACAAATTAACAGTTTACAAGTAGTACTTCTTCATAAGTTCCCGGATGTTGTTCTACAACAGCCATATTTCTCCCACTTACTCCATCGGTTTCAACTCAACCACCATCACATAAAGCCGTCTCCAAGAGGGAAGTTAAGGGAAGTACATCAATCTATTTCAAAATTTTGTGTAATTTCATTTATGTCAGCAACTGACTATGATGGAAATGCTCTCTGTTCAGTGCAAAGCTATTGTTACTCGTGAAATTAACAGCGAAATAATGCCTCAAAGTTCCGATTTTAACTTAATTTTTTTGGGAAGACCAGCACATTTCTACTGCAAAGCTTCTGTAAAGATTGCCAAAACAAAAAGGATTTATTAGTGATTTACTTTTAGTTGGAGACCTGGATAGGAGGTCCAGCTAGCGGTTGTGACCTGGGAAGGGGGTCCAGAGGGGCTTGCCTCCGGATAGGGGCTGTGACCTGAGAACTACTAGATTAGGTTAGGTGGGTTTGTAAGGTTCTCTTACAATTCTCAAAAGTTATAAATAATCAGCGCGGCGAGATGTAATCACGACGCGACCAGAAAACTTACTGAAGGTCGAGACCTGAGTGAGCACGCTCTCTGACCCAGGGTCGCCTCATGGCGCGTATTCCTCCGCCAGAGGTTCCCCCGCATAGAAAATGGAGATAGGGTAAACTACACAAAATTTTGGTCGGTTGGGAGGAGATCCCAAATACTCCTAAGAAAGTAGTTCGAAGTAAGTACTCCGTGTTGGAACAAATGAAAATGTTATCATAAATTTCCAAACATTTATTCTAGCGATACACACTTCGTACATATGGCGGTAGACTTCACACTAAAGCAGCACCCAACACGTACCCTAGTCTAAACCTATTTGTGACGTACCCTGGCCTATTTGATATAATTTACAAAAATATAACTGGAATAAAACAACAGGAACTTTCTGCTTAAATAAATGCTACTAATAACATATAATTGGACCAATTACGATAAATTCAAGTATAATTACCTGTGGAGACGCAGCTATGGGGCCTTGGACAAATCTCTTGATTGGATAAGCTTCGTTAGATCATCATCTCTAGGGTGCCTGTCATTTGGATAATGCTTTAATTATAATTTTGTAAATTACAATTAATATATAAAATTAAATTATCTTATGCAATTAAGATGTGTAATTGATTGTAATCAGGACTATATAAGTAATATAGCTGTATATGAAAACAAATTCCCTCAGCACTCGCACTGTTGGAACGTATTTTTCTACATGTTAGTTAAGTACCATATGCAATAGTAGGACACCTGGAAATTCACATCAGGACCCTAATTTGTTATTTTGCAACGTGTGTGAAGAAGGACCAACAAAATTCCGGTCCCGAGCTAATTTCGGCAGGCCCGTGCAGGGAGAGCCGAAGAAGAAGACACCATGAAAAATGCTGCTAGGTCACGCAAAAACAGATCTAGTTCGGACGGGTTAGTCTTATTATATTCTCTATTTCATGCCGCATGTCCGGCCATTTCTTTATGCATTCCTTGTTAATATATAGATGCCATTGACAATACTGTACATTGTTTTCTCAACTCTTCACTCCATTTGGGGAGCCACATGGAAACTCAAAACCACTATTTGTGGGTATATACAAATAGCGATATAATTCTGAGGGAGGCGATATGTTATTATTCGATTAGGGATATCTCGATCAGTTCACTCAAAAAGTTCCGAACAATGTTTCTGACGAGCATTCCCGATGCAGAGCCTTTGTAGTTTGTTGGGACGGAGTGAAAAACCACATTTTAGACACAAGAACATCACCTAACCGAATGTTTCTGTTTCCTACCTAACCTAACATAACCTGACCAACCTAACCTAACCTAGGACCCGTATCCTTAGACTGCCGTGCTCTTATCTTACCTGTGCCAACGAACTACATTCACCCAAAAAGTCAGTTATAAATCAAATACATTTTCGTATATTACTAAGAATATTTTATGAACCCATGGCTTATTATCATTATTAAATGCTAAGCTACAACCCTAGTTGGAAAACCAGAATGCTATAAGCCCAGGGGCCCCAACAGGGAAAATAGCCCAGTGAGGAAAGAAACAAGTAAATATAAAATATTCTAAGAAGTCAATCCTCAAACACGGTTTGACAGGCGTTAGTAGCAACCCAATTAAATACACTTTTGAAAAAAACGAAAGGCAAGTGATTCTGGGTCCACGTTCCATGGTTCCTCGTTGCTCTCTCCACAACAGTGAAAACACGTGGTCTTGTAAACAGACACCAAAATTATCAGTAACCAGAGGATTCAAGTTATCTTACCTTATTCAGATTCACAACGCTCCGTTGACCTTTTTCTTTCACAAATATCCCCAGTCACACCAAGTTGAGTTTATATATTACACAATTTCACAATGGTGTTGGCTCCTCCCTAGAGAAATGGCTTTTTTGAGGCACTATGTAAAACGCGTGTCACTATTGCAAGAGGTCTCTACTTTAAGGTTCCTCGTTGCTCTCTCCACAACATTGGATTGTGGGCATACTACTAAATGGAGCACATTAGGTGCAAAGTGCTGCCATCTGCAGAAAATTCATTATCATTAGTTTACCTCCTACACAGACGGCTTCACAGATTGCATACTTATACTTCTAACTTCTAGGACCTTTCCAATATACCGGGAAACTCTTTAGTAGGGGTTTCTAAATTTCCTTAACTCATTACAGTTAAAAACATTCTCAGTAGTATCCTCTGGCTCCCAACACAACACACAAAGCCTATCATTATCATTCCTATTTCTATAATTTCCTTTAATTCTTGCGTATTTAACCTTGTTTTTAATAACTATTGCTGCCTCATTAGTGTTAAGTTCTCCTGTAATCTCTTCTACCATTACTATTCATAACCTCAATTTGGTAATCTCTGCTTTCTGTTCTTCTATTTCTTTTTTCATTTCATTTGCCACTTTACTTTTTCGAGTTCTTGCTTTTTATACTTTCTTACTTGGTCATCTCTGCTTTCTGTTCTTCTATTTTTTTAATTTCATTTGCCACTTTATTTTAAACTTCATTTTAGAGATCTTGCTTTTCATACTTTCTTACTTCTTCTATTTTAATATCATATTTATTCCATATTTCTATGATACTTTTTCCCTAACATTTCCCATATGTTTCTCTTAATTGATCGTCCACTACCTCCTTAATATACCCAAATTTAACAACATTCTCTCTTTCTCTCTCTCTCTCTCTCTCTCTCTCTCTCTCTCTCTCTCTCTCTCTCTCTCTCTCTCTCTCACACATTTAACATTCTCTCTCTCTCTCTCTCTCTCTCTCTCTCTCTCTCTCTCTCTCTCTCTCTCTCTCTCTCTCTCTCTCTAAATCTTCCAAATAAACTAATAATCAGGTTTTTAAATCAATACAAATAACCCTTTAAGTAAACTTGTGTTTATTTATTCATGGTTTAGATTAACCCAAGAAATTAATAGTGAAGATGGTAAGACAAAGTTAACCGTGATGGGGAGCCATTGTAAATATTTGCTATAGAGTTACTACTGTAAGGACAGTGAGACAAGCGTCACCAAGATCAACTGATACTTTATTCATATGTGCGTGGGAGTATATTACAAGGTGCGAACGGAAAGGTAGGATGGCGCTGGCGCCAAATCAGATTGAATTGCCCGCCAAAATATATGTTTTCTTACACTTACAAATATACGAATTATGAGTTAACAGAAACATGTACTGAAATAATACATATGTCAAAATGTAGCTCTGATAGAGTGGAATACATATACATGGGAAACCACGGTGTGGCGAAAGGAGAATTTGAATAAATAAACAGTTTGTTGATTTTCTGGACGACGAAGGGAGCGGTGTCCTTACACTACTAACATATTTGGTCTTCCTCAGAGTGTTAACAAAACCTTGTATTTACCGTCGTTTTATGTCTAAACGGCAAGTTTCCTGTCTATTATAATGTCTAATGAAAGGATTATCTATAGAATTTATAACCTAGAAATAAAAGTCTAGCTTACCTCAAGCCAGGCCTCCTTCTCATGTTTACATGTCACTCAAAGAATGTTATTTTAGAAAGGGGACTTCATTTTCAATCACAGAATGATGTAAATGGCTTATTATTTTATGATATAAAGTATTCATATCGTCTCTAATAAAAAATGAATGAACTTGATGGTGTATAGCAGTATCTTTTTTATTTATATTAGTTCTATAGATTTGCCTGAATATTGTAATGGACCCCATTAGAATATGAAGGTTTTTGATCAGTGGGAAAATTGAAGGTATTATTATTGTACTGTAATCCATAATAGTCTGAATTGCAATATAATTAGTAAAAGAGTACATAGTTTATGCGTTTGATTCGTAATAATAATGTATATATTCACACGTTATTGTGGCGAGCTGTGTAGTGACCATCTGCAAGTAGGGTCTGGCAGGCTGAAACCATATGACCTACACACTCAACTGCTGCAGGACAAAACTCTCACAGGTCGTTTCCTGATATGCCCGTCATTTTCTTGAAACCGTTTGCAAGGAGGCCTTAGGCTTGTGCTCCTACTATCATCCTTTCTCCATCAAAAACTAAATTTCCATTCTTTATCCATTTGAGTGACTCTTCTTTGTCTGTGTAACGTTTTTCTAATTCTTCTTGGAATCTTCCTATTCTGGTGTTTCCACCTTTCCATTCAAAGTTTTCCCTCTATGGAACTGAATTTGTGCCTGGTCTTCCTGGCTATCATTGCTGCTGGAGTCTATTCAGTGCCCTTTGTTTCTGCTAGCAATTCTGCAAAGTTCTTAGCCTGCTTTGTTATTGAAGTTAGTTGGCTCAGGGCTTCATTTTGATGTTTGGGAACCTTCTTGATGTTTTCATCTTCAGAGCCTTTAAGTATTGCCCAGTTCTTACTATTGCTGCTCTGTGGGCTTGATTAATTTCGGCTAAGCCTAGTCCACCTTCTATGCGTGGGAGGTATATTCTGTCCATACACTGGTTTCTATATGTGACTTTGTGCAGGGTGAGAATCTTTCTGGTCTTAACATCTATCCTATCTATCTCATCTTGTGACCAGTCTACAATACAAAAACCAAAGGACACCACCCCTCATACCTTATGTATGTGATGCAGAAAAGGAGTACTTTCTTCTCCGCAAGGGACCATTTAACATTTTGAAATTGTCTCCCCCCCCTTTTTTTTTGGGGGGGGGTGTTCCTTCCCTTGATGGTTGCTGGGATCCAGGATTAAGACTTAGCTGATCTGGTGGGAATCCCTGTGTGAACTCTTAAATGTCCAGTGAGATGGTGTTTCAAAGTAAATGTTTTACTACAGACATCGCACTTGTATGGCTTCTCTCCAATGTGAATTTTAAAATGTTTAGTGAGAAGTTCTTTCGAAGTAAATGCTTTGCTACAGATATTACATTTGTATGGCTTCTCTCCCGTGTGAATTCTTAAATGTTCAATGAGAAGTCTTTTTACATTAAATGTTTTGCTACAGACATTGCATTTGTATGGCCTCTCTCCCGTGTGAATTCTAAAATGTCTAGTGAGAAGTTGTTTCGTAGTAAATGTTTGCTAAAGACATTACATTTGTATGGCTTCTCTCCCGTGTGAATTCTTAAATGTTCAATGAGAAGTCTTTTTACATTAAATGTTTTGCTACAGACATTACATTGGTATGGCCTCTCTCCCGTGTGAATTCTAAAATGTCTAGTGAGAAGTTGTTTCGTAGTAAATGCTTTGCTACAGACATTACATTTGTATGGCTTCTCTCCCGTGTGAATTCTTGAATGTAATGAAAGACCATATCTATCACGAAAAGCTTTCCCACATTCACTGCATGTACATCGCTTTCTAGCTAGAGCATTGGAGTCAACATTACCAAAGATACTTTTTTTCATCTGCTTCTCATTTATTTGATTCACCTCTTGATTCAAAACATCTTTCTGTAATAATTCTCTTCCACTGATTACACATGAAAGTCTTCCCTTTTCTTTTCCTTTATCCTCTTTCACAGCTGTCCCTAAGTAAGTGTCTACACTTTCCTCATCATCGACATCCCCTTTACAACTTAATGAACCATTTTCACTCATTGATGCATCGTACACGTAGGAATTTTTTAGGTAGCTTTCGCTAAAATCAAATATTTCCGGCTCTACTTTGACTTCCATTTTTGGATCCAAGAAAAGAGCGCCATCATTAAAGAGAGCAACACTGCCAGACGTATCATTATTTTCTGGATTGACTGCAGGTGAAAATAGATCTTCAATTTCACTTTTCATTGGAAATTCAAAGGGTGGTTCAGAATTCATCATCCTCTCCATATCACAAGATGACAAACCCTTTAATATTATTTTCAATAGACTTCAAAGATGAAATTAAGACTAAACTTCCTATTCTCAGACATCATACTGTACAACAAAATCTTCCAACATGACCCTTTCTTTTCCAGTCTTACGTCTCTTGCATATACCTTCAGTAGCTTACAAGCTTTAGCAGCAAGAGGTGGATGATTCCTTCCTTTGGGATGAGAAGTCTGGAAGAATAGAAAACTACAATCAGTTGGAGAAGAGAAAAACTCAATAAAAATAATGGAGTTTTCTAAAAAATAAAATAAATTCATAAAGTACTGTAATTTGTATTTTTCCTAAACATACAAACCACAGACTTTGATCTGTGTTCTATCTGTTCTTGTTACACATTTCAGGCACCTAAAAATCTCATATCCTCTGTAGATTTTATAATCCCCAGTATTTCCTGTGACATTTTTGGTTTCATTCTTTAAATAGTTTTCCCCTTGCTCTTCAATATGACAAAGACATTTCATCCATTGTCTTATTTCCTTTACTATACTTCCTCTCCATTCATCATCAAAATTGTCTTGTTAATACTGCTATGCACCTCTTAGCCTTCCTCCAAAATAAGGAACAGCACGATGCTTTATAGTAATCTTGCACGGACAGGAACATTTACCACAATGGCCACGATGACCACACCTGTAAAATATCACCCCAGTTCTGTCCCTCGAACACCAAAGTTGACCTGGTGTTAAATGGTCTATGCTTCTGCTTGAAAGTTCACCGGGATACTGATCGAGTAAGAGATTTGGGAAGAGATCAGGGGGTCAATTAGGAAGTCAGAGGTTTCTTTAACTTCGATGAGGACCCCGAAGGCAAAGAATCTCTCTTAAGACTTCTTGCACCTATGTCCAAAGCTCTCCCACTGGGAGTCAGACAGCTGAACGTTACATCTCCCCCATTTCCTTGAATGGGCGATATTGTATGAGAGACCAGGAAGTTCACTAACTCGCTTGGCCAAAGCCAAAGCTAGCAGGAACACCGTCTTACAAATTAGGTGGCAATAATGGCTTATAGGGAGGTCTCTTTAGAGAGCTGAGAACTCGAACCACAGTCCATGGGGGAGGTCTCACTTCAGACTGAGGAGAGGTAAGTTCATAACTTCGTATGAGTAAGGAAAGTTCTAGCGATGAAGAAATGTCCATTCCATTCAGTCTATAGGCGAGGTTTGAGGCTGAGCAACAGCCTTTTACTGCTAAGACTAACAGGCACAATTCCTCATGAAAATACACGAGCAACTCTGCTATTGCTGGAATGGTGGCATCGAGAGGAGAGATACCCCTTCCACAACACCAACCATAGAAGACTGTAGGGAAATCTTAGCCCTGGCACTCTTTAGCCCTCTAAGACCAACGCAAGGTGGTACTGGACTTTGAGGGCTTCTTGGTGTAAAAGTCATGGTCTAAGACCATGTCTTTGCCCTCTCAAGGGGGTATCTCTGAGTTGGTAAACAAATTGAGAACCCTCATGAGAGTCTGAACCTGCTAGAATGCATGTTCCGACACTTTCTGCTCTCCTTCCAACATTGAACTTGCAGCAAAGTCTCCTTCTTCAACACCCAAGAGCTCTTTTCGGGGTGGGTTGCAGACATTCCTTGAGTGACTGGCTGCATCTGTAGAATTAGAGGTCCTTGAAGAGGACTTTGGAAGAGTCTTGGAGTTCTTAGGTTCCTTCCGAGGAAGGAGGTAGGACTCATGCATTGAAGGCCGGATTGTCATGTCCCTCATGACTTCCAATGGTGGTGGAGAACTATCCATGCGAGGGGAAACTTTCTCCGAAGGTGGAAGAGAGGAAGCCCCTCCCTCATGCAACTCTCTCGGCAGAGGTGAGGTAGGAGAGTGTCCGGTGGAAGATGCAGAAAAGCAGGCCTTGTTGGCCTAACAAGAGTCAGCTTTCCCCTCAGGAAAGTGCCCGCATCTGAGCCTCCTCTCTTCCTCTACAGGGGAGAACAAGAAGCTGTGGTTCCTTGCAATATGTCTCCTGGAGCTGTAAGGTTGCTCCGAAGAGCTGGCAGACAGAGAAGGCTTGAAGGCTTGCACCACTACTCTGAGCATAGCACTGAACCACAGCTGCTGACTGACTGATGCACTGTCAGAAAGATCCCCTGAAGGGAAAGGGACCGAAGGTTCCCTGTCAAGAGTCTCTGCTGTTGATAGGTCCACCATTGAGGAAGGCAGCTTCGGGATCCTGAACCCTTCTGTGAAGACCCCTTCCCCTTTCCCTGCTGGTAGCACTGTATGGCATTTGCGGGGATGGGAATGAGGTGATGGTGACCTGTCAATTTGGTGTTCAATAAACATAGGAGCTTGTAGAAGCCTGCTCATGGACATGGCGCAAGTGCGCCGATGAGCGTAGGCGCATAACAGGCACTGGTGGGCCGTTGAGATCTTGAGTGCAGAAGAATGGTGGCGCGCAGGAGAGCGCTGGGGCGCAGTAAGGCACTGCGCAGGAGGATGCTGGTGCGCAGTTTCTGGTGAATGCGCAGGAGAGCACTGGCATGCAGGTGGGCGTTGGAGAACGCCGGCGAGCTGGAGGGTGCTGATGAGCTGGAGAGAGCTTAGGCACACGCTGGTTTGGAGAGCGCTGACGAGCTTAAGCTGGGGAGCGCTGTTGCACTGGCAAGCGTAGGTTGGCTGGCGAGCGATAACAAACGATGCTCTTTGGAATGGAGGGGCTACGCTGAAGAGCGCAGGCAATCGGTAGATCGCTGGGGGGTTGGAGGGTGCTGAGGACGAGCAGGAGAAGGATGGTGGTCAGGCAAAGGTCGAAGCACTGGAGAGCAAAGACGCTCTGAAAGCGTTGGAATATAGGCTGGTGCTGACATGCTATTGGAGAGCACTGCTGCACTACAGGGCGCTGGCGAGCTGGAGTGTTGGCACGCAGCTGAACGCTTCGGAAGAACATCCGGATGATGTACAGGAGACAGGAAGGATGACGGCAGGTCGGCACAAAGATCGAACTGGACCAGGGAAATGCCGTTTGGAAGGGCAAACATCCACTGATAGGGATCGCAAACAATCCACAGAAGAGTCCAAGGCCGAGGACAGGACTAGCAGCAGCGTCGTCAAGATAATGACCAGGAATGGGCGAAGGTTAAAGGCCAGAAGACAACTAAAGCAGAAGCTCCTCTGCGGGGGACGTCTGCAAAGACAAAGCCAAAGAAGTGCCTTTTCAACGATGGTCAAAGGTAATCTCTCCGGCGAAGCGGAGGGTGAGCTCCGAGACGTGGGTACAGCAAGCTCACCTATACTAGCAATCCTCCGAAGAGGAGTCTCTATGAGAGAACTCCCCCGATGGTGAGAGTCACTCACAGGAGACAGATGAAGGACTTAGCTTCCCCCTCGAAGGATGGACAGAATGGCGGAAGGTCGGGAGGCAGAAGAAGAGGTCTTGTGTTTTTTTCCCTTCAAAGGAACCTTGGAAAGAGAAATATCCCGCTTTGACTTCTTCCGGCGTTGCCCAAACCTTTCCCATTGGGAGGCAGACCACTCCCGACACTCATTACAGATATTACTACAATCACACCGTTGACAAAGGGTGTGGAGGTTGGTGTCCACGGCCGATATGAAGGTACCGCAGGGCCAGCCTTCAAGTCCAGAGCAGGTACCGCAGGGCCAGCCTTCAAGTCCAGAGCAGGTACGCATGGTGGCAAAAGTCAACACAAACACATACTATTAAAGAGAAAGAACAGACAAAAACCATTAATGGCAGTCCAAAATATAACTTGGTGATGGATGAAGAATGACAATGAGCCAAAACCAAAGTGACCTAAATCATTGGTGTGTGAGAGGGAGCAGTAGCAAGTAACCAAACCTATCCCCATTAACTAGCGGAATGGGTAGTTAACCTTCGATAAAAGTCTTATGGCTCATCTTCCAGCCTCACCGAACGTAATATCCTTATAAATAGCGAAGGTTTATATAAAGTAACGGAACAAAGAAATATTTCTTAAAAGTTACATAAAAAATATTGCTTTTAATCCTTCAGTCTTCTATATTTCATATGCAAACACAGAAAACAAACTTGACCCGAAATTAAACCCAAATGATTGCACTTAGTACAGTTAACATTAGGGTGAGCTATGAGCCCAAACAAATTGAATTTCTAAAAACAAACCATGACAGCCTCTGGACATGATTACTCCTCTATACCACAAATACAATCAATATACTGTAAACTTAATTAATAACATCAGATATTCAATTTTTTAAACTCACATTAATACTGAAACCTGTAGAATTTATTCCTAAACAAATTGGGTTATGGATTTTACCCAGAAGGCCCAGCCCTGGGACTTGGAATATTACTCAGAAAAATATCTTTAAATCTTAACTTCATTCTTGTGAAACCTGAATACAGAACTTTACTAAGAATGCTGTAAAATCATTTGATGAGAAACTCTCTCTCTCCAGAGAGACCAATGCAGATTGAAATGTTTGAGAAGAGCATTTGTGGAAATGAAAGAGAAACCAAATATTTAGATATTTTAATGAAGATTCTTCTCTGAAGGACAATCCAATGAAACCTATATAACCTAAACTAATCACTAAAACCATAAAAGAGATTACATCAAGAAAATCACATAAATCTTAAAAATAATGATACATTTCTACCTTATCACTATACTTATATTCAAACCCCCAAGATGAAGCTATCTCCATACCATAGTACTTTGTAAATAATTGCATGGCTTCATATTCCAATACAAGTAGACTGGATTTTGATTCTTCCTTCCTGCTAACATTCATAACTTCACTACAGTACAAGAAGCAGGTAGAATCATCCAGTATTACTTTCAAAAAGAGACAATGTCACCAACATTCTTTCAAAAGGCTTAATGCTGTATATTATTCTCTAAGCTTTATTTAGGCTGTGACCAAGCCAATCAACTACTGGCCCTGAAACTAAATCAGCGGATATTTCCAAGTCTAAACTTAGTACAAATGCTTTTTTGTTGACGATGTTTCATTTCCTGGTTTTTATAATGCTCATTTATTCAACATTGTTATCTATTTTCAAATAATCTCATTTTTCATTTCTCATATAGTTTATTCTTTACATTCTTATTTCTTTACTGGACCAGGCTGTCATGTATTTGGTCCCTTAGGCTAGTAGAAATTTGCCTTTTTGGGTTCAGGCCATGTCATCCTGATGGAGGGTTCTTTTAGGTAGCTTCCTAGGGTATATTTGACTACAGTGATATTCCCAGAGAATTTAACTTAAGGTCTCCAGAATTCTAACTCCTGGCACGAATATCCTTAGTTTTCCTTTTAGGATATCACATAATATCAGGGGACGTATTCTTGACACGCCACTTAGCACTCTGCACCCCGTATAGCGTTTACGCTTCGAGGGGGAAAAGTGGCAAAATAAAAGAGGAGCCGTTATAAGGTTCCCTTCCTCCGTTACTGTTTGAGTACTCAGATGGCACTATAATCGCCGCCATCTTTATTCCTTTTTCTGTAGCGGTCTCGCTCGGTGGTTTTCCCAGTGCTCTCTCGTAATTTGGATTTATTATGCAATCTCCAGCCTCTTCTTCCTCTGGAAAGTGTAGTATTTGATTCTTATGCTGTATAAATTTAGCTCTGGCCGAAAAGTAAAAAATTGAATCGAATTAACTTAATTTTTGGCAGAGCTACTGCCTACACCGGAGGCGTCTTCAGGCCTTGTTTGTTGGCATAGGAGGCTTTGCCTACCTAGACTGCACTTGAAGGGGTCATGTGATCCCCCTTCTCCCTGCTGTTTAGTCGACTAGTCCTGTGCTCGCAAACCCTAGGCTGGAGAATGGAGTTTATTTTTCTGCCTAGGATGGTGCCGGCATGAGAACTCTGTTTCTCTTTGGTTAAGGGTGGCGGCTAGATGATTGCCGGCCCCCTTTACTGTATTGGCAGACCCTAGGCTGGGGATTGATACTCTGTTCGCCCAGGATGGTGCCGATACTGAAACAGGGTTTCCTCAAGGTGTGGTAGGGCCAACATGCTGCCGTCTCCTCTCACACCTTATACAGGACCCTTTCCCCACCCCATTCTGTCCTTTAGTGATGGCCTAGCCATCACATCCCTGTGACTGTTATCTTACAATCTCGCCGATTGGCTGTAGGGCTGGCTTGGGCTTCTGCTTGTATGGCCTAGTCGTATAGCTTCCCTATCGGACATGGAGCTCCGGGATAGCTGTGTCGGCAGGTCTAGCTGCCGGCAGAAGACCCATTTGCTTTAGAGTGTTCTTCAGTCCTCCCTTGGGCTGCCATTCACATCCTATGGCCGGCAGGTACCGGCACGCAGGTGAATGGGTGGAAGCTTGATTATTTTATGTTCTCCCCTTCCATTAGAACCCTCATTCCGGAGGAAGGAAGTGAAACAGTGCTCTTACATCCCCCTTCACTCCTTGCTTTCTCTCTCATTATTGGTAAGTGCCACCAGGTACTAACCTAACCGGCGGCTGCCGGCTACTAACCTTGCCGGCAAGATGCTAGCTAGACTGGTGGTCCGACAGCCATTGATTCACTGTCACATCTGACTTAGCCAGCAAGAGCCGGCCGAGTCTGGTATACTGGCCACTACCCTGTCAAGTCGCCGGAATCTGGTGGGCAGCCAGCCATAAAGATTATCAATATTGTGTCAGTTGATTTGTGCCTTAGGTTCTATGTAGCAGCAACTAAGGTATATGTATATACAGTAGCCAGTACATCTGTAGTATAGAACATACTGTAGACAGAAAACTGTGGTATAAAAGTATACGGTATATGTATATACAGTAGCCAGTACATCTGTAGTATAGAGCATACTGTAGACAGAAAACTGTGGTATAAAAGTATACGGTAGTTAAATTTTCCAACATACTCTGTGCGTCCAGGCGCAATCTATTGTTGAGACCGTATAAGATTGGGAAAGGAGTTCCCTTTCTATATACTGATAGATGATCACTTATTAATGACCCTCATTATTAATCCTTTAGGAAGTGGGTGTTGGTTACACTCTTCTATCCTTATAGGCTAGACTCTTCCTCTGGGCCTCCTGAGGAGGATATCCCTAGGGTTAATATTAAGGGCGGTCACAGCAATTGGCTGGGCGGGAAACACACGTATGTGTCTTTCCTATTTCATTTCTAGCTTACCTATCCTAAGCTATATGCAATAAAATTAAATGGAAAATATTATTATAACATATATTAGTTTATCTAGTGAGATAGACTACATTATACTCATTTCATTTTCCTCTCTTTACAGGACGACCATGTGAAGTGCAACAGCGTCTTCTGCAACGTGCGTAGCAGGGACTTCTGTGGCCACCTGGAGTGTAGGACACACTCCCGCTGCTCCATCACCAAGGGACCTCTCAAATACTGGGACCCCCAGCTATGTACTGTAGGCAAAGACCTGGTGTATGAGGCTTTCGAAAATCCCAAGACAACGGAGTCAAGGGATGCAGCTTGGGACAAGCTGCGTAGATGGGTTCGTGGCTTTCAAAAGAATGCCATGGGGGCCTTACATCTCTAGTGAGCGTATGAGGGCCTGTCTATTTCCCAAAGCATCAGTGGATGCTGTTATTCCTCAGCCTCACCCTGAGATCCCTTGCATCCAGATAGCCGTGGATACGGATGTCTCGGATGCGATGAAGGACATCCATCTAGATGATGAGAGGATGTCAGCTGTGTCAGTTGACACCGAAAAGGACCTTCTGGCGGAAAGTTGAGATGAGGAGTCAACGTTGGCTCCAGAGACGGAAGAGAATGAAGTCGAAACAGTCTCTGTTTCGTCGGTTCCTGCCCCAGAACCGGTGCCCTCTACGTCCTCCGCTCCTCAACACGAAAAGTCGGACAACACTCTGTCTGCCATCAAAGCTATGATGGAGATGTTCGAGAAGAAGAGTGAACAAAGGGAAGCTGCACTAAGGAAGGAGATTCCACAGCTCGCAGCGACTCGTGGGTCTCATAGGAGACTCAACGTTAAAGATCTTCCCTCGTGTTCCGAGGTAAACCCGTGGAGGCATGCCGAGTACATGCCAATTACGAACGGTAAGATCTTTGTTTCAGAGAAGCTGGGAGCTGTCCTTATCAAGGACATTGCGTTCTGGCCCACCTTTGAGTCCTATCCAGACTGCTTCGTTACTCTAAGGGCGGAACCTGAATCCAAGGAGGAGACAGAGCCTAAGGAGGTCATAGTGCTTGACCATACGAAGGCTCAGGCTTTGCTAGCCAGCAGTTTGAAGGACAGGGGCTTCACCAATTCTAAAGTGCCAGCCCTGAACAAGAAACATCCCTCTTATCTTGCTCCAGCAACTATGGCCTTCCCCTTTGCGAAAAAAGGGTTTAAGGCGGTGATTAAGGCAGTGGAAGCTGGGAAACCTTGCCCTACACTGGAGGAGTGTAGGCCCCTTTCCCTAGCTTTGCCAATGCATCACAAGGACTGGAAGGATATTCAGCTTACCTTCTCAGTCGGGAAGTTGGAGGCTGATATCGCTGGACGTCAGTTCAGCGAAAACCTCCCCAAGTTGTCCGAGTTTCTACTACGTAGGGAACAGGATACAAAGGAGAGGCTTGCTGCCTCTCTTTCCTTCCAGGTGACCCTGGAGGCAATGGCCAGTGAACAGAGATCCCCAGATATGTTCATGGTCATAGCCAAAACACACTTGGCAACCCTAACTAAAGACTTTTATAGCTTTGTTAGGGAGAGAAGGGCTTGTAGAGAGTTCGTGTTTGCCTCGGCTGCGGTCAAACACAAACCAGGAAGTTGATATCTTCCAATATCTGGGGGAAAGACCTATTCCCAAATGAATTGGTCAAAGAAATAGTTGACAAGACCGCCACGGAAAATAGAAATCTTCTCCAGAAGTGAGGCATGTTAACTAAGAGGAAGTCTTCCCCGGATGAGGGTCCCCAACCGAAGAGGAAGACAAAGAGGCCAAGAGTGCCATCTCGCCCTGCTAGACAACAACAACTTCCCGTGACCGCGGTGCCACAGATGGTGGCACAGCCCCAACCCACCTACCAGATGGTACCCCAGCAACTGGTGACTCAGTCACCAGCCTTTACTCCCGCCTATGAGAGGCAGACCACCACCTTTTGCCCCAAAGGTAGGGATCAGGTAGAGATTCCTCTAGACGTCCCTCGAGAGGAAGAGGGGGTAGGGAAGCACGTGGTCAAGGAGGCAAGCCCTCCGGAAACCAGAAGCAATGAGATGCTTCCGGTAGAAGGGAAGACTCCGACTCTTCCGGGATCGTTGGACCTTCGATCCCTGGGCCCATAGACTAATCAAGAACAGACTAGGTTGGAGCTGAAAGACAGCTCCACCATCATTTCCTCAATTCTTCCAACACTCCACCCCCTTTCTGGAAGAATACACCAGAGAGCTCTTGAGCAAATGGGTGACAAAGAGGACAAAGTCCATCAAATTCCAAGGAAGGCTGTTTTCTGTTCCCAAGGACTCAACAAACTCAGAATCATTCTGGATTTGTCACCACTCAACAAGTTTATTGAGAACGACAAGTTCAAGATGCTGACCCTTCAACACATAAGGGCGCTGTTGCCCAAAAGGGCATACACAGTCTCCATAGACATGGCAGATACCTATTGGCACATTCCGATCAATCGCCAACTCCCCTCCTACCTAGGATTCAGGCTACAAAAAAGAAAGTACGCTTTCAGAGCCATGCCCTTCGGACTAAACATAGCCCCAAGGATCTTCACGAAGCTTGCAGCAGTCGTTCAACAACTACGCCTACAAGGTGTCCAGGTGGTATCCTATCTGGACGATTGGCTGGTGTGGGCAGCATCCGAGTCGAAATGCATGCAAGCATCCAAGAAAGCGATCCAGTTCCTGGAACATCTAGGATTCAAGATCAACACCAAAAAGTCTCGAATATCTCCAGCTCATAAATTCAAATGGCTAGGCATACATTGAGACTTAAAGTCACATTGCCTCTTCATTCCATTAAAAAAGAGGAGAGAGATAGCGGAATCTGTCAAGAGACTTCTAAAATCCAACAGGATTTCAAGATGCCAACAGGAGAGAGTGCTGGGCTGACTTCAGTTTGCATCATTGACAGACCCAGTGCTAAGAGCACCGCTAAAGGATGCATCAGGAGTCTGGAGAAGATACGCATCAAACGTTCGAAGAGATCTAAGAAGACCACTACCGATTCGGCTACGATCACTTCTCATGCCATGGTCGGAGGCCAAAAACTTCAAGGGGTCAACACCTCGTAACCGCCTCCACCCTCAGTCGTCATCCAAACGGACGCATCATTGGAAGGATGGGGAGGTCACTCTCATCAACGGAGAGTTCAAGGAACTTGGTCCTCTCTATTCAAGACCTTCCATATCAACATTTTGGAGGCCATGGCAGTCTTCCTCACACTGAAGAAATTATCACCTCGCCCTTCAGTCCACATAAGACTGATTCTGGACAGCGAGGTGGTAATGAGATGTCTGAATCGTCAAGGCTCGAGATCACCTCAATTCAACCAAGTGATGTTAGCCATCTTCAGTTCAGCGGAAAAAAAGAGATGGCACTTGTCAGCAGTTCACCTTCAAGGGTTCTGCAACGTGACAGCGGACACTCTATCCAGGATAACTCCAATAGAGTCAGAATGGTCCCTAGATGCAAGATCATTCTCCTTCATCTAACATCAAGTCCCAGGACTGCAGATTGACCTCTTCGAGACGAGCGACAACAAGAAACTTCCTCGATACGTGGCCCCGTACGAGGACCCTCTAGCGGAAGCAGTGGACGCCATGTACCCTCAACTGGAACAAATGGACCAGGATTTACCTGTTCCCTCCATTCAACCTGATGATGAAGGTCCTCAACAAGCTGAGATCTTTTCAAGGAACAGCAGCCCTAGTGGCTCCCAAGTGGCCCCGGAGCAACTGGTTCCCCTTAATAGTGGAATTACAGCCGAGGCTGATTCGCCTCCCGGACACAGCTGTCTCAACAAATACAGAAGTCGACTGTCTTCGCTTCATTACAGAAAACCCAAGACCTTCATCTCATGATTTTCTCTCTCTAGCAGTAAAGAAAAGGTTTGGGATCTCGAAAGAAGTATAGACTTCTTAGAGGAATATAAGTCAAAATCTACCAGAAGGTAATACGAATCATCTTGGAAGAAGTGGATGGCCTTTGTCAAGGCAAGAAATCCAAAGGAAATCTTGATGGATTTCTGCTTGTCTCTCTTCACCTTCATGAACAAGATTTAGCAGCCAACACGATTACTACGTGTAAATCTGCCTTGACTAGACCCTTACTTTATGCTTTTCAAGTAGACTTGTCTAATGAGATTTTTAACAAAATCCCTAAGGCCTGTGCTAGGCTCAGGCCTGCAGCACCTCCAAGGCCCATCTCATGGTCTTTGGATAAGGTACTACATTTTGCTTCAAGTTTGGGCAACGATAATTGCTCTTTGAAAGATTTGACTCAAAAAGTTATATTTTTGTTTGCTCTAGCCTCAGGGGCTAGAGTTAGTGAGATAGTGGCCCTTTCTCGGGAAGAAGGCCATATCCAGTTTGCTGAAACGGGAGAGCTAAATCTCTTTCCCGACCCAACGTTTCTTGCCAAGAATGTGCTACCCACTAAGAGGTGGGGTCCCTGGAGAATCTGCCCTCTGAAGGAAGATGTCTCGCTGTGTCCAGTGGAGAGTCTAAAGGTCTATCTTTGTAGAACTTCAGACTTCAGGGGAGGACAGCTCTTTAAAGGAGAAACATCGGGCTTAAACTTATCCCTAAAACAACTAAGGGCGAAGATCACCTACTTCATTCGCAGAGCGGATCCTGACAGTACACCCGCAGGTCATGTTCCTAGGAAAATTGCTTCTTCGTTGAACTTTTTCCAGCTCATGGATTTCGAGAGCCTTCGCTCGTTTACTGGATGGAAGTCATCCAGAGTGTTTTTCAAACACTACGTGAAGCAAGTGCAAGAATTAAAACGATTCGTGGTGGCGGCAGGTAGTGTACTAAAACCTGTCGCTTAGTGCTGCGAGGAACAGTGAATTATGTGGGACTGTAATTCTAAGGGTGTACATGTTGACACGTTATAGTGCAACATGATAAGTGAAATGTCATCAAGGTGACATTATGGACTGTTCCAGTGCACAAAGGTGATGAAACATACACTGAACACTAAGTGCAGTGTGTTTTTTACACAATTGTAAATAGACAGACTTCTCAGAAAGACATTAGAAAACTTATTACATTTTCATTTTTGAGTGGCAAAAATTTAGTTTTCAGGTAAAACAAGTATTTCTGATTTATTCTATATTGTCTATGTTGGAAAATTCTTTTTCACTGGCATTTTTTTATTATCATGAAATGTATGCTGAATTTTTATTTATTGTCTGACAATAAATGATTAATTGTTTTGCGCGTCTTATTTCGCCCTAAACATTTGCAGTAAAGTTATGTGTGAGCATTCCTTTCATTCCTTATCATTCTGCATAATAATACTGAGCAAAGGTACTAACTTTGTTCTTATATGAAAAAAAACCTTTCTAGCTAGACTTCACTTGTTTCGATACAAGATACAAACTTGTCTTCTGCGGTATACAACTAATATACCTCCGAAGCTATGGTGGTTGACATAAACTTGTGTTCGTTTATAAATACAAACTTTGGCTAAAGGCATACAGTGAGACCTGTATGCCCTTTTGATTGCTAGGTAGGTCATATGAAATATGCGAGCTTCGAGACTTTTTCCCGAGTCGAGGTTGACTCTTCCCTGTAGAGGGGCAGGAAGCACTAACATAGTCTCTGATTAGATGAAATGACATATAACGGTAATGTCATAGGTCTCTTAGGTCTACATGACCAAGGAAATATGGTCTTGAGGTTTAAGGCACAACTGGGAAATCCACGGATACATTAATGCTCTGGTAAACCTCCATCAGGACAACATGGCCTGAGCCCAAAATACGGATTTTGAGCGAAGTGAAAAATCTATTTTTGGGTGAGATAGCCATGTCATCCTGATGGACCCGCCCTCCTTTCTATGAAAGGCCTTGACAGGATCCCTCCCAATAATACTGTATCTATAAGTACCGGCTTAACGCTACAAGGAATAAAGATGGCGGCGATTATAGCGCCATCTGAGTACTCAAACAGTAACGGAGGAAGGGAACCTAGTAAAGGCTCCTCTTTTATTTTGCCACTTTTCCCCCTCGAAGCGTAAACGCTATGCGGGGTGCAGATTGCTATGTGGCGTGTCAAGAATACGTCCCCTGATATTATGCGATATCCTAAAAGGAACACTTTCAGGATATTCGCGCCAGGAGTTAGAATTCTGGAGACCTTAAGTTAAATTCTCTGGGAATATCACATTACATTTGTATGGCTTCTCTCCCGTGTAAATTCTTAAATGTTCAGTGAGACTAGGTTTTTCAATAAATGTTTTGCTACAGACATCGCACTTGTATGCCTTCTCTCCTGTGTGAATTCTTGAATGTTTAGTGAGACTAGGTTTATCAATGAATGTTTTGCTACAGACATTGCATTTGTATGGCTTCTCTCCTGTGTGAATTCTTAAATGTACAGTGAGATATGATTTTGTAATAAATGTTTTGCTACAGACATTGCATTTGTATGGCTTCTCACCTGTGTGAATTCTTAAATGTTTAGTGAGACTAGGTTTATCAATGAATGTTTTGCTACAGACATCGCAACTGTATGGCTTTTCTCTCGCGTGAATTCTTAAATGTATAGTGAGACTTGATTCTCTAGTAAATGTTTTGCTACAGACATTGCATTTGTATGGCCTCTCTCCCGTGTGATTTCTTAAATGCACTGTTAGATTAAATCTTTTAGAAAATGTATTCCCACATTCACTGCATGTGCATCGCTTTCTAGCTAGAGCATTGGAGTTAACATTACCAAAGATCAGTTTTTTTATCTGCTTCTCATTTATTTGATTCACCACTTGATTCAAAACATCTTTCTGTAATAATTCTCTTCCACTGATTACACATGAAAGTCTTCCTTTTTCTTTTCCTTTATCCTCTTTCACAGCTGTCCCTAAGTATGTGTCTACACTTTCCTCATCATCGACATCCCCTTTACAACTTAATGAACCATTTTCACTCACTGATGCATCGTACTCGTAGGAATTTTTCAAGTTGCTTTCGCTAGAATCAAATATTTCTGGCTCTACTTCGACTTCCATTTTTGGATCCAAGAAAAGACCGCCATCATTAAAGAGAGCAACACTGCCGGACGTATCATTATTTTCTGGATTGACTACAGGTGAAAATAGATCTTCAATTTCACTTTTCATTGGAAATTCAAAAGGTGGTTCAGAATTCAACATCCTCTCCATATCACAAGATGAAAAACCCTTTAATATTATTTTCAATAGACTTCAAAGAGGAAATTAAGACGAAGCTTCCTATTCTCAGACATCATACTGTACAACAAAATCTTCCAACATGACCCTTTCTTTTTCAGTCTTACGTCTCTTGCATATACCTTCAGTAGCTTACACGCTTTAGCAGCAAGAGGTGGACGATTCCTTCCTTTGAGATGAAAAGTCTGGAAGAAAAGGAAACTACAATCAGTTGAAGAAGAGGAAAACTCAATAAAATTAATGGAGTTTTCTAAAAAATAAAATAAATTCATAAAGTTATGTAATTTGCCTTTATCCTAAACGTACAAAACACTGTGTTCTATCTGTTCTTGTTACACATTTCAGGCACCTAAAAATCTCATATCCTCTGTAGATTCTATAATCCACAGTATTTCCTGTGACATTATTGGTTTTATTCTTTAAATAGTTTTCCCTTTGCTCTTCAAAGAGACACACATTTCATCCAATGTCTTATTTCCTTTGCTGTACTTCCTCTCCAGTCATCATCAAAATTGTCTTTCTAATACTGCTATGCACCTCTGAGCCTTCCTCCAGAATTATGAATAGCAAAAGGCTTTATAGTAATCCTGCACAGAAAGGAACATTTACCACAAACTCTTCCATATCACTCCCTCTACCTTTGCTTTGATTCTACTGTTAT
Source organism: Palaemon carinicauda (assembly GCF_036898095.1). Lineage (NCBI taxonomy): Eukaryota > Metazoa > Arthropoda > Malacostraca > Decapoda > Palaemonidae > Palaemon > Palaemon carinicauda. Next base: position 85,745,710 of record NC_090727.1, on the reverse strand, counting down.
GGCAAATTAACATTACTAACATAAGTTTTTTCTTTCTGGTTGCCTTTGTGTTGTTCAGTGCCTTCTCAAGAACAACAGATACCCTCCATACCTGTGAAGATGGACCAGGAATTCTGCAATTTTAGGCTGAGAGGGTCTGGAAGAAGAATGACCTTTCATCTGGCACCAGCGTAAAAAAAAACCCTGCCTATTTGAATTGATAAACTCGACATGTAGAGCATCACATGGCTTAGGTTAACTAGATGAAAAGCCTTTTTACCTTGAGAACCTCCTGACAGGCTTCAAGCATGAATATGAAGCATGTGGAGCCCCTGATGAAGACAATGAAAGTGAGCCTGTTTGAGTAGATCTGGTCTCTCTAGCAATCTAACAGGAGGGTTCACTAGGACCTCGAAAAGGTCTGGGAACCAATCCTTCCGAGGCAAAAGGGAGCAATGAGGGCCAAGGGAAGACAACTGGTTTCCCTTGCCTTGATAAAATGCCCAGATCAGAGAGTGGGCATCTGTCCTCATGTACTGGGGATACTTGAACGAAGGGAAGACGACTTAGTAACAAAAGTTCATTGCTATAACATGGAATAAGAATTGAAAAACAATACAAGACTGAAAAATTATTTGAAAAAAAAAAGCCTCCCAGTAATTGGCCACCCCTCTATGAATACAAAACACAAGTACCTGGTTTTTTCCTAGGACACCCACACACCCCAAAAAAAAGAAATAAAATATAAAAGTCCTATTTCAAAATACAGTCCCATTAAGTTTATGATGCAAATTTCTTAGCAATTAACACCAAGAAAGAGCCTTTTCGATCTAGGTCAAAGTATTCAAACAAATTACCCAGCTTTTGACGTGAGAAAGGTCCAAGCTGGTTGCCGTCCGCTGGCCTGGAGGGGGACACTGCAGTCTGCTGCCCAGGAAGGGGACACTGCCGTCTGCTGCCCTGGAGGGGGACACTGCCGTCTGCTGCCCTGGAGGGGGACAATGCCCTCTGCTGCCCTGGAGGGGGACACTGCCATCTACTGTCCCGAAGAGTACCTTTGAGTGTGCCTCTGCCCCTTCTTGTAGAGTGGCACTACCTGTACAGGAACTGTTGAGAGCCACTACCACCACCTAAACTGATGTTTAGCACTGTCGTTTGCTGGCCTGGAGAGTGGAACTAAATGCTGCTGAGGAGAGAGGGGAACTGCCTCGGCTGTAGCTACTGGAGCCATTTCTGGCATACTGGCTTTGGCCGGGTTACCCAAGAACTGCTCCCCTAGTCCACTGTCTGCAGTCTCTGGCAGACTAAAGGGGTTAGTTACCAGAACAGGTGAGGAAGCAAAGGGTCCACCTCAAGCTGGAGACTCCCAGAAGCCTGGTACAGGTGGGAGTAATGGTGAGAACCCTGGTACATTTCCTTGAGAAATCCTCAGTTCTTACCAGGATTTCCAAGGTCCCTAACCAAACATCAAGCCACAAAGTAGCCTATATGGGGAGAAGAGGAGTTGGATGAGGTACGTCTAAGATCTCAGAATAGCTCCTCTGCTGCAGAGAGGAGGTGGGAGAAGCTTGGAGGTAGAGTCGGAACGTTGCGAGGAGGAGAGCTCAAAGAGCTGTAGGATGATCGTAGCCCTGGCACCCTTCACGCCCTGAGTCCAATGCAAGGATGCACTGGTCTCTGAGGGCTTCTAGGTGCAAAAGACACCTTGTCTTTGCTCTCTCAGCTGATAAACCCATTGAGAATGCTGATGGGAGTCGGAACCTGACAGAATGCATGGTCCGACTCTTTCTGCTCTCCTTCCGACGTTGGACTTGGACTTGCAGCGAAGTCTCCTTTTTCCACCCCCAAGAGCTCTTCTCCGGGTGGGTCGCGCATATCCCTCGAGTGACAGGTTGCATCTGTAGATTTGGAGGTTCTTGAAGAGGACTTAGGAAGAGTCTTGGAGTCCTTCGGTTTCTTTCGTGGAAGGAGGATGGGCTCAAGCATCGAAAGCTGCATTGTCATGTCCCTCCTGACTTCCATCGGTGGTGAACTCTCCGTGCGAGGGGAAACTTCCTCCGAAGGTGGAAGAGAGGAAGCCCCTCCCTGGCATTACCCCCTCAGCAGAGGTGAGGTAGGACAGTGTCCGGTGGAAGATGCAGGAGCAGACCTTGATAGCCTAATAGGAGTCAGCTTTACCCTAGGGGAAGTAACCACATCTGAGACCTTCTTCCTCTTCAGGGGAGAAGAAGCTGTGGTTCCTTACAGTAGGTCTGCTATAGCTGTAAAATGCTCTGAAGAGCTGGCAGACAGAGCAGGCTTGAAGGCTTGCACCACTGATCTGACCATAGCCCTGAACCAGGGCTGCTGACTGACTGACGCACTGTCAGACAGATCCCTGAAGGCCCTGAAGGGAAAGGGACCGACAGTTCCCTGAGGAGTCTCTGCTGTTGATGGATCCACCTTCGAGGAAGGCAGCTTCGGGATCCTGAACCCTTCTGTGGAGACCCCTCCTCCTTTCCTCGGCGGTCGCGCTGTAATGCGTTTGCAGGGAGGGGAATGATGCGATGGTGAGCAGTCTACTCGATGTTTCTTGAAACCTAGGAGCCTGTAGAACCTGCTCATGGTCATGGCGCAAGTAGGACAGTGAGCGCTAGCGGGCCGGAGAGCACACAGGAGAACAATAGCGCGCAGTAAGACGCTGAGCACGATGATGCTGGTGTGGTTTCTAGAGAACGCGCAGTACGACGCCACACAGGAGGTTGCTGGGGCGCATTTTCCGGTAAATTCATAGGAAAGCTCTAGCGCGCAGGTGAGCACTGGCAAGCTGGAGAGTGCCAGCGAGCCAAAGGGTGCTCGTGAGCTGGAGAGAGTTTTGGCACAGGAGAGCACTGTTGCACAGTCGACCACTGGCGCTTGGGAGTAGGGTGACGTACAAGAGAACGCTTTTGTGCAGGAGGGCGTTGGCGAGCCTGATACCGAGGCTGCGCATGAGAGCACTGATATTTCAGGGAGCGCTGATGCGCTGTGGACCACTGGCGCTTGGGAGTGGGGTGACGTACGAGAGAGCGCTGTTGATTTGGAGAGCGCTTTCGTACAGGAGAGCGTTGGTGAGCCTGATACCGAGGCTGCGTATGAAAGCACTGATGTCTCAGGGAGCGCTAACGAGCTTGAGCTGGAGAATGGAGTTGCACTGGCGAGTGCTGGCGAGCTGGCAAACACTACTCTTTGGAAGGACAGGGCTGTGCTTGAGAGCGTTGGCAATCGGGAGATCGCTGGAGCATTGGAGGGGGCTGAGGATGAGAAGGAGAAGGCTAGCGGTCAAGGGAACGTCAATGTTCTGGAGAGCGCTGACTCAGTGGAGAGAAAGACGTTCTGGAAAGAGTTTTGAGCGCAGGCTGGCGCTAACGTGCTGTTGGAGAGCACAGGTGCACTGCAAGGAGCTGGCAAGCTGGAGAGAGTTGCGCTCCGCTACACTTAGGTAGAACATCCGAGGATGTACAGGAGATGGGAATAGTAACGACAGGTCAGGAGGTCGACTGGAATGTCGAACTAGAACAGGGATGTGACCTTTGGAAGGGCGAACATCCACCAATGGCGATCTCAAACAATACGCAGAAGAGTCCAGGGCTGAAGTCCGAGGACTAGCCGCAGTGTCGTCAGGAGAAGGACCAGGAAAGGGTGAAAGTCGAGGGCCAGAAGACCACTGAAGCGGCAGGTCCTCTGTGGGCGACGGCTGTGAAAACGAGGATGAAGAGCCTTTTCAATGATGGTGAAGGGCAACCTTTAAGTCAAAGCAGAGGGTGAGCTCTGCGACGTGGGATCAGCAAGCTGACCTTGAGCAGCAGTCCTCCGAAGAGGAGTCTATGAGAGAACTCACCCGACGGGAGAACCACTCATATGAGAGACAGACGATGGACTTAGTTTCCCCCTCGAAGGATGGATAGAACAGGGGAAACATAGTTGTTAGCAACAGCAGGAGAGTCTAGACGGTCAGGGGCGTTGACAGCGGCCAGAGAAGACGCCTCTGACACCACAACATCGACAAGAATTAGAGGATCCAACTCCGAAGACAACGACGGCTGCACACTCGCATTGCGGACCCGGGAGCCGCAAGGACGACCACACCTGTAACACAAAACCCATAGACAAGGCCTTACCTGGGGGGAGAGGTGGGGCCACTTCGCTAGGGTAAGCAACACCATCTCTCAAGGACGATGGTTGGCAAAAATTAAAGTCTACATTACTGCTCGACGGTCCCTCAGAAGAACCCGAACAAGTAGGAGCTTCGGAGGAAGGTCGGGAGGCAGAAGAAGAGATCTTGTGTTTTTTTCCCTTCATACAAAGGAACCTTCGAAAGAGAAATATCCCACTTTGACTTTTTCTTCCGCCCTTGCCAAAATCTTTCCCACTGGGAAGCAGACCACTCCCGACGCTCATTGCACTTATTACCACAATCACACCGTTAACCTCTGCAGGTGGGAGAAAGGGTGTGGCGGTCAGTGCCCATGGCCGACATGAAGGTCCGGCAGGGTTGGCCTTCAAGTCCAGGGCAAGTATGCATGGTTGCACAAGTCAACACAAACACACACTATTAAAGAGAAAGCATAAACAAAAAGCACTAATGGCAGTTCAAAATATAACTTGGTGAGGATGAAAAACAGCAACAACCGTTTACCATCCGAGCCAGAAGCAAAGTAAATTAAATCACCGGTGTGTGAGAAGGAGCAGTAGCAACCTAACCCCCTATGCCCGCTAACTAGCGGAAAGGGTAGTTAAAACTCACTAAATCTTAATGGCTCGTCATCTCAGTTTCACTGAAAGTAATACCCCTATTGAATAGCGTAGGTTCGTATTCCAGTTATGGCACATACAAAGAATAATTCAAAGCTATCACTCAATTGGAAGTCAAAAAGGCAATGGAGCAGGAGAGCAGCAATGTCCATTCTCCACCAAGCCAAAAGCAAAGTAGATGCTCAGCCCAGTGTGTGAGTGAACAGGGTAGCCGGCTACCCACAACCTTCCCGCTAACTGGCGGTTTAGGTAATTATCCCTCACTAAAAGTCTTATGGCTCATCTTCCAGCCTCGCCGAAAGTAGTATCCCTATAAACAGCGAAGGTAAAATGACAGAACAAATATTTCTTAAAAGTTACAATATAAAAAAATATTGCTTTTAATCCTTCAATATGACAAATTCGGAGATAATTTGTATTTTTCCTAACCATACAAACCTTAACTATTTACATAGATGGGGTATTACTTTCGGCGTAGCTGAAATGACGAGCCATTAGGTTTTTAACGAGGGTTAACTATCCCCCGCTAGTTAGCAGGGGGTAGGGAAGGGGTAGCTTGCTACCCCTCCCCCCCACTCACCGGTGAGTTGTCTCACTTAACTTAGAGGTAGAACTTGACTTGGGGGACAGGGCTGGCGGGCAAATATGAGTAAATAGCTAAGGTTTGTATGGTTAGGAAAAATACAAATTATCTCCGAATTTGTCATTTGTTCCGTAACCGAAATACAAACCACGCTATTTATATAGGGTGACTTACCCCTTAGGAAGGGCGGAAAGTCCCTAGCCTTACTGGCTTTTGGCTTTACCTGGGGACCTGAAATCCGAGTGAGCAGCACTCGGGAAAGGGGGTCCCTGCACCTCACACTTTTCGTTGCTTGCAACGAATGTGCGGCCTACATAAGTTGTGTGTGGAGGAAGTTGTGACTCGTCCTAGGAAGCTGACCCGGAGTTCTTTAGATAGAAATCTAGGCTAGGACGTTCCCAATACTACCTCGTCAGGGTATGGGGGACGAAAACAGTATTACAGCTAATACTAGGAGCACAAGGGAGCATGGTTTACCTGCAGAGGTTGAGGTCAGCTATGCAGAGACCAGGATGCTGCTTTCCCCAAGGGAGGGGAGAATGAAGAAAGAAGTAAGGGCCAGACATACTCTTTCAATCACGCAGACTAAAACCGGGTAACAATGCCCCCAACCTTCTGCTACCTGTCCATTAAGGAGCCTGAGGTTAGACCAGCTGTTGTGCAGCCACCACAGGGCCAATAGAGAAGGTATCGAGGCTCCTGTGGGTCACATCCTGCAGGTAGTGGGCTGTGAAGGTCGTTTGGCGCTTCTACACCCCAGCTTGCAAGACCTGCGTCACAGAGAAATTTCTCTTGAAAGCCAGGGACGTAGCAATGCCCCTGACATAGTGCACTCTAGGACGACGTGACGGAGGAGGGTCAGGATTCAAGGCGTGTAGAACAGCCTTCCGAATCCAGGCCGAGATGGTGTTCTTGGTGACCCTCCTCTTCGTCCTTCCTGTGCTTACGAATAACGCCTGCACATGAGGACGGACTGCAGCTGTTCTTTTCAAGTAACGCCTCAGACTCCTCACTGGGCAAAGCTACAGATGGTCTGGGTCACTTGTTACAGAACGAAGACTCGTTACCCCGAAGGAGTCGAACCTAGGGTCTGACACCCCAGGGTTCTGAGTCTTGGCAACAAACTCAGGGATGAACCTGAACGTTACCTCCCCCAATACCCTTGAATGGGCGACGTCGTAAAAAAGACCATGAAGTTCCCTGACCCGCTTGGCCGAGGCCAAAGCGAGCAGGAAAGCCGTCTTCCAAGACAGGTGGCGATCAGACGCCTGGCGTAATGGTTCAAACGGAGCTCTCTTCAGAGCCCTGAGGACCTGAACCACGTTCCAAGAAGGAGGTCTTACTTCTGACTGAGGGCAGGTAAGCTCATAGCTGCGTATGAGTAGGGAAAGTTCCAACGAAGAGGAAATGTCCACTCCTTTCAGCCTAAAAGCCAGGCTTAAGGCTGAGCGATAGCCTTTCACCGCTGTGACTGAAAGGTGCATTTCCTCCCGTAAATACATACGGAACTCCGCTATTACTGGAATAGTGGCATCGAGCGGAGAGATACCCCTCCCACGACACCAACCACAGAAGACTTTCCACTTCGCCTGGTAGACTCCGATAGAGGACTTGCGCAGGTGGCGAGACATCCTGTCTGCAACCTGTTGCAAAAATCCTCTCTCCGTGAGGAGACGCTGGATAGTCTCCAGGCGTGAAGCCAAAGCGACGCTACGACTTTGTGGAAGATGTTGCAGTGTGGTTGTCTGAGTAGCTCGTGTCGTGGGGGGAGTTCCCTCGGAAGCTCCGTCAGGAGCTGCAGAAGGTCCGGGAACCATTCCGCGTGATGCCATAGCGGAGCTACAAGAGTCATGGAGAGATTGACCGATAGTCTGGTCTTGTTGAGCACCCTTCTCATCAGACAGAATGGTGGGAAGGCGTAAACATCGATGCTGTCCCACCTCTGCTAAAAAGCATCTTGCCACAGAGCCTTGGGGTCCGGGACTGGAGAGCTGTACAGGGGCAGCTTGAAATTCAAGGCTGTCGCGAACAGATCTACTGTCGGGGAACCCCACAAAGTCAGGACTTTGTTGGATATCTCAGGATCCAAAGACCACTCAGTACTCACTATCTGCGTCGCTCTGCTCAGACTGTCGGCGAGCACATTCCTCTTGCCAGGAATGAAGCGAGCCGAAAGTGTGATCGAGTGGACTTCGGACCACCTCAGAATCTCTACTGCAAGATTGGATAGCTGTTGAGAAAAGGTACCTCCCTGCTTGTTGATGTAAGCCACTACCGTGGTGTTGTCGCTCATCACCACTACGGAGTGGCCCGCTAGGGTCCGTTGGAACTGTTGAAGAGCCAGGAAAACGGCCTTCATTTCTAGCAGGTTGATGTGGAGGTACTTTTCTGATTCTGACCAGAGGCCTGAGATCCTTTGGTTCAGAATGTAGGGCCCCCACCCTTCTTTTGACGCGTCCGAAAACAGAGTCAAATCCGGGGGAGAACGAGAAGATCCACTCTCCTTCGAAGGTTCACGTCGTTCAGCCACCACCGAAGGTCCATCAGTTCCGTGGATCCTATAGGAACCAGAAAGTCCGGAGAATCGGAGCCTTGATTCTACCGGGACTTTAGCCGCCATTGCAGGGATCTTATCCAGAGGCGACCGTTTGGAACTAGACGTGCCAAGGAGGAAAGGTGGCCTAAAAGACGTAACCATGATTGGGCCGGATGCTCTTCCCGCCTGAGGAAGGTTTCTGCAACCCTCCTCAGCCTTGCTATCCTGTCGTCTGATGGAAAGGCTTTGTGGAGATCGGTGTCTAATATCATGCCTAGATATACCAGTCATTTCGTCGGAAGCAGAGAGGACTTCTCGAGATTTACCATGATCCCCAGATCTCGGCAAACCTCTAGAAGCCTGTCCCGGTGTCGAAGAAGGGTCGACTCCGAGTCTGCTAGGATGAGCCAGTCGTCCAGATAACGGAGGAGACGTATACCATTCCTGTGCGCCCAAGACGAAATCAGTGTGAACACTCTGGTGAACACCTGAGGTGCTGTGGAGACCGAAACACAGCACCTTGAACTGGTAGATCTTGCTGTCTAGGATGAATCTCAAGTACTTCCTGGAAGACGGGTGGATTGCGATCTGGAAGTACGCGTCCTTCAGATCCAGTGTGCACATGAAGTCTTGCGGTCTCACTGCAAGCCTGACCGTGTCCACTGTCTCCATGCTGAACGAAGTTTGTTTGACAAACTTCTTCAGGGCTGAGAGATCGATGACTGGTCTCCAGCCTCCGGACGCCTTCTTTACAAGAAAGAGTCGACTGAAAAAGCCTGGGGAGCCGTCGTCGACCTCCTGGAGAGCATCCTGCTTGAGCATGGTCTCGACTTCTGCCCGAAGGGCTAACCCCTTTCCCGATCCTATGGCATAGGAGTTCAGCGACACTGGATTCGCTGTCAGGGGAGGTGGAGATGTCGTGAATGGGACGCGATAACCTTGGCCGATCACAGAGACCGTCCAAGAATCGGCCCCAAGTTGCTGCCCACTGTGCAAGCAACTTTTCAGGCATCCCCCCCACAGGTGGACACGCGGGGGGATTGCCGATCCTAGCGCTTGCGGCCTCGGCCACTGCCCCTAGGATTCTTTCCTCCCCTAGAGGACTTGCCGCGCCTTCTGTCCTTGGTTTGAAAAGGCTGCGGCTTAGACACCCGTCTTAGTTGCCAGAGCCTGCTTCGGTGTCTTGCGAGGCTGCTGTTGCTGTTAAGGTGCTGGAGGCTTGTAGAGCCGAGATGTCAGGGCCCTCTGGAGGAGAGAATCTTGATTCGATCTCCTCCACCTCTCAGCTGTTCGTTCTATCTCCTTGGGCTCAAGCAGATCCCTCCCAGTGAAGGAGGAGTACCTGAGCCTTCAGACGTCCACGGCGGGGACTTTCGGATGGAACCTCTCGGTCACTGCATCGCGACGCTTGAGGATCGACTTAGCCCACAGGTTAGCAACCTGGTGAGCGAGGAACTAGATCAAACGCGTGCCCGAGAGGAGGAAGGTCTCCAAAGCCTTCCTATTTATTGCTCTCCTTGAACAGCTCCTCAGAGAGCATTAGGATGCCAAGAGATCCCAGCCAAATGTCCAGCCACGAAGCTGCCTGCATGGCACTCTTCGCGACCTTCTCAAGGTTCAGGATCTCCGACGCCGAGAACGTCACCTGCCGGGCAGAGAGCTTCTTGAGAGGAGTTCCCCCCTGGTCAGCTCTTCCACAGAATGGTGGAGCGGAAGGGCCATACTGGACTCCCCCATGATCTCAAAGTACCTCCTCTGATGTACTCGAAGAGGCGGGAGGAGTTTAAACCCAGCAGAAGAACGACCGGAGGAGGCGACTTCGGAGAGCTGGGCTTCGACCCTGTCCCTGGACCCTTTCACCCCTTAGGACCAAGGCAGAGCTGCGCTGGACTTAGGGGGTTTCTGGGTGCCATGGACTTGGTCTAGCACCGTGTCCTTGCCCTCACGAGGGGCAGTCTCCGGGTCCTTAAACTTGTTGAGTTGCCTCATCAAGCCTAGGACCTGCCAGAAAGCGTGTTCTGACTCGAACTGGTCTCCTCCTTGCGGACTGGCAGCTAAGTCTCTGGTCCCCAAAGGCTCATCTTGGGGAGACACGTGGACGTCCTCCCGAGGTCTAGTTGGCTCTGGACGGATCCTGGATGACGATTTAGGAATCGTCTTGGAGTCCTTGGGCTCCCTCCTAGGAGGTCCGGAAGGGAGCTTCCTTGCGAGAAGTTTCTCTCCTAAGAGGAGGGGTTCCTTCCATTGATGCCGTGGGGGACAACCCTGCCTCGCTGGACTCTCCTGAGGACGGAAAAACCTCATCCACGGGAGAAGGAGAAACAGCATGCGAAGGAGAATGAGTCTTCCTGACCGACCTCTTGGGAGCCAACTTCTCCCGAGGAGAAGTCACCACGAAGTCCACTCCTCTCCTTCTTTTCAGCGGGGATGAGTCTGCCGTTGGTTTAAGTCGCAAATCAACGAGGGCAGACTTCAAGCCTGAACCACTACGTTCATTATGTGACGGAACCAAGGCTGACGGGTAACTGACGTTGAGTCAGTTATCCCTGCTGGAGGGAAGAGGATCTCCTGACCCTTCGGAGTGGACGCCACGGGGCCTGCCTGAAAAGAAGAAAAAGAATGTTGCATGGACCTCTCCGTAGATCCTTCCTGGTCCTAATCCTGGTTGGTAATCCTACGCTTGCGCGGTGGCGATCCACAAGCCGACCTGGAAGTCCACGTCCCTATCAGTTGGCCGCGTTGAAGATCCCTGCGAGAATTTGGATCGTGGCGGCTCTCACGCGAAAAGGCATTCGAGGAATTGCGCGCAGGGGATTTCCGAAGCGCGGGCGCATTGCCGCGTGTGGAAGAATGCACGTGGGCGCGTTCGCTCGCGGGCGAGGGGGTGCGTGGGCACGCGGGCGAGGGGTCGAGGGGGCGCGCGGGCGAAGGGACGCAATGGCGCGTTGGCGAGGGAACGCGTTGGCACGCACGTGAAGGAGCGCGTGGTCGCGTAGGTGAAGGTGTGCGCTGAGCACTAGGCGACCGTTGGTGGCGCGTAGGAGAACGACGATGTTAGGGCGAAAAAAGTCGCGAGCGACTTGGCTATCGTTTGCCAGGCGGAGAGCGCTGGTGCGTTGGAGAACGCTGGCGCGTTGACGCTGGCGCGTTGACGAGCGATGTCGCGTGTACTCCGGAGAACGACGGCGCGTACCACGGACGGGCGAACGACTGCGCACAGGCGATTTATCAAGCGGGCGAGTCGGAGACCTGGGGCGATCAGACTTAAGAGGGCGATGGCGCTCAGGAGAGCGTTTGCGCACAGGCGAGTGATCGCGTAGCCGTGCAGGAGATCGTTGGCGCGTAGTAATATTACTGCCCACATCTGAAGAGATGGATGGAGACGAACGCGCAGGCGAACGCTCGCGAACAGGAGCTTTAGCACGCTGTTGCGCCGGAGCAGAAGGGCGTGCAGGGGCGCGCGGGTGAGGCGACGGGATGGAACCCATATCTGGCGATCATGGAAGCGGTGGTGATCGTTGGCGCGCTGGGCGCATATCAGGAACAGGCTGAGTAGTAGCGCGGCTGCGCACAGAAGAACGAGGGCGCTCAGGAGAACGTAGGTGTGTCTTGCTCACATCAGGAACATGAGGGCGCTGTTTCACAGGAGACCTGCGAGAAGGAGAGCGCTGGCGAGTTAAGTCCGAAGACTGTAACTCTGGGAGCCCTTGTGCGCTACTGCACGCGAACGCGCAGGGGAACCCTGACGCGCAAGGGACTTACCCAAACCGTGAGTAGAGTCCCTATTCCCCGAAGGGATCGGTGCCTGTTGGATAACAGGGTGAGAAGGCGCCCAAAGCGCATCTGCAGCCAGGAACGGAGAAGGCAGGTCGGAAGCTCTGGCAGGCGTAGGAGATCGCGAACGATCTGCGGAGAGGTCAAGGGGCGCTACTGCGACGGTCTACTCCTGACGGGGGGGGGGGGGGGGCCTCCTCCTTAGGGGGAGGATCAGGAGAGGACGACCCAAAGAGGCGCCTGCTAACTCCTTTATAGGGAGAAGGAAGTCCTCTGCTGCGGAGAGGCCGACGGGCCTTACGTCGAATACGACCACGAGGAAGGGCGTCCGGGTCATCAGTCCTCCGAAGAGGAGTCTCTGTCAGCGCGCTCCTCCGAGGGGGAGACCGGCCCGCAGGAGAGACCGTGGGCCTCCCCTCCCCTCGGAGGATCTTCGGAGGGGGACGGAGAGCCTTCAGCAACATCCGCAACAGGCGCAGCGTCAAGGGTTTGACCAGACCCGTTGGAAGGCTTGGCCAAAACAGTGTCGACAAAATCCGAAGGGAATACCTCCGGTATTACCGGCGACTGTTTGACCGCAGCCCCCAACTGGATCAGGTCAAACAGGGCTTCCTTGGAGGGCGAGCCCTTAAGCCCCAAGGAAGCCCAAAGCTGGAACAAATCATTATTAGACACAGTTTGGTCATATTCATCATATTCCAAATTATCCTCCCCCGGAGGAGAAGAGGGAGCTGCCAAGCTAAGGGAGGCAACGCCCTCTCCCGCACCCCGAGGTCGGGCACGAGAGACCAATCGAGTGGGAGCTTCGGAGGAGGTTCGGGCGGCGGAAGAGGAGTCCTTAGAGACTTCCTTCTTCAAGATTGCCCCTGAAGCAGAACGGTCACTCTTGGAATTCTTCTTACGCCGACGGCCAAACTTCTCCCACTGGGAGGCAGACCACTCCCTACACTCACTGCAATTATTCTCCCTATCACACCGTCGGCCTCGGCACTGCGGGCAATGGGTGTGAGGATCGGTGTCCTCCGCTGACATGAAGGTCCCACAGGGGCGCCCAGCGAGTCCAGGGCACTTGCGCATAGCGATGATAACGGTCGAGGCCACCTTCCAACTACACAGAACTAGAAAAGCAAAAAAAACAAATTAAGGCTGTCATTAACGAGGACGAAAACAGAAACGTCTGTACTTCGTCCGAGCCAAAAGTGAAGTGAGACAACTCACCGGTGTGTGGGGGGAGGAGGGGTAGCAAGCTACCCCTTCCCTACCCCCTGCTAACTAGCGGGGGGGGGGTAGTTAACCCTCGTTAAAAATCTAATGGCTCATCATTTCAGCTTCGCCTAAAGTAATAACCACCCCCCCCCCTACGTAAATAGCGTGATTTGTATTTCGGTTACGGAAAAACTTCTATTTTTCATATTCAAACACTGACAACTAACTTCACACGAAATTAGACCCAAATGATTGTACTTAGTACAGTTAACATTAGGGTGAGCTATGAGTCCAAACAAATTGCATTTCTAAAAACAAACCAGGACAGCCTCTGGACATGATTACTGCTCTGTACCACAAATACAATCAATATACTGTAAACTTAATTCATAACATCAGATATCTAATTTCCTTAACTCACATTAATTAATACTGAAACCTGTAGAATTTATTCCTAAATGAATTGGGTTATGGATTTCACCCAGAAGACCCAGCCTTGGGACTTGGAATATTACTCAGCAAAATATCTTTAAATCTTAACTTCATTCTGTGAAACCTGGATACAGTACTGTACTAAGAATGCTGTAAAATTATTTGATGAGAAACTCTCTCTCTCTCCAGAGAGACCAATGCAGATTGAAATGTTTGAGAAGAGCATTTGTGGAAATGAAAGAGAAACCAAATATTTAGATATTTTAATCAAGATTCTCCTCTCAAGGACAATCCAATGGAACTTATATAACCTAAACTAATCACTAAAACCATAAAAGAGATTACATTAAGAAAATCACATAAATCTTAAAAATAATGATACATTTCTACCTTATCACTATACTTATATTCAAACCCCCAAGATGAAGCCATCTCCATACCATAGTACTTTGTAAATAATTGCATGGCTTCATATTCCAATACAAGTAGACTGGATTTTGATTCTTCCTTCCTGCTAACATTAAAAACTTCACTACAGTACAAGAAGCAGGTAGAATCATCCAGTATTACTTTCAAAAAGAGACAATGTCACCAGCATTGTTTCAAAAGGCTTAATGCTGTATATTATTCTCTAAGCTTTATTTAGGCTGTGACCAAGCAAATAAACTACTGCCCCTGCAACTGAATCAGCGGATATTTCAAAGTTCAAACTTGATACAAATGTTTTTCTGTTGACTAAGTTTCATTTCCTGGTTTTTATAATGCTTATTTATTCAACATTGTTATCTATCTTAAAATCTAATTTTTCTCTTATATAGTTTATTCTTTACATTCCTATTTCTTCACTGCACCAGACTGTCAACTATTTGGTCCCTTGGGCTAGTGGCAATTTGCTTTTGCACCTTGGCTTCTAATAGTAATAAATATGCTAATATGACAAATTTGGAAATAATTTGTATTTTTCCTAGCTATACAAACCTGGGTTAGCTAATTAGCGAGGGAGAGCAAGAGTTGGACCAACCACTCTGCTCACACCACAACTTGTAACTGAAAGTCACTGTGCAATTGCGGCAAAACTTCCTGGGGGAAGGTGATGGCGGGACCAGGTTGTGTTAAGAGCTCCAGGATTGTATACATAGGGAAAATGCAAATTTTTTCCAAATCTGTCATTTATTACTGCAGTACATACAAACCCTTACGATATTTACAGTAAAGACTCACCAAAAAACTAACTGGCTAATGCCTGACCGGGGGGGGGGGGGGGGGGGGGGCTACTCTGTGCTTCGCATGAGCTGTTTGGATGCATCATGTCACCTTGTCAACTCTGAGAGCGAACAGCCTGGGCAATCGTGCGAAGGGGTAAGAAGTCTCATCAATAACCTCTGCTGTTTTATCTCCTTTACTCCAGATCACAATATCAGATTTTATAGCACCTCCTTCTATGATGATTCTTGAGGAAACCTTCAGACCAAAAAGCTTTACCACAGTCCGTGCACATGAATGGTTTTTCTTCCATGTGATTTCTTAAACGTTTATCGAGTCTCTGTTTTAAATCATATGTTTTTCCACATTCATGACAATGGAAGAGATCTCTCATGTGATTTCTTATGTTTAGTGAGATATCCTTTCGAAATAAATGCTTTGCTACAGACATTGCACTTGTATGGCTTCTCTCCCGTGTGAATTCTTATATGTATAGTGAGACACTGTTTTGTATTAAATGTTTTGCTACAGACATTGCATTTGTATGGCTTCTCTCCCGTGTGATTTATTGAATGTATAGTGAGACTATGTTTTGTAATAAATGTTTTGCTACAGACATCGCAATTGTATGGCTTCTCTCCCGTGTGAATTCTTAAATGTATAGTGAGACTATGTTTTGTAATAAATGTTTTGCTACAGACATCGCAATTGTATGGCTTCTCTCCCGTGTGAATTCTTGAATGTATAGTGAGACTATGTTTTGTAATAAATGTTTTGCTACAGATATCGCAATTGTGTGGCTTCTCTCCCGTGTGAATTCTTGAATGTATAGTGAGATTAGGTTTTGTATAAAATGTTTTGCTACAGAAATTGCATTTGTATGGCTTCTCTCCCGTGTGAATTCTTGAATGATTAGTGAGACTATCTTTTGTAATAAATGTTTTTCTACAGACATCGCAATTGTATGGCTTTTCTCCCGTGTGAATTCTTAAATGTATTATGAGTTTTGATTGTCTAGTAAATGTTTTGCTACAGACATCACATTTGTATGGCTTCTCTCCCGTGTGAAGTCTTAAATGTAGAGTGAGATGTGCTTTTGCAGTAAATGTTTTGCAACAGACATCGCACTTGTATGGCTTCTCTCCCGTGTGAATAGTTGAATGTTCAGCGAGACTATGTTTTCTATTAAATGTTTTGCTACAGACATCGCACTTGTATGGCTTCTCTCCTGTGTGAACTCTTGAATGTACAGTGAGGCTGTGTTTCTGGGTAAATGTTTTACTACAGACATCGCACTTGTATGGCTTCTCTCCTGTGTGAACTCTTGAATGTCCAGTAAGAATTTGTTTCAGGGTAAATGTTTTGCTACAGACATTACATTTGTATGGCTTCTCTCCCGTGTGAACTCTTGAATGTACAGTGAGACTTGCGTTTGTAGGAAATTTTTTGCTACAGACATTACATGTGAATGGCTTCTCTCCCGTGTGAATTCTTAAATGCAATGTTAGATTAAATCTTTTAGAAAATGTTTTCCCACATTCAGTGCATGTGTATTGCTTTCTAGCAAGAGCATTGGAGTTATTACGAAAGATCCTTTTTTTTATCTGCTTCTCATTTATTTGATTCACCTCTTGATTCAAAACATCTTTCTGTAATAATTCTCTTCCACTGATTACACATGAAAGTCTTCCTTTTTCTTTTCCTTTATCCTCTTTCCCAGCTGTCCCTAAATATGTGTCTACACTTTCCTCATCATCGACATCCCCTTTACAATTTAATGAACCATTTTCACTCACTGATGCATCGTACTCGTAGGAATTTTTCAAGTTGCTTTCGCTAGAATCAAATATTTCTGGCTCTACTTTGACTTCCATTTTGGGGTCCAAGAAAAGCGTGCCATCATTAAAGAGAGTAACACTGCCAGATGTATCATTATTTTCTGGATTGACTGCAAGTGAAAGTGGATCTTCAATTTCACTTTTCATTGAAAATTCAAAAGGTGGTTCAGAATTCATCCTCCTCTCCCTATCAAAAGATGACAAACCCCTTAATATTGTTTTCAATAGACTTCAAAGAGGAAATTAAGACTAAACTTCCTATTCTCAGATATCACACTGTACAACAAAATCTTGCAACATGACCCTTTCTTTTCCAGTCTTACATCTCTGGCATATACCTTCAGTAGCTTACAAGCTTTAGTAGCAAGAGGTGGACGTTTCCTTCCTTTGGGATGAAAAGTCTGAAATAATAGAAAACTATAATCAGCTGGAGAAGACCACAGTGAAAATATGATATTTTAATTATAAAATAAATTTTTGAATATACTTACCCGGTGAATATATTGCTGCAACTCTGTTGCTCGACAGACCCATACAATTAAAAACTCGCCAGCGATCGCTATACAAGTTGCGGGTGTGCCCATCAGCGCCATCTGCCGGCCAGATACCCAGCTCTATGTAAACAAAGACTCAATTTTCTCCTCGTCCCACTGCGTCTCTATTGGGGAGGAAGGGAGGGTCATTTAATTTATATATTCACCGGGTAAGTATATTCAAAAATTTATTTTATAATTAAAATATCATTTTTAAATATTTAACTTAGCCGGTGAATATATTGCTGATTCACACCCAGGATGGTGGGTAGAGACCAGTAATATATGTTTACATTTTATGAGCTAAGAGTTTTTATTTCATTTTAGAAGTTATCAAAATAACAAAAAACAAAATAAATAGGTACCTGGTAAGGAAGTCGACTTGAATGATTACTCTGCCCTATAAGTACGTCTTCCTTACGGAGCCTCGCGATCCTCTTAGGATGCTAATTGACCCCTAGGAGCTGAAGTATCAAGGGCTGCTACCCATACAACAGGACCTCATCAAAACCCCTAATCTAGGCGCTCTCAAGAAATGACTTTGACCACCCGCCAAATCAACCAGGATGCGAAAGGCTTCTTAGCCTTCCGGACAACCCATAAAAACAACATTAAAAACATTTCAAGAGAAAGATTAAAGGGATATGGAATTAGGGAATTGTAGTGGTTGAGCCCTCACCCACTACTGCACTCGCTGCTACGAATGGTCCCAGCGTGTAGCAGTTCTCGTAAAGAGACTGGACATCTTTAAGATAAAAAGACGCGAACACTGACTTGCTTCTCCAATAGGTTGCATCCATTATACTTCGCAGAGATCTATTTTGCTTAAAGGCCACGGAAGTTGCAACAGCTCTAACCTCGTGTGCCTTTACCTTAAGCAAAGCTTGGTCTTCCTCACTCAGATGAGAATGAGCTTCTCGTATTAACAGTCTGATAAAGTAAGATAAAGCATTCTTTGACTTAAGGAGGTCTTGAAGATCTTTATTGTTGGAAAGATCTAAGCCTCTATGCCGGAAGACCGATGCCAACATGCTTCTGTAGCCAGTGATAGTGGGAGCTGAAAGGGATCGTCCTTTTCTCAGGTATAAGAGAAAATCAGCTATTTGCGCTACAGAGGTACTGGTCGAGGATACAGAAACTGACTTGCACCAGTCTCGGAAGACTTCCCACTTCGACTGGTAGACTCTAATGGTGGACGCTCTCCTTGCTCTAGCAATCGCACTGGCTGCCTCCTTCGAAAAGCCTCTAGCTCTCGAGAGTCTTTCGATAGTCTGAAGGCAGTCAGACGAAGAGCGAGGAGGCTTTGGTGCACCTTCTTTACGTGAGGCTGACGTAGAAGGTCCACCCTTAGAGGAAGACTTCTGGGAACGTCTACTAACCATCGAAGTACCTCGGTGAACCACTCTCTCGCGGGCCAGAGGGGAGCAACTAGCGTTAACCTTGTCCCTTCGTGAGAGGCGAACTTCTGCAGTACCTTGTTGACAATCTTGAACGGTGGGAATGCATAGAGATCCAGATGTGACCAATCTAGGAGAAAGGCATCTATATGTATTGCTGCTGGGTCCGGGACTGGGGAGCAATAGATTGGGAGCCTCTTGGTCAGCGAGGTTGCAAAGAGATCTATGGTTGGTTGGCCCCAAGTGGCCCAAAGTCTCTTGCATACATCCTTGTGGAGGGTCCATTCTGTTGGAATGACTTGCCCTTTCCGACTGAGGCAATCTGCCATGACATTCAAGTTGCCTTGGATGAACCTCGTTACTAGGGAGATGTCTTGACCTTTTGACCAGATGAGCAGGTCCCTTGCGATCTCGTACAACGTCAGTGAGTGGGTCCCTCCTTGCTTGGAGATGTACGCCAAGGCTGTGGTGTTGTCTGAATTCACTTCCACCACTTTGCCTCGAAGGAGAGACTTGAAGCTTTTCAAGGCCAGATGTACTGCCAACAGCTCCTTGCAGTTGATATGCAAATTCTTCTGACTCGAGTTCCACAGTCCTGAGCATTCCCGACCGTCTAGTGTCGCGCCCCAGCCCACATCCGATGCGTCCATGAAGAGAATGAGGTTGGGAGTCTGAACAGCCAGGGGAAGACCCTCTCTGAGGTTGATATTGTCCTTCCACCAAGTCAGACAAGACTTCATCTTTTCGGAAATAGGGATCGAGACCGCCTCTAGCGTCTTGTCCTTTTCCCAGTGAAAAGCTAGATGGTATTGAAGTGGACGGAGGTGTAGTTTTCCCAGCGACACAAAGAGTTCCAGGGATGATAGCGTCCCTACCAGACTCATCCACTGCCTGACTGAGCAGTGTTCCCTCTTCAGCATGTTCTGGATGAATAACAGGGCTTGATTTATTCTGGGGGCCGACGGAAAAGCCCGAAAAGCTAGACTGTGAATCTCCATCCCTAAATACACAATAGTTTGGGATGGGACCAGTTGCGACTTTTCCAAATTGACTAGGAGTCCCAATTCCTTGGTCAGATCTAGAGTCCACTTGAGATCCTTCAGACAGCGACGACTGGAAGCGGCTCTTAGAAGCCAGTCGTCCAAATAAAGGGAGGCTCGGATATCCGATAAGTGGAGGAATTTGGCTACATTCCTCATCAGCCTCGTAAACACGAGAGGAGCTGTGCTTAGGCCAAAGCACAGGGCCCGAAACTGGTAGACCACCTTTTCGAAAACGAATCTCAGAAAAGGTTGGGAGTCTGAGTGGATGGGGACGTGGAAGTAGGCGTCCCTTAGGTCTAAGGAGACCATCCAATCTTCCCTTCTGACCGCTGCTAAGACTGACTTTGAGGTCTCCATGGAGAACTTCGTCTTTGTGACAAAGACATTCAGAGCACTGACGTCTAGCACCGGTCTCCACCCTCCTGTCTTCTTTGAAACCAGGAAGAGGCGGTTGTAGAATCCCGGTGATTGAAGGTCCGAGACTTTGACCACCGCTCCCTTCTCTAGCAAAAGAGACACTTCCAGTTTCAGGGCTTGTCTCTTCTCTTCCTCTCTGTACCTGGGAGATAGATCGATGGGAGACGTTGCTAGAGGGGGTTTGCGTACAAAAGGGATTTTGTATCCCTCTCTGAGCAACTTCACAGATTGTGAATCTGCGCCTCTCCTCTCCCAGGCTTGCCAGAAGTTCTTGAGTCTGGCTCCCACTGCTGTCTGAAGTGTCGGGCAGTCAGACTCTGCCCTTAGAGGACTTGGATCCCTTCCTCTTGCCTCGATTCCCTTCGGCACGAGCACCACCTCTGCTGGAGGCTCTGCCACGAAAGGGCGGAATAAAGCGAGACGCTGGAGTGTCTATCCTCGGTCTAGCAGACAATGCAGGCAAAGGGGGAGCTTTGCGAGCAGAGGACGCAACAAGGTCGTGAGTGTCCTTCTGCACTAACGAAGCAGCAATTTCCTTTATCAAGGCTTCTGGAAAAAGGCACTTGGAAAGGGGAGCAAAGAGGAGCTCAGATCTCTGGCACGGTGTACTGTAACTCCAGCAGACAAGAACGAGCAGAGGGACTCTCGCTTCTTCAGGACTCCGGACACAAAGGAGGCCGCAAGCTCATTGGACCCATCACGGACGGCCTTGTCCATGCAGGACATAATGAGCAAGGAAACCTCTTTATCTGTCGAAGAGATTTTCCTGCTCAGGGCTCCTAGACACCAGTCTAAGAAGTTAAAGACTTCAAAAGCCCTAAAGATCCCTTTCATGAGGTGGTCCAGGTCCGAAGATGACCAACAAATCTTCGAGCGTCTCATGGCAAGGCGGCGGGGAGAGTCTACAAGACTTGAGAAGTCGCCCTGGGCAGAGGCAGGAACTCCCAAGCCGAGAACTTCTCCCGTGGCATACCAGACGCTCGATCTAGAAGAGAGTTTGGCAGGGGGAAAAGCAAATGCTGTCTTCCCTAAACTCTTCTTGGACTCTAACCAGTCTCCTATGAGCCGCAACGCTCTCTTAGATGAGCGTGCGAGAACAAGTCTGGTAAAGGCAGGTGCGGTAGAAGGCATGCCTAAGACAAACTCTGACGGCGGAGAACGAGGAGCCACAGAAACAAACTGGTCAGGAAACAACTCTTAGAAAATTGCCAAGACCTTTCTAAAGTCCAAAGAGGGTTGAGTAGACTTCGGCTCGTCCAATTCAGATTGTTGATCATCAGGGTGTGCAGCAACATCATCATCAGAAAGTTCCTCATCCGTAAACTGATGAGGAAACGGCAACGGAGTGGGCAACGTCTGGTTCGCTGAGTCCGGTCGCACTGGTGCATAAGTGACTGAGCCGGACGCAACGTCATGGAACTGCTGCACAGTCTGTGAACTGTCAACAACCATGGTAGCGCGAGGACGCACAGCGTCTACCCGAGACTGTCTAGACCGACTGGGCTGCGCAGTGGAAACCACACTGGGTTGCGGAGGTTGACGCACCGCGTCAAAACAAGTCACCTCTGAAGGTTGTTGAACGTCCTGGACGTCAACAACCACCTCCGTGCGTCGCTTAACGTCAACGTGCGGCTGGCAAACCCCACTGGAACGAATCGGTGGAGGAACCCCCTCAACTGGTAGACGCGAGAAGGTTACCTCAGCGTCAACAGGACGCACAACCAATCGCTTAGAAGGTTGTTTGCTAGACGTTACAGTAGCAACCTTATCCGCATGAAAGTCCTGCATCAAAGATGTAAGCTTGGACTGCATGTCTTGCAGCAAAACCCATTTAGGGTCTACGGGAGCAGGAACGGCGACAGACGGTGTTAATGCCTGAAGCGGTACCTCTTTGCCTCTCTTAGGCGGTGAGCAGTCCTCAGATGACGGCAACGAGTCCGAACTGACCCAGTGGCTACAACCGGGACGTTGGACTTGTCCTGAAGGGACCGATTTACGTTTTAAAGGTCGTGAGACCTCGGTCCAACGTTTCTTACGAGAAACACCTTCACACGACGAGGTATAAATGGGCTCTCTCGTCTTAGGTAGGTAGGGGCGATCTTGGGGAGATACGCCCGATACCATGGAGGGAACGTCTGTTCGCTGATTAGAGCCTCTCGAACCCATGCGTCGTGCGACATTGCTTCTCCCCTGGGCTTGGGAGCTTGCAAGAGGTCCCGGACTAGGAGGACGACAGGCACGAACAGACGAACCCTCAAGCGTAACACTGTTCACAACACTATCACTCGGCACTTTAGCACTTCCCACTGCACTTTGGCACTTAAGTTCCTTGACATCCGCCATGAGTTGATTGCGGTCACTAGCCAGGGACTCAACTCTCTCCCCCAGGGCATGGATGGCACGCATCATATCGGCCATCGAAGGTTCCTGAGTGCTAGGAGGGGGGTCAGGAACAACCACTACAGGGGAAGGAATAGGTTGTGGGGCATGAGGAGAGGAAAAATCAATAGACCTTGAGGAGCTTCTCCTAACTCTATCTCTCTCTAGCCTACGAGTGTACTTTTGAAATTCGATAAAATCGAATTCCGAAAGGCCCACGCACTCCTCACACCGATCTTCCAATTGACAGGATTTACCCCGACAATTGGAACAAACAGTGTGAGGGTCGATAGAAGCCTTCGGAAGACGCCTAGAACAGTCCCTAGCATTGCACTTTCTAAATTTGGGAACTTGTGAAGGGTCAGCCATTTTGAATTGGTCAAAGGGGAAATCCAAAAAAACGATTTAAGTCATCAACAATGAATCCGATACAAAAAAGAGTTCAAGGATTTATTTGAAGAACAACCTTGCACAGCGAAAGCTTAAAACCAGAATATAGTACTTCACCAAATTGATGTGAAAAAACTCCAGTTTAGCAACAGCGAGTATAGTACGTCTTGTCGACATGTCGACATAGAGAAAATTGAGTCTTTGTTTACATAGAGCTGGGTATCTAGCCGGCAGATGGCGCTGATGGGCACACCCGCAACTTGTATAGCGATCGCTGGCGAGTTTTTAATTGTATGGGTCTGTCGAGCAACAGAGTTGCAGCAATATATTCACCGGCTAAGTTAAATATTTAAAAATGACAAATTTGTAGATAATTTGTATTTTTCCTAACCATACAAACCTTAAATATTTAACCCTTTTACCCCCAGGCTATTTGGAAATTTACAACACTTAACCCCCAGGGGGTTATTTTTTTCCTAGCACATTTTGCAGTATATTTTTTTTTTAATTGCTCTAACAGCCTTAATTTTTGTCAGAGAGAGGTCTCATTCTCTTGGAAAATGCCTGAATTTTCTCAAAAAATTATCAAAAATCTGAAAAAAACAAATTTTATAGGATTTTTTTGCAAGGACGTACCGGTACGTCCATGGGGGTAAAGGGATGGCTTTTGTGAAACGTACCAGTAAGTCCTTTGGGGGTAAAAGGGTTAATAGGGGTGTTACTTTCCGCGTAGCTGATGTGAAGAGCCATTTTTTCAACGAGGGTTAACTACCCATACCGCTAGTTAGCATGGGATAGGGGAGGGTAACTTGGTACCGCCTCCCCTCACACCTGTGATTGAGCTCACTTTGCTTGGAGGTAGGACTTCAAGGGGGATAGGGCTGGTGGATAAGTTTGCTTAAATGGCTAAGGTTTTTATAGTTAGGAAAAATACAAATTATCTACGAATTTGTCAGTTGTTCCGTAACTGGAATACAAACCACGCTATTTAATAGGGGTGACTCACCCATTAGGAAGGGTGGACTTCCCACCCAATCTGGCATTTGGGTTTACTCGGAGGCTCCTTAACTGAGTGTATCAGAACTCAAAAAATAAGGAGTCCCTGCACCTCTCTAAAACCTTGTTACGCAAGGTCCGCAGCTTACACAAGCTGTGTGTTGAGGTATGTAGAAGTGTGACTGTCCTGGTAAAGTTATTTTGAGTTCTTTAGAAGGAAAAACTGTGTAACTAGGACTTTCCCAATACCACCTTGTCAGGGTATGAGGACACAACAGTATGACAAACTTATAACAGAGTTTGTATTTTTCCTAACATACAAACCCGAATTCTTTACTATAGGAGATATTCTAGCGCGAGGTGGAAAATACAGCAGAAAACCTTAACAAGGTTGTTAACGACCGGGCCGGTAGTTATCCCCCTGATGGGGGTGGGGAACTGCCGGCCGGTAGCTACTGAGTACCTTCAATCGGATTCTAGCTAGGACTATATTAGGGGGAGGTGACGGAGGGAAGATTTGAGTAAAGAATTCGGGTTTGTATGTTAGGAAAAATACAAACTCTGTTATAAGTTTGTAATTTGTTCCTACACTTAATACAAACCCTCATTCTTTACTATAGGAGACTTAGTCTTGAGGTCAGAGTGGACGAAGCGTTCTCTACTCCTAGAGAAGATAGTCCTCAGACTAGACTCTATTAATGAACAGTCTCCCATTACTTTCTCTGTAGATCCCCAAATCCAGCATGACTGAAGGTTTGTAAATACGTAGAAACCAAAGTTTCAGCATGAAGAGGGTCGGGAGCAATACCAGGACCCTTTCATATCGAGGGTTCCCCTGATCTTGAAAAGGGGAACCCTCGTGACTACGAGCATAACTTATACCCTGTGATAGGAGTCAGATGAGTTTCATACCTTATTTCCATTGATGAGTCCAGCTGAAACTGGTCACAGACTAGGATACCCAGATGGGAGGAAGAAGAAAGAGCAGAAGATAGATGGATGTTCTTCTAAAACCTAGTGTAACTCAGAATCCTCGATCAATGGCTACTGTCCCCTGAAAGGGCGTAAAGGTAGTTACAGCACCTGCTGACCTGCCACAATAGGTCCTATAGTAAAGGTGTTTAGAGACCTATGTGTCACATCTGATAAATAGTGAGAGGTGAATGTAGATTGGCACTTCCAGACTCCAGCTCTTAAGACTTGGGAGACTGAAAAATTCTTCTTAAACGCCAAAGAGGCAGCCACTCCCCTAACTTGATGGGCTTTGGGTTGAGCTGCCTCAGAGTCTCCGTGAATGGCTCTCGCAATAACTTTCTTGAGCCAGAAAGAGATGGTGTTGCGAGAGATTCTCTTCTTAACCTTGTTGGTACTGAGGAAGAGATGACGGAGACGTGGTCTGAAAGGTCTGGTGCATTTCAGGTATTTCCTTAACGCCCTGACCGGGCACAATAGCAATTTGTCAGTATCCTGAGTTGCCCGATTGAGGCTGGAAAATTGAAATTCTCTAAACCTCTCATCGGCAGATGAAGGATTCTGGGTTTTGGCCACAAAGCCTGGCACGAAGCTGAGAGAGACTCCCCCCCCCATCCTCTGGTATGGGTGACTTCGTACGATAGACCGCGAAGTTCACTAACCCTTTTTGCCGAGGCCAGCGCTACCAGGAAGACGGTCTTAAGGTTAAGGAAGAAATCAGAGGCCCTATTTAAGGGTGGTGGTCTAATCTCCAGAGGGGCAAGATCTCTCAAAACCTCGGATCAACAAGGAGATCTCTTCTGAGGTGGAAAGGTCAACTCCTCTCAGTCTGCAGATGAGGCTTAAGGCTGAACGATAGCCCTTAATTGCCGAGATTGACAGGAGTTTCTCCTCCCTGAGGTAAACTAGGAAGTCTGCCACTAAAAGAAGAGAGGGATCGAGGGGTGACACGTCTCGCCCTCTACACCAAGCTGCAAACACTCTCCATTTTGCTTGGTAGAGGTTTGTGGAAGATTTGCGCAGGTGCCTGGACATAGTGTTCAGCCATTTTTCCTGAAAAGCCTCTGCTTTTGA
This sequence comes from Palaemon carinicauda, assembly GCF_036898095.1. Taxonomy (NCBI): domain Eukaryota; kingdom Metazoa; phylum Arthropoda; class Malacostraca; order Decapoda; family Palaemonidae; genus Palaemon; species Palaemon carinicauda. The sequence continues at coordinate 85,720,185 of NC_090727.1, read as the reverse complement.
GGAGAGACTGGACAGCCTCCAGGCGTGAAGTTTCAGGAAGGGAATTCTCCCGTGGGGGATACCACTGTGTGGCTGCGTCAACAGGAACCTCGGCACTTGAACCAGCAGGGAAAGGAGATCTGCGTACCACTCTCTGCTTGGCCAAGCTGGAGCTATTAGTGTTAGCTTGCAGTACCGTGAGATCCTGAGTTTGTTGATCACCTTTCTGAGCAGGCAAAAGGGAGGGAAGGCATAGGCATCCAGGTTGTCCCAGGAGTGTTGGAGGGCGTCCTGGATCACTGCCTGATGGTCTGGAACTGGGGACCCGTAGCGAGGAAGCTTCGCATTCAGAGAGGTGGCGAACAGATCTATTGTGGGAAAACCACACAAAGCTATTACTATCTTCGCTACTCGAGGATCCAAAGACCATTCTCCACTCAGCACTTGGTAATGCCTGCTCAGCTGATCCGCCACGATGTTTCTCCGGCCCGGAATAAACCTGGCTGAAAGGGAAATGTTGTGGCTTTCTGCCCACTGGCAGATCTGGACTGCCAACAGACAGAGGCCTCTTGCCAGAGTACCCCCTTGCTTGTTGATGTACGAGACAGCTGTGGAGTTGTCGCTCATCAGAACCACCTCTCGTCCGTGTAGATCTTCTACAAAGAATTTTAGGCCTTTCCAGGCAGCTAATAATTCTAGGTGGTTTATATGGAGAGACCTCTCTATCGAAGACCAAACTCCTGATGCTAATTTGGGGCCTAGGTGGGAACCCCATCCCAGTAGCGACGCGTCCGAAGAGTTTTAACTTCGGACTCGGGTTTTGGAGGGCAATGCCCTTTTGGGTTTTCTCTCTGGTCGACCACCAATGATGATCTTGTAGCACCAGACTTGGAACCTCCACTGCCAAGAATGGGGAGTCTGACTTTTGAGACCAATGGGTCTTCAGATGCCATTGGAGACTTCTCATTCTCGATCTCCCGCCTGGAACCAGTTTTTCCAGAGAGGCAAGATGGCCCAGAAGACACTGCCACGACATGGCTGAAGGTGGTAGTGGAGATAAGAGATGGGCGATGGACTGATCCAGTCTCCAAAGCCTGTCTTCCGACGGAAACACTCTCCCTGCTTGGGTGTTGATGGACATACCCAGATAGTTTAAGACTTGGGTCGGAGTTGAGCAAGACTTCTCTGCATTTACAAGGATCCCCAGATCCTTGCAAAGAATCAGAAGTCTTCTCAGATGATCCAGAGCTAGCTCCTTGGACGAGGCCAGGAGAAGCCAATCGTCCAGATATCTTAGCAGACGAATTCCATGTTTGTGCGCCCACAAAGATACGAGTTTGAAGATCTTCGTAAAGACCTGTGGGGCGGTCGAGAGGCCGAAGCACAGGACTTTGAACTCGAAGATTCCACCCTGAGCCAGGAAGCGTAGGAATTTCCGAGATGTGCGATGGATTAGCACTTGGAAATAAGCATCTCTCAAGTCTACAGATGTCATGAAGTCTCCTGGACGTACTGCTTGGGTCACGGAGGCCGCTGTCTCCATTTTGAATGGAGTCTGCTTCACGAACTGGTTCAGTCGAAAGATCTATCACTGGTCTCCAACCCCCCTAGGCTTTCTCTACCAGAAAGAGGCGACTGAAAAACCCCGGGGAAGAGTCGGAGACCTCTTGAATGGCGTCTTTTAGAAGCATGCTCTATATCTCCCGAGCTAGGGCTTGCTGTTTCCCGGGATCCCGAGGAACTTGGGAGGACAAGATCAGGGGAGGAATTAGAGGAGTAGGAGAGTCTATGAAGGGAATGCGATATCCCCAACGAAGCACCCTTATGGTCCATTGCATGGCCCCCATAGCTTTGCACCTCCTCCAACTCCCCTGCAGGCACCCTCCTACGCACTGCAAGGGAGGAGACGAGACCCTATTTTTGTCTAGGGTTCCTCCCTGTGCCTTTAGCCTTGGGAGGAGCCGACTTTCCTCTGCCCATAGGTTTGGGTGTAAAAGAGGGGCGGCTGAGGTTCTTGGCTGGCAGTGGAGTTGCGATTGTTGCCTTGGGTTAAGGAATTGGCTGCTGCTGCATTGGACGAAAGGAAGCAGCCTTTTGCATTGCAGTGTCCTGCGTCTCCTTCCTCCAAGCCTCTAGGGTAGAGGAGACTGCTTGTCTAGAGAAGAAGAGAGGTTGCAGAAGATCAGAGTTCCTCAAATCAGATTTCTCAGATTTACCAATGCTCCTATGCAGTCTGGAGACTACTGATTCCCTTCTTTTGAGGATCCAGTTGCCCCACAATCATCGCGGCTGTAGCCGTTAGAAAGTCCATTGTCTTGGCCCCAGCAGCATAGACTTCCTGCAGGGACTGCATGGAATTCTGGTTTGAAAGATCCTCATGACTTGCAAGGTAGCCCACTGTGCCAGACCATGTGTCAAACCACGAAAGTGTCTTTAGAAGAGACATTGACGCTGCTTCCATTGTCGAGGCTTCTGCTGCGGTAAAGGAGACTGGAAGGGAAGAGAGTCTCTCTGCAGAGCAGCCAGGTGTAAGCCTTGCTGTGAGGGGGTCTAGTGTCAGAGGAGAAGGATTAGCGTCTCTGACCTTGTAAATGCGCCTTTGCCTCGAGAAAGGAAACTGCAGCAGTTTGTGGGATCCTTGAGACTTCAAGGAATTCGTTTCCCCCAAGACCGCCTGCGAGACCTTCCTCAGACGACCTGCAGTGTGAATAGACCAGGGAAGTTTGATTCTGGTCTTAGGGTTTGGTGGAGGACGACATAGTCTGTCTAAAGCTGGAGCGTCGGTATGACGAGGCGACAGGTATAAATCTCCGAGACCTGAGATATTACACATCGTTCTTAGAGCCCGCAGATAGGCGGACTTTAAATCTTTTGATAGTTGTTCCTCCGAGGAAGCCTCAGGTCGCGCTAATTCCTCGTGAGGAAGGGCGGTCGAAGCCCGAATGTCTGAAGGTAATGGCGAGGTAACATACTCCATTGCCGACAATCCAGAGGAAGGCTGAGCGCTGGTTGATGGCACCGCGCGCACAGGATCCTGCCTCGAAGTTGAAGGTTTAGGCGAAGGCGACCGAACTAACGGTACTGTCTCAATAAGAGAACGTGTTGATCAGCGGCCTGGCCTTTCTCCTCTGTTCTCAGCCGAAGAGGAGAAGGGCTGAACCCGTGTCTTCTTCCGAAGTTCTCGCGAAGCCCATATTTCGTAATTCAATACAAAGTACGGGAATAGGTGCTGCTCTGTCTAAAACGCGAGGGCGCGGTAAATAACCTCGCGCGGATATGTCCGGAGACTTGCGCGCTCGGAAGTTTGACGCACGGGAGTGCTCTCTCTCTGATGATACTAAGCGACGGTGAGAAGAAGTGTTCTCTCTCGCTTCCCCAGCGTGAACTGAGCTCCTTGTGAATAAATGTGGAGGAGAGGAATCGTGCTCAGAGTGTTCTCTTTGCTTGGTTGTGCTCTGGGTACGATCTGATTTAACCTCGCCCCGACGGGGGCGCTTATTGAGAGAACTCTCTCGTGAAGAAGAGCGCGAACGTCTTGTAGAGCTCTTCTTCTTATAGCGCCTAGATGATTCCCCGCAAGAGGAAGACGATTGCGAAGCAGAGCGATAGCGCGAGGAAGCATTCCTCTTATGTTTGTGACGAGAGCGATTATCACTTCTCAGCGAGACATTTCATGAAGAGATAGAAGGCGACGAAGAACGAGAACGATGACGTCTCTTCCTATGTCGCCTCTCTCTCCGACGAGAACGTCTTGGCGAAGGAGAGGGAGCTCTCCTTTTCCTCTTCTCTCTCTCTCTCCTATCTTCTAAGGACGAAGACGACGAGGACGAGGAGGAGGAGGAGGAGAAGGAGGAGGTATCGTGATGATCACGCTTGCGATGTTATTTCTTAGTAACGCAAGTGAAGGGCGAAGTATGCTCCGCAGGAGCTGACGTTATTACCTCCGCTGACACTTCACCACCGCCGATTGAGCTGACGGGATATCGGCAAGGTCCGTAACTCCCGAGGGTTCCAAAACAGAAGGGACCTGAGGTAAAACTGTGCCTGTGAGGAACTGGTTCCACACCTCCACCGAAGGAAAACCAGGAAGTCCAAGGGCAGGCTATACCGCTCGCACGTTATCTGGAAGAGAAGCAGTAACAGAATTATTTCCGATGATGGAAGAAACTATTCCACTGGGGGGGGGTAACTTGATACTCCTGCCCCGGGGGAATGGGTGTTGAGTCAATGGTGCCGCTCTTCCTTGACTTCCCCCCGGAGGAAGGAGGCAAGGAAGAGTCTCAAGGAAGAGATCGAGAGGCCGAAGAAGAGGCCCGAGACTCCTTACCTTTCGACGGCGAACCTGGAGGTAATGAATCCTTCTTGGATTTCTTCTTCTTCCTCTTCATGAACTTATCCCACTGCGTAGGCAACCATTCCTTACATACTTGGCAGGGTGAGCCTTCAGCACACCTATGACCTCTGCATGAAGGGCATAGGGAATGAGGATCCACCTCCGGTGTAGACATAAATGTGCCACAAGATTTCGGGGGAATCCCATTACACTTTCTCATATTAGAGGACATCACATCTATTTAAAGAGTAAAAGAAAAAGTTAATGAAAAAAAAAACACGAAAGAAAGGCTAGTCTGCTAGTCAAACAAAACCGGGAGCAGCGGTGTTACCACTGCGACGGCTAGAATTCGATTGAAGGTACTCAGTAGCTACCGGCCAGCAGTTCCCCACTCCCATCAGGGGGATAACTACCGGCCCGGTCGTTAACAACCTTATTAAGATTTTCTGCCGTATTTTCCAGCTCGCGCTAGAATATCTCCTGTAGTAAAGAATGGGGGTTTGTATTTAGTGTAGGAACAAATTAGTCTCAAAACTAGGTACACAAGAGAGTATGGTTTACCTGCAGTGGTTTGAGGTCAGCTATGCAGAGAACCCAGGATGCTGCTTTCCCCAAGAGAGGGGAGAATGAAGAAAAGAATAAGGTCCAGTCAAACCTTTTCATTCACGCAGACTAAAACCGGGTAACAATGCCATCAACCTTCTGCTACTTGTCCAATAAGGAGCTTGAGGTTTTAAACCAGCCGTTGTGCAAACACCACAGGACCGATAGAGAACGTATCGAGTCTCCAGTGGGTTACGTCTTGCAGGTAGTGGGATGTGAATGTGGTCTGACGATTCCACACCCCAGCTTGAAGAACCTGCGTCACTGAGAAGTCTTTCTTGAATGCCAGGGACGTAGCTTCGCCCCTGACATCATGAGGTCTGGGGCGACATGACGGAGGAGGGTCTGGATTCAGTGCATGGTCTATGACCTTGCGAATCCACGCTGAGATGGTGTTCTTGGTATCACTTCTTTTGATCCTTCCTGTGCTGACGAATAGTGCAGACACACGAGGACGGGCTGCAGCTGTTCACTTAAGATACAGCCTCAAACTCCTCACTGGGCATATTAAGAGATGGCCAAAAGCTAGCAGGAACACAGTCTTCCAAGTCAGGTGGCGATCAGTTGCCTGGCGTAATGGTTCATAGGAAAGTCTCTTAAGAGACCTTAGAACTAGAACCACGTCCCATGGGGATGGTCATAAGAGCACTGGAGTGACTAGCACAAGTCGGCAAGTGATGATCCTGAGAACATTAACTATCACGAACAGGAGAACGACGAGAAGATTGGCGATCTTGCGAACAGGAGCGCTGCCTAACGGATGATGAATGTAGAGGGCTGTGATCGCTAGAAGACGTGGAGGTCTGAGGGTGATGGGAGGGCTCGTCATCAGCAGGTGGCCGTGAAAAGGGAGGGCAAACGAGTAGGAAGGTCATGAACAACACTAAATGGAGAAGGCAAGAGATGGGCTTCACACAGACTATGCGTCGACAGGAGAAGAGACGGCAACAACAGGGGCAGCAGGAACAGGATTACTCTGGGCACCCAGCTGAAGGAGCTTAAGAAAGACTTCCTTAGAAGGAGGTCCAGCAACACCCAAGGACAGCCAAGCGTGCAACACATCTACATTGTGGTAGTGTTTCACGGCAAAGACATACAGTACTTTATACTTATTATCTGTACTTTTGTAATATGTAGTGATATCTTGAAGAAGAATTGTGAATGAATATGGACTCTATCACCTTCCTCTGGAAAATGTGCCTATCCCAGGTACTGGCGGATTAGAGCAATGAAGAGGAAAAGATAAGAATAATACAAAAAGTCAATCACAAAATTAACGCCACTAAGGCAGCAATTACTTTCAATAAAACCAATTTAAAGGTTTCTCATGAATACCAGGGACAAGGTACAGGACGCCTTGTAATTATTAACATTATTAACCAAGCTACAACACCTCCATAAAAAATAAGATGGAAAGGCACGTTTTCTGTGAGCCCGGTAGGGGTGTACGTAAGATAGCGGCTGCCTGTATGTATGATGATGGCAGACTATGAATACGGCCGCGTAATGGTGGTTGCGGGGGGGGGGGGGGAATGGGGATGGGGATGGGGAGGGGGGGAATGGGGATGGGGATGGGGAGGGGGGGAGGGCTTGATCACCCCCCCATCAAGTAAGTAAGTTAGGACACGGATTGTAGGTTAGGTTAGGTGGAAGAAGATTAGGTTAATTGTTGTCTATTTTCTATACACACAGGAGGAAATGGCCGCTGATATAAAAAGGCTACGTCCGGTAAGTCCTGGCAAATAAAAACTCCAGTGTTTTGACCGTGTTTCATTAGTGTTACTCGGTAGTCAACCCACCATAACTAAAGAAATTATGGCTTTCCACCAGAAGTCATTATCAAAAGCATTCAAAATACCTATAATTATGGTAATATTTCGATAGACTTCTAAAATATTTTGATAAGAGTCTAATAGTCTTTGCTTCGCTTGCAAAAAAAGAAAAACTTCAGGCTCCTATGTACTGGGAAGCGGTACATGCAGGGTGGGACTCTATCGAAATATCACCACGATTACACCATGCACCCGTTTTTTTAAAGCCATACAAGATATTGTTTTCATGGTAAACATTAGATACTTTACAACAAAACTGGAATTTGCTATAAGAATGGATGAGTGCTGGCTAGTTTGGTATTTTTCTCTATATGTTTAATAGGGGCTGGGGCATAACTTACATACAGGTATTGATCTGTCAAAATGTGAGCTATGTTTTTCACTCCAAGTCCATTGTTTACATCTGAGAGACAGAAGGAAACTTTTTTGCACATGTGTTGTTTCCCATGGGTTTGGGGAGCTTTCTGTGCATTTACAATGATGTATTTGTCTGCTGGTTTCTTTAAACCAATTAACAGTTTACAAGTAGTACTTCTTCATAAGTTCCCGGATGTTGTTCTACGACAACCATATTTCTCCCACTTACCCCATCGGTTTCAACTCAACCCCCATCACATAAAGCCGTCTCCAAGAGGGAAGTTAAGGGAAGTACATCAATCTATTTCAAAATTTTGTGTAATTTCATTTATGTCAGCAACTGACTATGATGGAAATGCTCTCTGTTCAGTGCAAAGCTATTGTTACTCGTGAAATTAACAGCGAAAAAATGCCTCAAAGTTCCGATTTGAACTTTTTTTTGGGGGGGAAGACCAGCACGTTTCTACTGCAAAGCTTCTGTAAAGATTGCCAAAAAAAAAAAGGATTTATTAGTGATTTACTTTTAGTTGGAGACCTGGATAGGAGGTCCAGCTAGCGGTTGTGACCTGGGAAGGGGGGCCAGAGGGGCTTGCCTCCAGATAGGGGCTGTGACCTGAGACCTACTAGATTAGGATAGGTGGGTTTGTAAGGTTCTCTTACAATTCTCAAAAGTTATAAATAATCAGCGCGGCGAGATGTAATCACGATGCGACCAGAAAACTTACTGAAGGTCGAGACCTGAGCAAGCACGCTCTCTGACCCCGGGTCGCCTCATGGCGCGTATTCCTCCGCCAGAGGTTCCCCCGCATAGAAAATGGAGATAGGGTAAACTACACAAAATTTTGGTCGGTTGGGAGGAGATCTCAAATACTCCTAAGAAAGTAGTTCGAGGTAAGTACTCCGTGTTGGAACAAATGAAAATGTTATCATAAATTTCCACACATTTATTCTAGCGATACACACTTCGTATATATGGCGGTAGACCTCACACTAAAGCAGCACAAAACACGTACCCTAGTCTAAACCTATTTGTGACGTACCCTGGCCTATTTGATATAATTTACAAAAAATATTAACTGGAGTAAAACAACAGGAACTTTCTGCTTAAATAAATGCTACTAATAACATATACAGGTAATTGGACCAATTACGATAAATTCAAGTATAATTACCTGTGGAGACGCAGCTATAGGGCCTTGGCCAAATCTCTTGATTGGATAAGCTTCGTTAGATCATCATCTCTAGGGTGCCTGTCATTTGGATAATGCTTTAATTATAATTTTGTAAATTACAATTAATATATAAAATTAAATTATCTTATGCAATTAAGATGTGTAATTGAATATAACCAGGACGATATAAGTAATATAGCTGTATATGAAAACAATTTCTCTCAGCACTCGCATTGTTGGAACGTATTTTCCTACATGTTAGTTAAGTGCCACTGGACTCTCAGAGGTTCTTGAAAAGGGAAACTCAAAATGCCTAGTGTTTTGTCGATATGTCTCGTTCCTAGGTAAGAGAATTGCCATATGCAACGGTAGTACACCTGGAAATTCGCATCAGGACCCTAATTTGTTATTTTGAGACGTGTGTGAAGAAGGACCAACAAAATTCCGGTCCCCAGCTAATTTCGGCAGGCCCGTGCAGAGAGAGCCGAAGAAGAAGACACCATGAAAAACGCTGCTAGGTCACGCAAAAACAGATCTAGTTTGGACAGGTTAGTCTTATTATATTCTCTATTTCATGCCACATGTCCGGCCATTTCTTTATGGATTCCTTGTTAATATATAGATGCCATTGTCAATACTGTACATTGTTTTCTCATCTCTTCACTCCATTTGGGGAGCCCCATGGAAACTCAAAACCACTATTTGTGGGTATACAGTATACAAACAGCGATATAAATCTGAGGGACGCGATATGTTATTATTCGATTAGGGATATCTCGATCACTTAACTCAAAAAGTTCCGAACAATGTTTATGACGAGCATTCCCGATGCGGAGCCTTTGTAGTTTATTGGGACAGTGAAAAACCACATTTTAGACACAAGAACATCACCTAACCAAATGTTTCTGTATCCTACCTAACCTAACGTAACCTGACCAACCTAACCTAACCTAGGAGAAGTATCCTTAGACTGCCGTGCTCTTATCTTACCCTGTGCCAACGAACTACATTCACCCAAAAAGTCAGTTATAAATCAAATACATTTTTGTATATTACTAAGAATATTTTATGAACCCATGGCTTATTATCATTATTAAATGCTAAGCTACAACCCTAGTTGGAAAACCAGAATGCTATAAGCCCAGGGGCCCCAACAGGGAAAATAGCCCAGTGAGGAAAGGAAACAAGGAAATGTAAAACATTCTAAGAAGTCAATCCTCAAACACGGTTTGACAGGCGTTAGTAGCAACCCAATTAAATACACTTTTGAAAAAAACGAAAGGCAAGTGATTCTGGGTCCACGTTCCATGTTCCTCGTTGCTCTCTCCACAACAGTGAAAACACGTGGTCTTGTAAAGAGACACCAAAATTATCAGTAACCAGAGGATTCAAGTTATCTTACCTTATTCAGATTCACAACGCTCTGTTGACCTTTTTCTTTCACAAATATCCCCAGTCACCAAATTGAGTTTATATATTACACAATTTCACAATGGTGTTGGCTCCTCCCCTAGAGAAATGGCTTTTTTGAGGCACTATGTAAAACGCGTGTCACTATTTGCAAGAGGTCTCTACTTTAAGGCAGTGCTGCCAGGTGAAGTTGGACAAATTACCTTAGATTCGTCCACGAAATTACCCCATTTTCATCAAAATTTCCCTAGATAATTTTTTATTTGTATATAATACAATAACACTGATTCCTACAACCTTTTTGTCTTCAAGAGACAGGTTTATCACTTCTTAAAGGGTTGACTTCCCGCTAGCAGCTATCTATCTCAGTTTTTGAGCCGTGGGCTATATGAAAGCCAAGAGCTTATCCCATCAGCTTACAACTTAAAAAAAAAAAAAAAATTAAATGAAAAAAAAAAATTAAATGGAAAAAAAAACATTAAATGGAACAATCAATAATACTCACTTGTATTCTTTTTTTTAATCTTTTATTAATAAATTTACATTCTAATCTAAGCATATCCATGCATGCTATTGGCATCATTGTGTGTACTAGGCTAATATTACTAATAAATTTACATTCTAATGTAAGCATATCCGTGCATGTTATTGGCATCATTGTGTGTACTGTCACTGTAGGCTAATAATCTATTCATCCTGATGATCGGGATTCGATTCATAGATTTTTTCAGTCATTAATTTCATATGATCAGTCGTAACTGTGAATGTATCGGATGTTGCACTTTCGAATGTTCTTTTCGCATGCAACATGCCAATTAAAGTTTCAGTATTTAAGGAATTTCTAGTTTTCGTCTTCATTAAGTTGACCTGAGAGAAAATCCTCTCCACACAGGAACTTGAATGTGGCAATGTGAGCAATTTTACCATAAAATTTCCTAGTAAAGGAAACAGGGGTGTGTCATCACCTTTCTTCATATGTTTCACTTCCATCCAAAATTCCCATGCACTAATCAGGGTTGCCAGATGGGAAAAATCTCCTACGGCCAAATTATTTTCATATGACGGCCAAACCGGCCAAATCAACTATGGTTTACGGCCAAAATTCGGCCAAATATTTTTTTTTATTACACTAACTACTATCATTAGCCTATTATTATTAGTAATGCAGATGTAAGTATGTAGTATAAAAGGCTATTAATTAGATATGCATGAGTAGCAGGCCTAAATCAGGTATTAATCCTTCACTTCTTTGCCATGAATTTACATTTATCTATTGTCATTACTCTCATGCAGTTAGTATCACATTGTATGCATTCAAACACACAAACAAGTATGAGCATAAATTAATTAAATGCATTTGTGTATTTTTTTATGGGCATGTGAAAAGAGAGAGAGAGAGAGAGAGAGAGAGAGAGAGAGAGAGAGAGAGAGAGAGAGAGAGAGAGAACTTTGCTGAAGTAGAAAAAGGTTTACTTAATGACATAATGGTAATCAATCACCAATCACAGCACTATTTTTTATAAAGTCTCCTTTTGGCTGTTTAAAACGTCAGGTTCAAATTCACACTGATGCTCAAGTTAAGCTAGAAATGTATCTAAATCGATGCATTTCTTTATTTAGTACTAAACGCGTACTTGTCTTGTACTGTGTGTGTCTGTCAGTAAGCAACATAGCCTGTAGGTTACGTTGCTGTTACATCACTTATCTAGTACTGAACATGTAGTAAACATACACTTGTACTGTATGTGTCTGTCAATAGGCAACATAGCCAGTAGGTTACGTGGTTGTTACAGCACTATACTGTCATTTCATTTGATATTTTACTGATTAGAAATAAAAATTAGATATAACATATGAAAGATAAATGATATTACATGAAATGTAATCATTTTGAAAACAATACGGCCAAAATTCGGCCAAATTGTTTGGCCGTCGATGGCTAATAGTTTACGGCCAGAGAGTTTTCCATACGGCCAAATTTGGCAAATTTGGCCGCAAAAACGGCCAGATGGCAACCCTGGCACTAATATCACTTTTAGCATTCATTTCCGTGTTTCTCAGTAAACGCCACTCACGATCAATACTGTTTAGGTCATTTTCATTAACAATGTTTGGAAATTTCGATGCCAATGGTGGGATAGCTTTCTTCATAACACTTTGAGGGTTCAAAGCCTTCAGATCTTCATATATTGGATCAGAGAGATTAAATCTCTGCATGATTTGGAGTGCACTCTCTATATAGAAGTCGAGACATCTTAACCTAAAGTTGTGTAGATATTCTTTTTGAATTATGTTCTGTGTTGCCTGGAGTGTTGCAGTTACCCTTCCACCAAGATATATGTCTTCTAATGGAAGAAAATTTCCTGGGTCACGGACTCTAACCTTCTCTAGTGGTGTAGAGTTTAGGTAGCTTGGTTTTAAGTAACACTCGAGTATAGTAAACAAGACTGCAGATATTCTGGCCTTGAGAGTATATATCTTTGGATCTTGAGCTTGCATTTCCTTGTTAAGGTCACAGAAAAATGGTAGGACGTGATCAAGAAATTCTAGGTACAATTTAGTGATTGGATCATTCAGTCTTTGCAATATAGTCTCTGCTGCTACCAGTCGATCTTCCAATGCAGCTTGAGTAAAAAACAGCTTTAATGCCGGCAGTTGCTCTAACAGTCTTTTCACCACACTGTGCAAAGATAACCATCGTGTTTGGGATGGATGAAGTATCTTGTGGGGTTTTACATTTACAAATTCTTGAAATTCCTTTAAAGCCATGGTCTGTTTTGGAGACAAGAAGTAATTGTATATGTCACGAGCCACATCTTCAACCCATCTAGGGAGCTTTTTACAAGCATAAGAAGCACAGAGGTGAAACGAGTGGCACGTACACTTCATCACAAACAAATTTGGAATGTCTTGTTTGAGGTGGGTGGAAAGGGAGTTATTTTTCCCCATCATCACACTTGCCCCATCTGCAGCGAATCCTATCATATTATCCTTGTAAGGTATATTCAGCTCATTAAACACAGACTTGATATGTTCATATAGAGTGGAAGCAGTAGCACTTTCTAGGGGAACAAGAGTCAAGAACATATCTTTCACACCTTTCACTGAAGCAACCCTAGTTATTAGAGCAAGATGTTTAATGCATCCACGGTCTGTTGACTCATCCACTATCAAAGAAAAACAATTGTTTCTCAGTAGGTTATGCAAATCATCCTGCTCTTTTCTGCCTAACACAATAAGCAAGGCTCTCTTTTCTGTCTATATATATATATATATATATATATATATATATATATATATATATATATATATATATATATATATATATATATATATATATATATATATATATAATTTATTATTTTTATTTTTTTATTAGAAAATTTGAAATTACCCTAGAACTTAGCGTTTTTGCTACGTTTTACCCTATTACCCTAAACATACTTAAATTACCCTAAAATAGGGTAATTACCCTGAACCTGGCAGCACTGCTTTAAGGTTCCTCGTTGCTCTCTCCACAACATTGGATTGTGGGCATACTACTAAATGGAGCACATTAGGTGCAATGTGCTGCCATCTGCAGAAAATTCATTATCATTAGTTTACCTCCTACACAGACGGCTTCACAGATTGCATACTTATACTTCTAACTTCTAGGACCTTTCCAATATACCGGGAAACTCTTTAGTAGGGGTTTCTAAATTTCCTTAACTCATTACAGTTAAAAACATTCTCAGTAGTATCCTCTGGCTCCCAACACAACACACAAAGCCTATCATTATCATTCCTATTTCTATAATTTCCTTTAATTCTTGCGTATTTAACCTTGTTTTTAATAACTATTGCTGCCTCATTAGTGTTAAGTTCTCCTGTAATCTCTTCTACCATTACTATTCATAACCTCAATTTGGTAATCTCTGCTTTCTGTTCTTCTATTTCTTTTTTAATTTCATTTGCCACTTTACTTTTTCGAGTTCTTGCTTTTTATACTTTCTTACTTGGTCATCTCTGCTTTCTGTTCTTCTATTTTTTTAATTTAAGTTGCCACTTTACTTTTTATTTCATTTTAGAGTTCTTGCTTTTCATACTTTCTTACTTTTCTATTTTAATATCATATTTATTCCATATTTCTATGATACTTTTTCCCTAACATTTCCCATATGTTTCTCTTAATTGATCTTCCACTACCTCCTTAATCTACTCAAATTTAACATCATTCTCTCTCTCACACACATTTAACAACATTCTCTCTCTCTCTCTCTCTCTCTCTCTCTCTCTCTCTCTCTCTCTCTCTCTCTCTCTCTCTCTCTCTCTCTCTCTCTCTCACTTGAATCTTCCAAATAAACTAATAATCAGGTTTTTAAATAAATACAAATAACCCTTTAAGTAAACTTGTGTTTATTTATTCATGGTTTAAATTAACCCAAGAAATTAATAGTGAAGATGGTAAGACAAAGTCAACTGTGATGGGGAGCCATTGTGAATATTTGCTATAGAGTTACTACTGTAAGGACAGTGAGACAAGCGTCACCAAGATCAACTGATACTTTATTCATTGTTGTTGTTGGGGTATTAAAGCCAACACTTGTTGTTGGCACGGGCCTTTCCCTTGGTTGGCCCGTAGGTGATCTTAACTACTTTATTCAAATGTGCATGGGAGTATATTACAAGGTGCGGACGGAAAGGTAGGATGGCGCTGGCGCCAAGTCAGATTGAATTGCCCGCCAAAATATATGTGTTTTCTTACACAAATATACGAATTATGAGTTAACATTAACATGTACTGAAATAATACATATGTCAAAATGTAGCTCTGATAGAGCGGAATACATATACATGGGAAACCACGGTGTGGCGAAAGGAGAATTTAAATAAATATACAGTTTGTTGATTTTCTGGACGACGAAGGGAGCGGTGTCCTTACACTACTAACATATTTGGTCTTCCTCAGAGTGTTAACAAAACCTTGTATTTACCGTCGTTTTATGTCTAAACGGCAAGTTTCCTGTCTATTATAATGTCTAATGAAAGGATTATCTATAGAATTTATAACCTAGAAATAAAAGTCTAGCTTACCTCAAGCCAGGCCTCCTTCTCATGTTTACATGTCACTCAAAGAATGTTATTTTAGAAAGGGGACTTCATTTTCAATCACAGAATGATGTAAATGGCTTATTATTTTATGATATAAAGTATTGATATCGTCTCTAATAAAAAATGAATGAACTTGATGGTGTATAGCAGTATCTTTTTTTATTTATATTAGTTCTATAGATTTGCCTGAATATTGTAATGGACCCCATTAGAATATGAAGGTTTTTGATCAGCGGGAAAATTGAAGGTATTATTATTGTACTGTAATCCATAATAGTCTGAATTGCAATATAATTAGTAAAAGAGTACATAGTTTATGCGTTTGATTCGTAATAATAATGTATATATTCACACATGTTATTGTGGCGAACTGTGTAGTGACCATCTGCAAGTAGGATCTAGCAGGCTGAAACCACATGACCTACACTCTCAACTGCTGCAGGTCAAAACTCTCACAGGTCGTTTCCTGATATGCCCGTCATTTTCTTGAAACCGTTTGTAAGGAGGCCTTAGGCTTGTGCTCCTACTATCATCCTTTCTCCATCAAAAACTAAATTTCCATTCTTTATCCATTTGAGTGACTCTTCTTTGTCTGTGTAACGTTTTTCTAATTCTTCTTGGAATCTTCCTATTCTGGTGTTTCCACCTTTCCATTCAAAGTTTTCCCTCTATGGAACTGAATTTGTGCCTGGTCTTCCTGGCTATCATTGCTGCTGCAGTCTGTTCGGTGCCCTTTGTTTCTTCTAGCAATTCTGCAAAGTTCTTAGCCTGCTTTGTTATTGAAGTTAGTTGGCTCAGGGCTTCATTTTGATGTTTGGGAACCTTCTTGATGTTTTCATCTTCAGAGCCTTTAAGTATTGCCCAGTTCTTACTTTTGCTGCTCTGTGGGCTTGATTAATTTCGGCTAAGCCTAGTCCACCTTCTATGAGTGGGAGGTATATTCTGTCCATACACTGGTTTCTATATGTGACTTTGTGCAGGGTGAGAATCTTTCTGGTCTTAACATCTATCCTATCTATCTCATCTTGTGACCAGTCTACAATACAAAAACCAAAGGACACCACCCCTCATACCTTATGTATGTGATGCAGAAAAGGAGTACTTTCTTCTCCGCAAGGGACCATTTAACATTTTGAAATTGTCTCCCACCCTTTTTTTTTTTTTGGTTCCTTCCCTTGATGGTTGCTGGGGTCCAGGATTAAGACTTAGCTGATCTGGTGGGAATCCCTGTGTGAACTCTTAAATGTCCAGTGAGATGGTGTTTCAAAGTAAATGTTTTACTACAGACATCGCACTTGTATGGCTTCTCTCCCGTGTGAATTCTAAAATGCGCAGTGAGATGTGCTTTTCTAGTAAATGTTTTGCTACAGACATCACACTTGTATGGCTTCTCTCCAATGTGAATTTTAAAATGTTTAGTGAGAAGTTCTTTTGAAGTAAATGCTTTGCTACAGATATTACATTTGTATGGCTTCTCTCCCGTGTGAATTCTTAAATGTTCAATGAGAAGTCTTTTTACATTAAATGTTTTGCTACAGACATTACATTTGTATGGCCTCCCTCCCGTGTGAATTCTAAAATGTCTAGTGAGAAGTTGTTTCGTAGTAAATGCTCTGCTACAGACATTACATTTGTATGGCTTCTCTCCCGTGTGAATTCTTAAATGTTCAATGAGAAGTCTTTTTACATTAAATGTTTTGCTACAGACATTACATTGGTATGGCCTCTCTCCCGTGTGAATTCTAAAATGTCTAGTGAGAAGTTGTTTCGTAGTAAATGCTTTGCTACAGACATTACATTTGTATGGCTTCTCTCCCGTGTGAATTCTTGAATGTAATGAAAGACCATATCTATCACGAAAAGCTTTCCCACATTCACTGCATGTACATCGCTTTCTAGCTAGAGCATTGGAGTCAACATTACCAAAGATACTTTTTTTTATCTGCTTCTCATTTATTTGATTCACCTCTTGATTCAAAACATCTTTCTGTAATAATTCTCTTCCACTGATTACACATGAAAGTCTTCCCTTTTCTTTTCCTTTACCCTCTTTCACAGCTGTCCCTAAGTAAGTGTCTACACTTTCCTCATCATCGACATCCCCTTTACAACTTAATGAACGGTTTTCACTCATTGATGCATCGTACTCGTAGGAATTTTTTAGGTAGCTTTCGCTAGAATCAAATATTTCCGGCTCTACTTTGACTTCCATTTTTGGATCCAAGAAAAGAGCGCCATCATTAAAGAGAGCAACACTGCCAGACGTATCATTATTTTCTGGATTGACTGCAGGTGAAAATAGATCTTCAATTTCACTTTTCATTGGAAATTCAAAAGGTGGTTCAGAATTCATCATCCTCTCCATATCACAAGATGACAAACCCTTTAATATTATTTTCAATAGACTTCAAAGATGAAATTAAGACTAAACTTCCTATTCTCAGACATCATTCTGTACAACAAAATCTTCCAACATGACCCTTTCTTTTCCAGTCTTACGTCTCTTGCATATACCTTCAGTAGCTTACAAGCTTTAGCAGCAAGAGGTGGATGATTCCTTCCTTTGGGATGAGAAGTCTGGAAGAATAGAAAACTACAATCAGTTGGATAAGAGAAAAACTCAATAAAAATAATGGAGTTTTCTAAAAAATAAAATAAATTCATAAAGTACTGTAATTTGTATTTTTCCTAAACATACAAACAACAGACTTTGATCTGTGTTCTCACTGTTCTTGTTACACATTTCAGGCACCTAAAAATCTCATATCCTCTGTAGATTTTATAATCCCCAGTATTTCCTGTGACATTTTTGGTTTCATTCTTTAAATAGTTTTCCCCTTGCTCTTCAATATGAAAAAGAGATTTCATCCATTGTCTTATTTCCTTTACTATACTTCCTCTCCATTCACCATCAAAATTGTCTTGTTAATACTGCTATGCACCTCTTAGCCTTCCTCCAAAATAAGGAACAGCACGATGCTTTATAGTAATCTTGCACGGACAGGAACATTTACCACAATGGCCACGATGACCACACCTGTAAAATATCACCCCAGTTCTGTCCCTCGAACACCAAAGTTGACCTGGTGGTAAATGGTCTATGCTTCTGCTTGAAAGTTCACCAGGATACTGATCGAGTAAGAGATTTGGGAAGAGATCAGGGGGTCAATTAGGAAGTCAGAGGTTTCTTTAACTTCGATGAGGACCCCGAAGGCAAAGAATCTCTCTTAAGACTTCTTGCACCTATGTCCAAAGCTCTCCCACTGGGAGTCAGACAGCTGAACGTTACCTCTCCTCCATTTCCTTGAATGGGCGATATTGTATGAGAGACCAGGAAGTTCACTAACTCGCTTGGCCAAAGCCAAAGCTAGCAGGAACACCGTCTTACAAATTAGGTGGCAATAATGGCTTATAGGGAGGTCTCTTTAGAGAGCTGAGAACTCGAACCACAGTCCATGGGGGAGGTCTCACTTCAGACTGAGGAGAGGTAAGTTCATAACTTCGTATGAGTAAGGAAAGTTCTAGCGATGAAGAAATGTCCATTCCATTCAGTCTATAGGCGAGGTTTGAGGCTGAGCAACAGCCTTTTACTGCTAAGACTAACAGGCACAATTCCTCATGAAAATACACGAGCAACTCTGCTATTGCTGGAATGGTGGCATCGAGAGGAGAGATACCCCTTCCACAACACCAACCATAGAAGACTGTAGGGAAATCTTAGCCCTGGCACTCTTTAGCCCTCTAAGACCAACGCAAGGTGGTACTGGTCTTTGAGGGCTTCTGGGTGTAAAAGTCATGGTCTAAGACCATGTCTTTGCCCTCTCAAGGGGGTATCTCTGGGTTGGTAAACAAATTGAGAACCCTCATGAGAGTCTGAACCTGCTAGAATGCATGTTCCGACACTTTCTGCTCTCCTTCCAACATTGAACTTGCAGCAAAGTCTCCTTCTTCAACACCCAAGAGCTCTTTTCGGGGTGGGTTGCAGACATCCCTTGAGTGACTGGCTGCATCTGTAGAATTAGAGGTCCTTGAAGAGGACTTTGGAAGAATCTTGGAGTTCTTAGGTTCCTTCCGAGGAAGGAGGTAGGACTCATGCATTGAAGGCCGGACTGTCATGTCCCTCATGACTTCCAATGGTGGTGGAGAACTATCCATGCGAGGGGAAAATTTCTCCGAAGGTGGAAGAGAGGAAGCCCCTCCCTCATGCAACTCTCTCGGCAGAGGTGAGGTAGGAGAGTGTCCAGTGGAAGATGCAGAAAAGCAGGCCTTGTTGGCCTAACAAGAGTCAGCTTTCCCCTCAGGAAAGTGCCCGCATCTGAGCCTCCTCTCTTCCTCTACAGGGGAGAACAAGAAGCTGTGGTTCCTTGCAATATGTCTCCTGGAGCTGTAAGGTTGCTCCGAAGAGCTGGCAGACAGAGAAGGCTTGAAGGCTTGCACCACTACTCTGAGCATAGCACTGAACCACAGCTGCTGACTGACTGATGCACCGTCAGAAAGATCCCCTGAAGGGAAAGGGAACGAAGGTTCCCTGTCAAGAGACTCTGCTGTTGATAGGTCCACCATTGAGGAAGGCAGCTTCGGGATCCTGAACCCTTCTGTGAAGACCCCTTCCCCTTTCCCTGCTGGTAGCACTGTATGGCATTTGTGGGGATGGGAATGAGGCGATGGTGACCTGTCAATTTGGTGTTCAATAAACATAGGAGCTTGTAGAAGCCTGCTCATGGACATGGCGCAAGTGCGCCGGTGAGCGTAGGCGCATAACAGGCACTGGTGGGCCGTTGAGATCTTGAGTGCAGAAGAATGGTGGCGCGCAGGAGAGCGCTGGGGCGCAGTAAAGCACTGCGCAGGAGGATGCTGGTGCGCAGTTTCTGGTGAATGCGCAGGAGAGCACTGGCATGCAGGTGGGTGTTGGAGAACGCCGGCGAGCTGGAGGGTGCTGATGAGCTGGAGAGAGCTTAGGCACACGCTGGTTTGGAGAGCGCTGACGAGCTTGAGCTGGGGAGAGCTGTTGCACTGGCAAGCGTAGGTTGGCTGGCGAGCGATAGCAAACGCTGCTCTTTGGAATGGAGGGGCTACGCTGAAGAGCGCAGGCAATCGGTAGATCGCTGGGGGGTTGGAGGGTGCTGAGGACGAGCAGGAGAAGGATGGTGGTCAGGCAAAGGTCGAAGCACTGGAGAGCAAAGACGCTCTGAAAGCGTTGGAATATAGGCTGGTGCTGACATGCTATTGGAGAGCACTGCTGCACTACAGGGCGCTGGCGAGGTGGAGTGTTGGCACGCAGCTGAACGCTTCGGAAGAACATCCGGATGATGTACAGGAGACAGGAAGGATGACGGCAGGTCGGCACAAAGATCGAACTGGACCAGGGAAATGCCGTTTGGAAGGGCAAACATCCACTGATAGGGATCGCAAACAATCCACAGAAGAGTCCAAGGCCGAGGACAGGACTAGCAGCAGCGTCGTCAAGATAATGACCAGGAATGGGCGAAGGTTAAAGGCCAGAAGACAACTAAAGCAGAAGCTCCTCTGCGGGGGACGTCTGCAAAGACAAAGCCAAAGAAGTGCCTTTTCAACGATGGTCAAAGGTAATCTCTCAGGCGAAGCGGAGGGTGAGCTCCGAGACGTGGGTACAGCAAGCTCACCTATACTAGCAATCCTCCGAAGAGGAGTCTCTATGAGAGAACTCCCCCGATGGTGAGAGTCACTCACAGGAGACAGATGAAGGACTTAGCTTCCCCCTCGAAGGATGGACAGAATGGCGGAAGGTCGGGAGGCAGAAGAAGAGGTCTTGTGTTTTTTTCCCTTCAAAGGAACCTTGGAAAGAGAAATATCCCGCTTTGACTTCTTCCGGCGTTGCCCAAACCTTTCCCATTGGGAGGCAGACCACTCCCGACACTCATTACAGATATTACTACAATCACACCGTTCACAAAGGGTGTGGAGGTTGGTGTCCACGGCCGATATGAAGGTACCGCAGGGCCAGCCTTCAAGTCCAGAGCAGGTACGCATGGTGGCAAAAGTCAACACAAACACATACTATTAAAGAGAAAGAACAGACAAAAACCATTAATGGCAGTCCAAAGTATAACTTGGTGATGGATGAAGAATGACAACGAGCCAAAACCAAAGTGACCTAAATCATTGGTGTGTGAGAGGGAGCAGTAGCAAGTAACCAAACCTATCCCCATTAACTAGCGGAATGGGTAGTTAACCCTCGATAAAAGTCTTATGGCTCATCTTCCAGCCTCACCGAACGTAAATAGTGAAGGTTTATATAAAGTACCGGAACAAAGAAATATTTCTTAAAAGTTACATAAAAAATATTGCTTTTAATCCTTCAGTCTTCTATATTTCATATGCAAACACAGAAAACAAACTTGACCCGAAATTAAACCCAAATGATTGCACTTAGTACAGTTAACATTAGGGTGAGCTATGAGCCCAAACAAATTGAATTTCTAAAAACAAACCATGACAGCCTCTGGACATGATTACTGCTCTATACCACAAATACCATCAATATACTGTAAACTTAATTCATAACATCAGATATTCAATTTTTTAAACTCACATTAATACTGAAACCTGTAGAATTTATTCCTAAACAAATTGGGTTATGGATTTTACCCAGAAGGCCCAGCCCTGGGACTTGGAATATTACTCAGCAAAATATCTTTAAATCTTAACTTCATTCTTGTGAAACCTGAATACAGAACTTTACTAAGAATGCTGTAAAATCATTTGATGAGAAACTCTCTCTCTCCAGAGAGACCAATGCAGATTGAAATGTTTGAGAAGAGCATTTGTGGAAATGAAAGAGAAACCAAATATTTAGATATTTTAATGAAGATTCTTCTCTGAAGGACAATCCAATGAAACCTATATAACCTAAACTAATCACTAAAACCATAAAAGAGATTACATCAAGAAAATCACATAAATCTTAAAAATAATGATACATTTCTACCTTATCACTATACTTATATTCAAACCCCCAAGATGAAGCTATCTCCATACCATAGTACTTTGTAAATAATTGCATGGCTTCATATTCCAATACAAGTAGACTGGATTTTGATTCTTCCTTCCTGCTAACATTCATAACTTCACTACAGTACAAGAAGCAGGTAGAATCATCCAGTATTACTTTCAAAAAGAGACAATGTCACCAACATTCTTTCAAAAGGCTTAATGCTGTATATTATTCTCTAAGCTTTATTTAGGCTGTGACCAAGCCAATCAACTACTGGCCCTGAAACTAAATCAGCGGATATTTCCAAGTCTAAACTTAGTACAAATGCTTTTTTGTTGACGATGTTTCATTTCCTGGTTTTTATAATGCTCATTTATTCAACATTGTTATCTATTTTCAAATAATCTCATTTTTCATTTCTCATATAGTTTATTCTTTACATTCTTATTTCTTTACTGGACCAGGCTGTCATGTATTTGGTCCCTTAGGCTAGTAGAAATTTGCCTTTTTGGGTTCAGGCCATGTCATCCTGATGGAGGGTTCTTTTAGGTAGCTTCCTAGGGTATATTTGACTACAGTGATATTCCAAGAGAATTTAACTTAAGGTCTCCAGAATTCTAACTCCTGGCACGAATATCCTTAAAGTTTTCCTTTTAGGATATCACATAATATCAGGGGACGTATTCTTGACACGCCACTTAGCACTCTGCACCCCGTATAGCGTTTACGCTTCGAGGGGGAAAAGTGGCAAAATAAAAGAGGAGCCGTTATAAGGTTCCCTTCCTCCGTTACTGTTTGAGTACTCAGATGGCACTATAATCCCCGCCATCTTTATTCCTTTTTCTGTAGCGGTCTCGCTCGGTGGTTTTCCCAATGCTCTCTCGTAATTTGCATTTATTATGCAATCTCCAGCCTCTTCTTCCTCTGGAAAGTGTAGTATTTGATTCTTATGCTGTATAAATTTAGCTCTGGCCGAAAAGTAAAAAATTGAATCGAATTAACTTAATTTTTGGCAGAGCTACTGCCTACACCGGAGGCATCTTCAGGCCTTGTTTGTTGGCATAGGAGGCTTTGCCTCCCTAGACTGCACTTGAAGGGGTCATGTGATCCCCCTTCTCCCTGCTGTTTAGTCGACTAGTCCTGTGCTCGCAAACCCTAGGCTGGAGAATGGAGTTTATTTTTCTGCCTAGGATGGTGCCGGCATGAGAACTCTGTTTCTCTTTGGTTAAGGGTGGCGGCTAGATGATTGCCGGCCCCATTTACTGTATTGGCAGACCCTAGGCTGGGGATTGATACTCTGTTCGCCCAGGATGGTGCCGATACTGAAACAGGGTTTCCTTAAGGTGTGGTAGGGCCAACATGCTGCCGGATCCTCTCACACCTTATACAGGACCCTTTCCCCACCCCATTCTGTCCTTTAGTGATGGCCTAGCCATCACATCCCTGTGGCTGTTGTCTTACAATCTCGCCGATTGGCTGTAGGGCTGGCTTGGGCTTCTGCTTGTATGGCCTAGTCGTATAGCTTCCCTATCGGACATGGAGCTCCGGGTTAGCTGTGCCGGCAGGTCTAGCTGCCGGCAGAAGACCCATTTGCTTTAGAGTGTTCTTCAGTCCTCCCTTGGGCTGCCATTCACATCCTATGGCCGGCAGGTACCGGCACGCAGGTGAATGGGTGGAAGCTTGATTATTTTATGTTCTCCCCTTCCATTAGAACCCTCATTCCGGAGGAAGGAAGTGAAACAGTGCTCTTACATCCCCCTTCACTCCTTGCTTTCTCTCTCATTATTGGTAAGTGCCACCAGGTACTAACCTAACCGGCGGCTGCCGGCTACTAACCTTGCCGGCAAGATGCTAGCTAGACTGGTGGTCCGACAGCCATTGATTCACTGTCACATCTGACTTAGCCAGCAAGAGCCGGCCGAGTCTGGTATACTGGCCACTACCCTGTCAAGTCGCCGGAATCTGGTGGGCAGCCAGCCATAAAGATTATCAATATTGTGTCAGTTGAATTGTGCCTTAGGTTCTATGTAGCAGCAACTAAGGTATATGTATATACAGTAGCCAGTACATCTGTAGTATAGAGCATACTGTAGACAGAAAACTGTGGTATAAAAGTATACGGTAGTTAAATTTTCCAACATACTCTGTGCGTCTAGGCGCAATCTATTGTTGAGACCGTATAAGATTGGGAAAGGAGTTCCCTTTCTATATACTGATAGATGATCACTTATTAATGACCCTCATTATTAATCCTTTAGGAAGTGGGTGTTGGTTACACTCTTCTATCCTTATAGGCTAGACTCTTCCTCTGGGCCTCCTGAGGAGGATATCCCTAGGGTTAATATTAAGGGCGGTCACAGCAATTGGCTGGGCGGGAAACACACGTATGTGTCTTTCCTATTTCATTTCTAGCTTACCTATCCTAAGCTATATGCAATAAAATTAAATGGAAAATATTATTATAATATATATTAGTTTATCTAGTGAGATAGACTACATTATACTCATTTCATTTTCCTCTCTTTACAGGACGACCATGTGAAGTGCAACAGCGTCTTCTGCAACGTGTGTAGCAGGGACTTGTGTGGCCACCTGGAGTGTAGGACACACTGCTCCATCACCAAGGGACCTCTCAAATAATGGGACCCCCAGCTATGTACTGTATGCAAAGACCTGGTGTATGAGGCTTTCGAAAATCCCAAGACAACGGAGTCAAGGGATGCAGCTCGGGACAAGCTGCGTAGATGGGTTCGTGGCTTTCAAAAGAATGCCATGGGGGCCTTACATCTCTAGTGAGCGTATGAGGGCCTGTCTATTTCCCAAAGCATCAGTGGATGCTGTTATTCCTCAGCCTCACCCTGAGATCCCTTGCATCCAGATAGCCGTGGATACGGATGTCTCGGATGCGATGAAGGACATCCATCTAGATGATGAGAGGATGTCAGCTGTGTCAGTTGACACCGAAAAGGACCTTCTGGCGGAAAGTTGAGATGAGGAGTCAACGTTGGCTCCAGAGACGGAAGAGGATGAAGTCGAAACAGTCTCTGTTTCGTCGGTTCCTGCCCCAGAACCGGTGCCCTCTACGTCCTCCGCTCCTCAACACGAAAAGTCGGACAACACTCTGTCTGCCATCAAAGCTATGATGGAGATGTTCGAGAAGAAGAGTGAACAAAGGGAAGCTGCACTAAGGAAGGAGATTCCACAGCTCGCAGCGACTCGTGGGTCTCATAGGAGACTCAACGTTAAGGATCTTCCCTCGTGTTCCGAGGTAAACCCGTGGAGGCATGCCGAGTACATGCCAATTACGAACGGTAAGATCTTTGTTTCAGAGAAGCTGGGAGCTGTCCTTATCAAGGACATTGCGTTCTGGCCCACCTTTGAGTCCTATCCAGACTGCTTCGTTCCTCTAAGGGCGGAACCTGAATCCAAGGAGGAGACAGAGCCTAAGGAGGTCATAGTGCTTGACCATACGAAGGCTCAGGCTTTGCTAGCCAGCAGTTTGAAGGACAGGGGCTTCACCAATTCTAAAGTGCCAGCCCTGAACAAGAAACATCCCTCTTATCTTGCTCCAGCAACTATGGCCTTCCCCTTTGCGAAAAAAGGGTTTAAGGCGGTGATTAAGGCAGTGGAAGCTGGGAAACCTTGCCCTACACTGGAGGAGTGTAGGCCCCTTTCCCTAGCTTTGCCAATGCATCACAAGGACTGGAAGGATATTCAGCTTACCTTCTCAGTCGGGAAGTTGGAGGCTGATATCGCTGGACGTCAGTTCAGCGAAAACCTCCCCAAGTTGTCCGAGTTTCTACTACGTAGGGAACAGGATACAAAGGAGAGGCTTGCTGCCTCTCTTTCCTTCCAGGTGACCCTGGAGGCAATGGCCAGTGAACAGAGATCCCCAGATATGTTCATGGTCATAGCCAAAACACACTTGGCAACCCTAACTAAAGAAGTGCTTGTAGAGAGTTCGTATTTGCCTCGGCTGCGGTCAAACACAAACCAGGAAGTAGATATCTTCCAATATCTGGGGGAAAGACCTATTCCCAAATGAATTGGTCAAAGAAATAGTTGACAAGACCGCCACGGAAAATAGAAATCTTCTCCAGAAGTGGGGCATGTTAACTAAGAGGAAGTCTTCCCCGGATCAGGGTCCCCAACCGAAGAGGAAGACAAAGAGGCCAAGAGTGCCATCTCGCCCTGCTAGACAACAACAACTTCCCGTGACCGCGGTGCCACAGATGGTGGCACAGCCCCAACCCACCTACCAGATGGTACCCCAGCAACTGGTGACTCAGTCACCAGCCTTTACTCCCGCCCATGAGAGGCAGACCACCACCTTTTGCCCCAAAGGTAGGGATCAGGTAGAGATTCCTCTAGACGTCCCTCGAGAGGAAGAGGGGGTAGGGAAGCACGTGGTCAAGGAGGCAAGCCCTCCGGAAACCAGAAGCAATGAGATGCTTCCGGTAGAAGGGAAGACTCCGACTCTTCCGGGATCGTTGGACCTTCGATTCCTGGGCCCACAGACTAATCAAGAACAGACTAGGTTGGAGCTGAAAGACAGCTCCACCATCATTTCCTCAATTCTTCCAACACTCCACCCCCTTTCTGGAAGAATACACCAGAGAGCTCTTGAGCAAATGGGTGACAAAGAGGACAAAGTCCATCAAATTCCAAGGAAGGCTGTTTTCTGTTCCCAAGGACTCAGACAAAGTCAGAATCATTCTGGATTTGTCACCACTCAACAAGTTTATTGAGAACGACAAGTTCAAGATGCTGACCCTTCAACACATAAGGGCGCTGTTGCCCAAAAGGGCATACACAGTCTCCATAGATATGGAAGATACCTATTGGCACATTCCGATCAATCGCCAACTCCCCTCCTACCTAGGATTCAGGCTACAAAAAAGAAAGTACGCTTTCAGAGCCATGCCCTTCGGACTAAACATAGCCCCAAGGATCTTCACGAAGCTTGCAGAAGCAGTCGTTCAACAACTACGCCTACAAGGTGTCCAGGTGGTATCCTATCTGGACGATTGGCTGGTGTGGGCAGCATCCGAGTCGAAATGCATGCAAGCATCCAAGAAAGCGATCCAGTTCCTGGAACATCTAGGATTCAAGATCAACACCAAAAAGTCTCGACTATCTCCAGCTCATAAATTCCAATGGCTAGGCATACATTGAGACTTAAAGTCACATTGCCTCTTCATTCCATTAAAAAAGAGGAGAGAGATAGCGGAATCTGTCAAGAGACTTCTAAAATCCAACAGGATTTCAAGATGCCAACAGGAGAGAGTGCTGGGCTGACTTCAGTTTGCATCATTGACAGACCCAGTGCTAAGAGCACCGCTAAAGGATGCATCAGGAGTCTGGAGAAGATACGCATCAAACGTTCGAAGAGATCTAAGAAGACCACTACCGATTCGGCTACGATCACTTCTCATGCCATGGTCGGAGGCCAAAAACTTCAAGGGGTCAACACCTTGTAACCGCCTCCACCCTCAGTCGTCATCCAAACGGACGCATCATTGGAAGGATGGGGAGGTCACTCTCATCAACGGAGAGTTCAAGGAACTTGGTCCTCTCTATTCAAGACCTTCCATATCAACATTTTGGAGGCCATGGCAGTCTTCCTCACACTGAAGAAATTATCACCTCGCCCTTCAGTCCACATAAGACTGATTCTGGACAGCAAGGTGGTAATGAGATGTCTGAATCGTCAAGGCTCGAGATCACCTCAATTCAACCAAGTGATGTTAGCCATCTTCAGTTCACCCGAAAAAAAGAGATGGCACTTGTCAGCAGTTCACCTTCAAGGGTTCTGCAACGTGACAGCGGACACTCTATCCAGGATAACTCCAATAGAGTCAGAATGGTCCCTAGATGCAAGATCATTCTCCTTCATCTAACATCAAGTCCCAGGACTGCAGATTGACCTCTTCGAGACGAGCGACAACAAGAAACTTCCTCGATACGTGGCCCCGTACGAGGACCCTCTAGCGGAAGCAGTGGACGCCATGTACCCTCAACTGGAACAAATGGACCAGGATTTACCTGTTCCCTCCATTCAACCTGATGATGAAGGTCCTCAACAAGCTGAGATCTTTTCAAGGAACAGCAGCCCTAGTGGCTCCAAAGTGGCCCCGGAGCAACTGGTTCCCCTTAATATGATATTTTAATTATAAAATAAATTTTTGAATATACTTACCCGGTGAATATATAATAGCTGCAACTCTGCGGCTCGACAGAAAACACACTCAAAAACTCGCGAGCGATCGTTATGAAGGTTGCGGGTGTGCCCACCAGCGCCACTATCGGCCAGATACCACTCTTGCATGTAAACAAACCCTTCAATTCTTCTCGTCCCGCTGCGTCTCTATTGGGGAGGAAGGGAGGGCCTTTAATTTATATATTCACCGGGTAAGTATATTCAAAAATTTATTTTATAATTAAAATATCATTTTTAAATATTTAACTTAGCCGGTGAATATATAATAGCTGATTCACACCCAAGGCGGTGGGTAGAGACCAGAGTTAATTAAGTTTACAGCGTATAAGCTAAGAGTTTTTGACAGTTATCAATATAACAAAACCAAAATATTTAGGTACCTGGTAAGGAAGTTGACTTAGACGATTACTCTGCCTTATAAGTCTGTCTTCCTCACGAAGCCCAGCGATCCTCTTAGGATGCTGAAAGACTCCCAGGAGCTGAAGTATTAAGGGCTGCAACCCATACAACAGGACCTCATCAAACCCTTAATCTGGGCGCTCTCAAGAAATGACTTTGACCACCCGCCAAATCAATCAGGATGCGAAAGGCTTCTTAGCCTTCCGTACAACCCAAAAAAACAATATTAAAAACATTTCAAGAGACAGATTAAAAAGGATATTGGAATTAGGGTAATGTAGTGGTAGAACCCTCACCCACTACTGCACTCGCTGCAACGAATGTACCCAGTGTGTAGCAGTCCTCGTAAAGAGTCTGGACATCTTTTAAGTAAAATTACGCGAACACTGACTTGCTTCTCCAAAAAGTCGCGTCCATAATACTTTGCAGAGATTTATTTTGCTTGAAGGCCACGGAGGTTGCTATATCTCTAACTTCGTGCGTCTTAACCTTAAGCAAACATCGGTCTTTCTCATTCAAGTGAGAATGAGCTTCTAGTATTAAAAAAATCTGATAAAATATGACAAAGCATTCTTTGACATAGGCAATGAAGGTTTCTTAACTGAGCACCATAATGCCTCAGATTTACCTCGTAATGACTTAGTACGAGCTAAATCGAACTTAAGAGCTCTAACAAGACATAATACTCTTTCCAGTTCGTTGCCTACGATCTCTGAATAGCAAGGAATATCAAAAGATTTAGGCCAAGGACGAGAAGGCAGTTAATTTTTGGCCAGGAAACCAAGTTGAAGTGAACAAGTGGCTTTTTTCTGTAGAAAAGCCGACGTTCTTACTGAAGGCATGAAGTTCACTGACCCTTTTAGCCGAAGCCAAGCACACTAGGAAAAGTGTCTTGAGGGTGAGATCCTTCAGGGAGGCTGAATGTAATGGCTCAAACCTGTCTGACACGAGGAACCTTAGGACCACGTCTAAGTTCCATCCAGGAGTTGCCAAACGACGTTCCTTAGAGGTCTCGAAAGACTTAAGGAGATCTTGGAGATCTTTATTGTTGGAAAGATCTAAGCCTCTATGTCGAAAGACCGAAGCCAACATGCTCCTGTAGCCCTTAATCGTGGGAGCTGAAAGGGAGTGAACCTTTCTCAGATGTAAAAGAAAATCTGCGATTTGGGCTACAGAGGTACTGGACGAGGACACAGATGCTGACTTGCACCAGTCTCGAAAGACTTCCCACTTCGACTGGTATACTCTAATGGTAGAAGCTCTCCTAGCTCTTGCAATCGCACTGGCTGCCTCCTTCGAAAAGCCTCTAGCTCTTGAGAGTCTTTCGATAGTCTGAAGGAAGTCAGACGAAGAGCGGGGAGGCTTTGATGGACATTCTTTACGTGGGGCTGACGTAACAGATCTACCGTTAGAGGAAGACTTCTTGGAAAGTCTACCAGCCATTGAAGTACCTCGGTGCACCACTCTCTCGCGGGCCAGAGGGTAGCAACCAACGTCAACCTTGTCCCTTCGTGAGAGGCGAACTTCTGCAGTACCTTGTTGACTATCTTGAATGGTGGGAATGCATATAAGTCCAGAAAAGACCAATCCAGTAGAAACGCGTCTATGTAGATTGCTTCTGTATCTAGGACTGGAGAGCAATAGATTGGTAACCTTTTGGTCAACGAGGAGGCAAAGAGGTCTATGGTGGGTTGACCCCAAGTAGCCCAAAGACTCTTGCCCACGTCCTTGTGGAGGGTCCATTCCGTGGGTATCACCTGACCCCTCCGACTGAGACAGTCTGCCAAGACGTTCAAGTCCCCCTGGATGAATCTCGTCAACAGGGAGATGCCTCGAATTCTTGACCATAAGAGAAGGTCCCTTGCGATCTCGAGCAGCGTGAAGGAGTGTGTGCCTCCTTGCTTGGAGATGTACGCCAAAGTTGTGGTGTTGTCTGAGTTGACCTCTACCACTTAGTTTCGAAGAAGCTTTCTAATATCATCAAGGCCAAGTGGACTGCTAATAGCTCCTTGCCGTTGATGTGCATGCTCTTCTGACTTGAGGTCCACAGACCCGAGCATTCCCGACCGTCCAGGGTCGCACCCCAACCCAAATCCGACGCGTCTGAGGAGAACACGTGGTTTGGGTTCTTGACTGCTAGGGATAGTCCCTCTCTCAGACTGATATTGCTGTCCCACCATTTCAGGCATGCCTTTACTGGTTCGGAGACTGGGAATGATACCGTCTCTAATGTCTTGTCCTAGTTCCTTACCTTATTGCCTTATTGCCTTATTTTTTGTTTGGGTTCCCCCAGGTCCCTCAGTGTGAGGCACCTCGTATATCCACCAGAGAGTTGCTAATACATCTTCCGGTGTATTTTGCATCTTCCAGTCTTGGATGGTCTGGGATGCATCTTAGGTATTTATCGAGCTGATTTTTAAACGCATCTACGCTCATTCCTGATATGTTTCTTAGATGAGCTGGCAGCACATTAAATAGTCGCTGCATTATCGATGCTGGTGCGTAGTGGATTAATGTCCTGTGCGCCTTTCTCAGTTTACCTGGAATGCTTTTTGGTACTATTAATCTACCTCGGCTTGCTCTTTCTGATACTTTAAGCTCCATGATGTTTTCAGCAATTCCTTCTATTTGCTTCCATGCTTGTATTATCATGTAGCGTTCTCTTCTCCTTTCTAGACTGTATAGTTTTAAAAATTGCAGTCTTTCCCAGTAATCAAGGTCCTTAACTTCTTCTATTCTAGCAGTATAGGACCTTTGTACACTCTCTATTTGCGCAATATCCTTTTGGTAGTGTGGGTACCATATCACATTGCAGTACTCGAGTGTACTACGCACATAAGTTTTGTAAAGCATAATCATGTGTTCAGCTTTTCTTGTTTTAAAGTGTCTGAATAACATTCCCATTTTTGCTTTACATTTAGCCAACAGTGTTGCTATTTGGTCGTTGCATAACATATTCCTATTTAAAATTACACCAAGGTCTTTAATTGCTTCCTTGTTTGTGATTATCTCATTATTAGGTCCCTTGTATGCATACACCATTCCTTCTCTGTTTCCATAATTTATTGATTCGAATTTATCGGAGTTAAATACCATCCTATTTATCTCCGCCCATTCATATATTTTGTTTAGATCTCTTTGTAATGAGTTCCTATCTTCATCACAAGTAATTTCTCTACTTATTCTTGTGTCATCGGCGAAACTTCTCACTACGGAGTTTTCAACATCACAGTCTATGTCTGAGATCATAATAACAAATAGCAGTGCAGCTAATACCGTACCTTGGGGCACACCAGATATTACCTGGGCTTCATCTGATTTCTCGTCATTTGCAACCACTATCTGTTTTCTGTTTTGCAGGAATTCTTTTACCCATTTTCCTATCTTTCCCACAATATTATGCTTTCTCATTTTTTTCTCTAATATATGTTATGGTCTACCTTGTCAAAGGCTTTTGCAAAATCTAGATAGATCATATCTGTGTCTTTTTCATTTATCATATTATTGTATATGTTTTCATAGTGAGCTATCAGTTGGGTCTGTGTACTTTTTCCAGGTACGAAACCGTGTTGACCCATATTAAACAAATTATTTTTGACCAAATGGTTCATTATTTTCTTTTTTATTACCCTCTCATACACTTTCATAATATGTGATGTTAGACTAACAGGTCTATAATTGCTTGCCTCTAGTCTTGATCCACTTTTGAAGATAGGGGTTATATAAGCTAATTTATGTTTAACATATATCTCGCTCATATCTATACTCTGTCTTAGCAGTATTGCAAGTGGCTTCGCGATAGTGTTTGCAGTTTTTTTTAACAAAATCGCTGGAACTCCATCTGGTCCGGCTGCCGATCCATTTTTAATTTCGTTTATAGCCGTGACAATATCTGCTTCATTAATATCTATATCCGTTAGATATTCAACATTTTCTTCTCTCATTTCTGTTTCATTATTCTCATTCGCAATTCTTGGCGTGAACTCACTCTTATATTTTTCTGCTAATATGTTGCATATTTCCTTTTTTTCATTCGTTAGCCGTCCTTCAATTCTTAGAGGGCCTATTTCTATTCTCCTTTTATTCATCTTTTTTGCATAGGAGTAAAGTACTTTGGGGTTTCTTTTTATATTTTGAAGTGTCCTTTCTTCTAAGTCCCTTTTTTCATTTTCTTTCGACTGTATAATCTTTTGTTCTGCATTTTCTATCTTACATTTTATTTCCCTCATTTTCCACACATTTTTTTCTTTTGCAAGATTTTTCTTCCACTTTTTAATTTTCTGAAATAAGATCCTTCTGTCTCTTGGTATGCACGTCTTTTGTTTATTGTTTTTTTTCGGTACATATTTTTCAACAATTTTCTCCAGTATTTTGTACAGTATATCCGTATTTACCTGTATATTATCACTTATAAATACATTTTTCCATTCTTTATTCAGTTCTTCATTTATTTCTGACCATTTTATATTCTTACTGTAAAAGTTATATTTTCCATATCCTTCCCAAAGTTTTGTGCTTTTATTAATTCTGTGATCACTTGCTTTGGAATGAACTATCAATTCTATGACATTGTGGTCTGAAATTCCCGTGTTATACACTATTATTTCTTTAACATAATTCACCTCATTCACAAATACTAGATCTAGGACATTTTCCTTTCTTGTTGGAATGTGGTTTATTTGTTGCATATTATGTTCTAATAGCATATCTTGAAGCTTTTCAAATTGCCTCTTATCTTCTGCGCTACTATTACTATCTTTTTTATATGTATACATACAACCACTTTCTTCTATCCGTTCTTTCCAATCCACGAAAGGAAAGTTAAAATCTCCGAATAGGAGTATATTCCAGTCTTTATGGTTTCTACATATATCATTTATTTTTTCTATTATTATGTCAAACTCCTTAGTGTTTGGGGGTCTGTAAACTACAATATTCATTAGTTTTTCAAATTCAAATTCTACCGCAATCAATTCACATTCTGTGTTGCTGTATTTTTCACATACTTTTCCTTGATTTATGTCTCTTCCATATATTGCGGTTCCCCCTTGATTCCTATTTTTTCTGTCTGATCTATAAGTTTGGAAACCCTTTATCTGGTCATCACTGCCAGTCTCTTGGGAATACCATGTTTCACTTATATTTAATATATCTATTTTTTCAATTTGGGTTAGTTCTTCTAAGAACTCTATTTTCCTTTTAGAGTTACTCGTGACTAAACCCTGTGCATTCATTACTATTATGGTTTGTGTTTCATCCCCATTATTTAATATTGGTAATAATATGGATTCTCCCATGCTTCCTTCCTGTTCTGATATGATGTTCTTTTCTTCATTTCCCGGAATTCTGCCATTAAAAAATCCAACTTTTCTATTATATTTGCTCTTTCGCCTTCATATTTATTTGTGTGTGTATACCTGCAACTGTCCCCATATCTGCACCAACCCCTGGCATTATAGATGCATTCTTTGTAGTTGGGCTCTAAATGTGCCGGTTTGGGTTGAAAGGCCTCATATCTTGGGGCTCTTGGTTCAAAGCGCGGTATATACACGGCCTGCTTTTTTGTTTCTTTTTTTGTTTCTTTTTTGCTTTCATTTTTCTTTTCAGTTTGCTGAGTTTTCTTACTTTCATTCATGGTTGCAGGATGCATATATCGACATTTTTTGTTGTAAATGCATCCTTTTCCTTCTTTTAGGTTTTTGCATATTTTTGGATGGAGATCTCTGCATTCGTCTCCATATCCGTCTAAATACGCACATTTACCATATATTTCATAATTATGGCATATCTTTGGATGCTTGTAGTAGCATCTTTCGCCAAATCTGCAATTCCCTCTTTTCAGCATATTGCAGACTATATCCTTCTTTTCTATTTTTTCTTGTTCTTGCTCTTCCCTAAAATTATGTAGGTCCGGGTAGTCTCTTGGGTCTATTATCTGTTTCCATCTGGTAATTTATTTCTTCATAAGTATGTTGTTGGATGGCATCATAGGTTATATCAATGATTTCTTCTGCATCCTTACACATATCCTGTTCATTGTTCTCTTCTTCTTCTTTTTCTTCTTCTTCTTCTTCTATTTCTTCTTCTTCCTCTTCTTTATCTTCAACTATTTGCAGATTTAGTCTCGACTTAATTATATTTTCTATCCAGACTAAGCATGTTGAGCAGAATACCTTTGTGTCTTTATTTTTTATTTTTTGCTGTATTTCAGCACATGTGGGATGTGTTGGGACATGACAGGCATCACATTTTCTAATCAATTGTTGAGGATTATTAATGGAATACCATATCTTACATGTATTACACCATTTTGGCATTCTTTTTCCCATTGCATCAATCAGCATATTCACCATATTGGACTTCTTATTGTTCTTTGATGGAATGTGTTGATTGATGTAGACTTTCTTTATAAGTCTCTTTAACACTTGGATTTTCTTTGGAATTTCTTCTATTATTTTGCTGATGTTTTCCGCAGATTTGCTCCAGTTTATTGGATCATATTGTTTCAATATGTCTGCGAATATTTTTCCGTCACATTGGTTGACGTTACTAGTGACCTCTGTTATCAGACGGTCGAGCTCCTGTTTCGCCAACTCATGGAATTTATTTTTGCTGAGTCCAACGATGTCTCTCCAAGCCTTGCCCCTGTTGTACATAGCCATCTTGATTAGATTTTTAGTAATTCACAAGATAACTATTCTATGCCTACGTTTTATCCCACTTCTCCGACCTCAAACTAATCACTGACTATTCACGAAAACTTGTAGCTATATTGCACTCGATAGCCTTTTGTTATCCGCGTTAAATCATGATATTTATAGGGTCGCAAAAGTGTAATCACTCACTGGCACACAGATACAAAACTGAGAGGCTAGATGGAACCGGAGAGGCAGAAGGTGTAGTCTCCCTAGTGAGACAAACTGCTCCAGGGATGAGAGAGTCCCTACGAGACTGTTCCAACTCCTGACTGAATAAACGTTTCGTTTCAGCATTAGTTGGACTTCGAGCAGGGCTTGACTGCGAATCTCCATCCCCAAATATAGAATAATCTGGGATGGGATCAGTTGGGACTTTTAGGTTGACCAAAAGTCCCAACTCCCTGGCCAGACTCAACGTCCAATGTAGATCCTGCAGACAGCGAAGACTGGACGATGCTCTGAGAAGCCAGTCGTCCAAGTACAGGGAGGCTCGGATCCCCGATAGATGGAGGGATTTTGCCACATTCCTCATGAGCCTCGTAAACACGAGAGGCGCAGGACTGAGGCCAAAGCACAGGGCTCGAAACTGGTACCCCCACATTCCTGTAAACAAACCTCAGAAACGGTTGGGAATCCGGGTGTATAGGAATGTGGAAGTATGCCTCCTGAAGGTCGAGAGAGACCATCCAGTCGCCTTCCATAAATGCTGTCAAGACAGCCTGGTAGACTTCATCGTGAAGTTTGTCTTGACAATGAACACATTGAGCGCACTTGCCTCTTACGTACTCCTGCAGTGAACATGGCTGCCAAATCATTGGAGCCATCCCTGAGGGACTTGTTCCTGCAGAGAACGTGGCTGTCAGATCATAGGAGCCATCCCTGAAAGCCTTGTTTATGCATGACATAATTGTACAGCAAAACTTCAAAGGCTCGAAAATAGCTCTGAAGTCGACCTGTAAAATCTTGGAGCGTCTCATGGCCAGGCGCCAGGGAGAGTCTATGAGGTTTGAGAAGTCTATCTGGGCAGAGGCAGGAACTCCCAAGCCGAGAACTTCTCTCGTGTCATATCAGACTCTCGCTCTATAAGCCAGCTTAAAAGAAGGGAAAGCAAAGGCTGTCTCCCCCAAACTCCTCCTGGTGATAAACCAGTCGCCTAGCAAACGTAAAGCTCTCTTAGAAGAGCGAGAGAGCACTAGCTTATAAAACAACGGCTTCGAAGTAGCTAGGCCTAGTGTAAGCTCTGACGTTTAGGCGAACGAGGAGCAGCAGTTACAAAAAGATCCGGACAAAGATCCTTAAAAATCAGCATGATTTATTTAAAGTCCATAGAGGGCTAAGCAGCTTTAGGCTCCTCTCCGTCTGACAGAGTCCTCAAGGGAATATCAGTAGGAGGGGGAACAGCAACTTCCTCATCTGAAGGAACCTTGTCCGACAATAGCCGAGTCTCAAGCAAGGGAGAGACCTACCGTGGTGGCAATGCTTTACAAGCAGAGTCCACACGCACTGGTGCAGTAGTAGCGAACCAGGACGCAACGTCATGTAACTGCTTGACAGTCTGTGAACTGTCAACAACAACAGGTGCGTGAGGACGCACAGCGTCCACTCGAGACTGCTTTGACCGCCTAGACTGAGCAGTCAAAACAACTCTAGAATGCGGAGGTTGACACTCAGCGTCAAAACAAGTCAACTCCGATTGTTGGCGAACGTCCTGAACGTCAACAGGAGCATCAGCAAGTGGCCTAATGTCCAAATGTGGCTGAAAATCCACACGAGACCGCATCGAGTGTGGTTCTAAACAACCTGACTGACGTGACTTGGCTACGCCAACGTCAACAGGACGCACAAAGGAACGTTAGGGTGGCTGAAGGCCAGGATCTCGATGAGATAAATGGCTAGGCTCAACGGACTTATCGGCAGAATAGTCTTCCATAAGGGAGGCAAGCTTATTCTGCATGTCTTGCCGTACAATCCATTTAGGATCAACGGGAATGGTTGCGGTAAGAGACGAGGGTAACGTCTGTGACTGCAAAACCTTGCCTACAAAAAGACTCTCGGAGTCTGTGTTACGCTTTTGTTTAGGCGGCGAGCAGTCTTCCGATGACTGCATAGGGTCAGAGCTGTCCTAATAGTTAAAACCAGGACGCTGGACCTGTCCTGAAAGGACTGACTTTCGCTTAAAGGGCCTCGAAACCTTGTTCCACGGTTTCTTATGCGAAAAGCCTTCGGATGACGAGGAGAAAATCGTCTCTCTCGCCTTATGGTAGGGGTGATCTTGGTAAGATACACCTGATACCATAGAGGGAACGTCTGTTCGCTGATCAAGGCCTCTCGAACCCATAAGTCGTACGACATTACTTCTCCCCTGGGCTTGGGAGCTTGCAAGAGGTCCCGGACTAGGCGAACGACAGGCACGAACAGACGAACCCTCGGTCGCAACACTGATAACACTTTGCGCAATATCACTTTATCACTACGATTTTCTGTTTTGCACTTACTTCACTGAAATTGAATTTTTTAACAATTCACATTAGGTATGAATAAAACTGATTTCTACCTGAAGCACGCAATTCTACCCTCATCAAAAGGTTGTAATTGCGAAATCAGTCGTATAATGTAAGCACATTAATACCAGCAAAAAAACAGTAAACATATTTTAAGATAAAAAAAAATCAGTGGCTGGGGAAGAGACTAAACACTAGTTCATTCAAAACTACGTTTTCAATCTCTCACCGTACAGTGCCTTGGGACGAGAATAAAAACTAAAAACATTTTATCCTTCCTCCCCGTACAGAGACTAGGGACGAGAGTAACTCGAGAACAACGTTACTCGCTTGGGACGAGATAAAGATCGGAACGTTCTCTCTCCTCTCTCTCTCTCCGTCTCTAACTCTTTTGATTTCGCACCGAAGAGAAGAGCCCACTTACCTTTCGTCAATAAACAGGTTATTTGACCAAAGGAAAAAACTGAAAGGTTTTTCAATTAAAAGTTCCTTTAAAATAGTCTTTAAAACATTTAAGCTTTGAAAGAAAAAAGAACAAAACGTCAGAATCGATTTACTCTTTCTGCAAAGTGAAACCGTGATACTCTCTCTCTCTATCGTAACGATAGAGCGCAAACTGCGTAGCATAAATAAACTAAACGTTAGTTCATCTTTGAAACAGTACGAAGACTATTCAAAGAAAAAAAACTATCATAAAATATTTACTAAAAATATTTCATTTAATAAGTTTTAAATCATTAGCTCTGTAAAAGTTATTTACGATTGAAAAGGGCTCAACGTTGTTTAACTTCGGTTTCCAAGTTAGGACCGCCTACTCTCAGGAAAGGTCGCATATAAACAAATCATTAAAATTTATTTTGATGTTTATTATAAATGGAAAGCTAATCGAAGAGGCCTAATAAAGGCAGTTGAGATATAAAATATATAGAGGAAAATCTATAATTAATTTATAACGTGATAAGATAATTGCTAAAAGCCTAAAACACACTTCCGTCTAAGGGAAGGGTCGGCCATTTAAAAGTCAAAGAAAGTCCATACTCTCTCTCTTGTCATCAAAAATTAAATCTATCCAAAAACGAGTTCAAGATTTAAGATGAAGATAAAACACCTGCACTGCGAAAGCTCAAACCAAAATGAAGTACTTCACCAAATATGTTGAGAAAACTCCAGGTTCTACAGCGAGTATTGATACGTCTTGTCGTCAACGTCGACAGAGAAGAATTGAAGGGTTTGTTTACATGCAAGAGTGGTATCTGGCCGATAGTGGCGCTGGTGGGCACACCCGCAACCTTCATAGCGATCGCTCGCGAGTTTTTGAGTGTGTTTTCTGTCGAGCCGCAGAGTTGCAGCTATTATATATTCACCGGCTAAGTTAAATATTTAAAAAAGTGGAATTACAGCCGAGGCTGATTCGCCTCCTAGACACAGCTGTCTCCACAAATACAGAAGTCGACTGTCTTCGCTTCATTACAGAAAACCCAAGACCTTCATCTCATGATTTTCTCTCCCTAGCAGTAAAGAAAAGGTTTGGGATCTCGAAAGAAGTATAGACTTCTTAGAGGAGTATAAGTCAAAATCTACCAGAAGCCAATACGAATCATCTTGGAAGAAGTGGATGGCCTTTGTCAAGGCAAGAAACCCAAAGGAAATCTTGATGGATTTCTGCTTGTCTTTCTTCACCTTCATGAACAAGATTTAGCAGCCAACACGATTACTACGTGTAAATCTGCCTTGACTAGACCCTTACTTTATGCTTTCCAAGTAGACTTGTCTAATGAGATTTTTAACAAAATCCCTAAGGCCTGTGCTAGGCTCAGGCCTGCAGCACCTCCAAGGCCCATCTCATGGTCTTTGGATAAGGTACTACATTTTGCTTCAAGTTTGGGCAACGATAATTGCTCTTTGAAAGATTTGACTCAAAAAGTTATATTTTTGTTTGCTCTAGCCTCAGGGGCTAGAGTTAGTGAGATAGTGGCCCTTTCTCGGGAAGAAGGCCATATCAAGTTTGCTGAAACGGGAGAGCTAAATCTCTTTCCCGACCCAACGTTTCTTGCCAAGAATGTGCTACCCACTAAGAGGTGGGGTCCCTGGAGAATCTGCCCTCTGAAGGAAGATGTCTCGCTGTGTCCAGTGGAGAGTCTAAAGGTCTATCTATGTAGAACTTCAGACTTCAGGGGAGGACAGCTCTTTAAAGGAGAAACATCGGGCTTAAACTTATCCCTAAAACAACTAAGGGCGAAGATCACCTACTTCATTCGCAGAGCGGATCCTAACAGTACACCCGCAGGTCATGTTCCTAGGAAAATTGCTTCTTCGTTGAACTTTTTCCAGCTCATGGATTTCGAGAGCCTTCGCTCGTTTACTGGATGGAAGTCATCCAGAGTGTTTTTCAAACACTACGCGAAGCAAGTGCAAGAATTAAAACGATTCGTGGTGGCGGCAGGTAGTGTACTAAAATTGTCGCTTAGTGCTGCGAGGAACAGTGAATTATGTGGGACTGTAATTCTAAGGGTGTACATGTTGACACGTTATAGTGCAACATGATAAGTGAAATGTCATCAAGGTGACATTATGGACTGTTCCAGTGCACAAAGGTGATGAAACATACACTGAACACTAAGTGCAGTGTGTTTTTTATACAATTGTAAATAGACAGACTTCTCAGAAAGACATTAGAAAACTTATTACATTTTCATTTTTGAGTGGCAAAAATTTAGTTTTCAGGTAAAACAAGTATTTCTGATTTATTCTATATTGTCTATGTTGGAAAATTCTTTTTCACTGGCATTTTTTTATTATCATGAAATGTATGCTGAATTTTTATTTATTGTCTGACAATAAATGATTAATTGTTTTGCGCGTCTTATTTCGCCCTAAACATTTGCAATAAAGTTATGTGTGAGCATTCCTTTCATTCCTTATCATTCTGCATAATAATACTGAGCAAAGGTAGTAACTTTGTTCCTATATGAAAACAAACCTTTCTAGCTAGACTTCACTTGTTTCGATACAAGATACAAACTTGTCTTCTGCGGTATACAACTAATATACCTCCGAAGCTATGGTGGTTGACATAAACTTGTGTTCGTTTATAAATACAAACTTTGGCTAAAGGCAAACAATGAGACCCGTATGCCCTTTTGATTGCTAGGTAGGTCATATGAAATATGCGAACTTCGAGACTTTTTCCGAGTCTAGGTTGACTCTTCCCAGTAGGGGGCAGGAAGCACTAACATAGTCTCTGATTAGATGAAATGACATATAACGGTAATGTCATAGGTCTCTTAGGTCTACATGACCAAGGAAATATTGTCTTGAGGTTTAAGGCACAACTGGGAAATCCACGGATACATTAATGCTCTGGTAAACCTCCATCAGGACAACATGGCCTGAGCTCAAAATACGGATTTTGAGCGAAGTGAAAAATCTATTTTTGGGTGAGATAGCCATGTCGTCCTGATGGACCCGCCCTCCTTTCTATGAAAGGCCTTGACAGGATCCCTCCCAATAATACTGTATCTATAAGTACCGGCTTAACGCTACAAGGAATAAAGATGGCAGCGATTATAGCGCCATCTGAGTACTCAAACAGTAACGGAGGAAGGGAACCTTATAAAGGCTCCCCTTTTATTTTGCCACTTTTCCCCCTCGAAGCGTAAACGCTATGCGGGGTGCAGATTGCTATGTGGCG
Organism: Palaemon carinicauda; assembly: GCF_036898095.1. NCBI lineage: Eukaryota > Metazoa > Arthropoda > Malacostraca > Decapoda > Palaemonidae > Palaemon > Palaemon carinicauda. Next base: position 85,678,923 of record NC_090727.1, on the reverse strand, counting down.
TGTCAAGAATACGTCCCCTGATATTATGCAATATCCTAAAAGGAACACTTTCAGGATATTCGCGCCAGGAGTTAGAATTCTGGAGACCTTATTCTCTGGGAATATCACTGTAGTCAAATATACCCTAGGAAGCTACTTAAAGAAACCTTCCATCAGGACGACATGGTTATCTCACCCAAAAATAGATTTTTGTTTTGCACCTTGGCTTCTAATAGTAACAATTATGCTGATATGAGAAATTTGGAAATAATTTATATTTTTCCTAAATATGCAAACCTGGAGCTCTTTACAATGGAGACGCATTTTGGCACCAGCTGGAACTAGCTGTAAAACTTTTAGCTAGTTAGCGAAGGGAGAGCAAGAGTTGGACCAACCACCCTCACATCTATAATCTTTGCTGTTTTTTCTTCTTTATTCCAGATCACAATATCAGATTTTATAGCAGCTCCTTTTATAATGATTCTTGAGGAAACCTTCAGACCAAAAAGCTTTACCACAGTCCTTGCACTTGAAGGGTTTCCCTTCCATGTGAGTTCTTCTTAAATGTTTATCAAGTCTCTGTTTTAAAATATATGTTTTACCACATTCATGACATTGTAATAGATCTCTCATGTGATTTCTTATGTTTAGTGAGATATTTTTTCAAAGTAAAGAATTTGAAACAGACATTGCACTTGTATGGCTTTTCTCCCGTGTGAATTCTTAAATGTGCAGTGAGACTTTGTTTCATAGTAAATGATTTGCTACAGACATTGCATTTGCATGGTTTCTCTCCTGTGTGAACTCTTGAATGTTTAGTGAAATTTGATTGGCTATTAAATGTTTTGCTACAGACATTACATTTGTATGGCTTCTCTCCCGTGTGAATTCTTAAATGTTCAGTGAGACTAGGTTTTTCAATAAATGTTTTGCTACAGACATCGCACTTGTATGGCTTTCTCCTGTGTGAATACTTGAATGTTTAGTGAGACTAGGTTTATCCATGAATGTTTTGCTACAGACATCGCAACTGTATGGCTTTTCTCCCGCGTGAATTCTTAAATGTATAGTGAGACTTGATCCTCTAGTAAATGTTTTGCTAGAGACATTGCATTTGTATGGCCTCTCTCCCGTGTGAATTCTTAAATGCACTGTTAGATTAAATCTTTTAGAAAATGTTTTCCCACATTCAGTGCATGTGCATCGCTTTCTAGCTAGAGCATTAGAGTTAACATTACCAAAGATCCTTTTTTTTATCTGCTTCTCATTTATTTGATTCACCTCTTGATTCAAAACATCTTTCTGTAAAATTTCTCTTCCACTGATCACACATGAAAGTCTTCCCTTTTCTTTTCCTTTATCCTCTTTCACAGCTGTCCCTAAGTATGTGTCTACACTTTCCTCATCATCGACATCCCCTTTACAACTTAATGAACCATTTTCACTCACTCACTCGTAGGAATTTTTCAAGTAGCTTTCGCTAGAATCAAATATTTCTGGCTCTACTTTGACTTCCATTTTTAGATCCAAGAAAAGACCGCCATCATTAAAGAGAGCAACACTGCCGGACGTATCATTATTTTCTGGATTGACTGCAGGTGAAAATAGATCTTCAATTTCACTTTTCATTGAAAATTCAAAAGGTGGTTCAGAATTCATCATCCTCTCCATATCATAAGATGACAAACCCTTTAATATTTTTTTCAATAGACTTCAAAGATGAAATTAAGACTAAACTTCCTATTCTCAGACATCATACTGTACAACAAAATCTTCCAACATGACCCTTTCTTTTCCAGTCTTACGTCTCTTGCATATACCTTGCAAATTAACATTACTAACATAAGTTTTTTCTTTCTGGTTGCCTTTGTGTTGTCCAGTGCCTTCTCAAGAACAACAGGTACCCTCCATCCCTGTGAAGACGGACCAGGAATTCTGCAATTTTAGGCTGAGAGGGTCTGGAAGAAGAATGACCTTTCATCTGGCACCAGCGCAAAAAAAAAAAACTGCGCATTTGACTTGATAAACTCGACATGTACAGCATCACATGGCTAAAGCTAACTAGATAAAAAGCCTTTTTACCTTGAGAACCTCCTGACAGGCTCCAAACATGAAGAAGCATGTGGAGCCCCTGATGAAGACAATGAAAGTGAGGCTGTTTGAGTAGAACTGGTCTCTCTAGCAATCTAACAGGAGGGTTCACTAGGACCTCAAAAAGGTCTGGGAACCAGTCCTTCCGAGGCCAGAAGGAAGTGATGAGGGCCAAGGAAAGACGACTGGTTTTCCTCGCCGAGTTAAGAGCAACCCAGATCAGAGAGAGGGGGGAGGTGTACACCTGAAAACTTCCCAATCTTGTAAGTGGGCATCTGTCCTTCTGGGGATACTTTAATGAACAGAAGACGACTTGGCAACCAAAGTTTATTCCAATGAATAATAACTAGACAGAAAAATTATTAAAGAAAAAAAAATGCATACTCATTGGGCACTCCTATATCAATACAAAAACACAAGTACCTTTTTTTTTTAAAGACACCCCACACCTGAAAATAACATATAAAAGACCCTTTTCAAATACAGTTCCATTAGGTTTATGATGCAAATTTCTTAGCAATTAACACCAAGAAAGAGCCTTATTGGTCAAGGTCAAAGTATTCAAACGAAGTTCCAAGCTTGTTACATAAAAAACCTTAAGTTTGGAACATAAAGATTTAAGCTTGGAACATAAGAAAGTTTCAAGCTTTTGACATAAGTAAGTTCCAAGCTTGCAACATATGAAAGCTTTAAGCATGGAACATAAGAAAGTTCCAAGCTTTTGACATAAGAAATTTCCAAGCTTGTTACATAAGAAAGTTTCAAGCTTAAGGGAGAACCACGCTACATTGTGGTTCATTATCTCCTAAAGGAGTCAGAAGGGTTTGGACATTGACAACCCTTAACTTTGACTGCTGCTGAACTCTTTCTATGCCACTTTATGGTCACTTGTTTCTGGGGACGTGTATGTTAAACACTACCCATGGAAAATCTGTCAATATATACGAGGCAATTATATTATGATGGGAAAACGAAAGTCAGTGATAAGAATAATCATGAGATAGAAATAATACATGATAAATGGTATCCAGCCTTTAGCCTATTTTCACTAAAGTCCACTTACAGTCTGTGAACTATACAGAATCAATAAACACTATGGTAATGAATGCTGTGCAATCATTCTCTCTGGTCAAGCAAGAGATAACTGGCAAGAAAGAGGTTGCCTAACTGTGAAACACAAAGGATTATGTCTCATTTTATAGTTCCAAAGCAGGCGAAGGCAAAGGGGAAGACTCCTCTGCGGACAAGGTGGCAGAAACTCAAGGATAGCCAAGGACAGCACTCATCGGCAACAGATCCACCTCAGACGAAGCCAATGTCCACTTCCTCTCAGCACCTAGATGGAGAAGCTCCAACAACGCCTCGTTTGACAGGGGACCAGCCATACCCATTGATGGATACACCTGTAAATTATCAGAAAAAGAGCAGCCACTCCCCGAGGGGAGGCCAGAACCGCTTCTCCAGGGGAAACAGTTACGTCCCTTAAGCCCCAAAATTGACCTAATTTTAAATGGTCTATGTTTCTGCTTGACCGTTCCCCGGGAGACTGATCGAGCAGGAGATTCGGGAAGAGATCGGGGGGGGATGAAGAAGTCCGAAGGTTTCTTCGACTTCGAGGAACACCCTCAAGACAAAGAATCTCTCTTAGACTTCTTGCACCTACGTCCAAAGCACTTCCACTGTGAGGCAGACCACCCCCAACACTCAGGGCAGGTGTTGCCTTGGTCACAACACACCCTACGCAAGCTATATGTTGAGATATTTAGAAGTGTGACCATCCAGGTAAAAGTTAATCCGAGTCTTTTATAGTAAAATGTTATTTTTATTAATAAAATAAATTTTTGAATATACTTACCCGGTGATCATATAAGCTGCAGCACTGCTGCCCGACAGAAAAACCTACGGTCAAAATACGCCAGCGATGGCTATGCAGGTAGGGGGTGTACATCAACAGCGCCATCTGTCGAGCAGGTACTCAAGTACTCCATGTAAACACAGAACCAATTTTCTCCTCGGTCCACTGGGTCTCTATTGGGGAGGAAGGGAGGGTCCTTTAATATATGATCACCGGGTAAGTATATTCAAAAATTTATTTTATTAATAAAAATAACATTTTTCAATATTAAACTTAGCCGGTGATCATATAAGCTGATTCACACCCAGGGGGGTGGGTAGAGACCAGCATTACATGTTTACATTATTATGAGCTAAGTATTTTGTATTTCATTTTAGCAGTTATTCAAAATAACAAACATAAAATAAATAAGTACCTGGTAAGGAAGTCGACTTGAACAATTACTCTGCCTTTTTAAGTACGTCTTCCTTACTGAGCCTCGCGATCCTCTTAGGATGCTGAGCGACTCCTAGGAGCTGAAGTATCAAGGGTTGCAACCCATACTAAAGGACCTCATCAAAACCTCTAATCTAGGCGCTTCTCAAGAAAAGAATTTGACCACCCGCCAAATCAACCAGGATGCGAAAGGCTTCTTAGCCTTCCGGACAACCCAAAAAACAACAATAAAAAACATTTCAAGAGAAAGATTAAAAAAGGTTATGGAATTAGGGGAATGTAGTGGTTGAGCCCTCACCCACTACTGCACTCGCTGCTACGAATGGTCCCAGGGTGTAGCAGTTCTCGTAAAGAGACTGGACATCTTTAAGATAAAAAGACGCGAACACTGACTTGCTTCTCCAATAGGTTGCGTCCATTATACTCTGCAGAGATCTGTTTTGTTTAAAGGCCACTGAAGTTGCGACAGCTCTAACTTCGTGTGTCCTTACCTTCAGCAAAGCATGGTCTTCCTCATTCAGATGGGAATGAGCTTCTCGTATCAACAGTCTGATATAATAGGAAACTGCATTCTTTGACATAGGTAAAGAAGGTTTCTTAATAGCACACCATAAAGCTTCTGACTGTCCTCGTAAAGGTTTAGTTCGTCTTAAATAGAACTTAAGAGCTCTAACAGGGCATAAGACTCTTTCTAGTTCATTTCCAACCAAATTAGAAAGGCTTGGAATATCGAACGATTTCGGCCAAGGACGAGAAGGTAGTTCGTTTTTGGCTAGAAAACCAAGCTGTAAAGAACATGTAGCCGTTTCAGATGAAAATCCGATGTTCCTGCTGAAGGCGTGTATCTCACTGACTCTTTTAGCTGTTGCTAAGCAGACGAGGAAAAGAGTCTTTAAAGTGAGATCTTTAAAGGAGGCTGATTGTAGTGGCTCGAACCTTTCTGACATAAGGAATCTTAGTACCACGTCTAAATTCCAACCTGGTGTGGCCAAACGACGCTCCTTCGAGGTCTCAAAAGACTTAAGGAGGTCCTGTAGATCTTTGTTGTTGGAAAGATCTAAGCCTATGTGATGGAAGACTGCTGCCAACATGCTTCTGTAACCTTTGATCGTGGGAGCTGAAAGAGATCTTTCCTTCCTCAGGTATAAAAGGAAGTCAGCTATTTGGGTTACAGAGGTACTGGTTGAGGATACTGATACCGACTTGCACCAGCTTTGGAAGACTTCCCACTTCGACTGGTAGACTCTAAGAGTGGATGTCCTCCTTGCTCTAGCAATCGCCCTGGCTGCCTCCTTCGAAAAGCCTCTAGCTCTCGAGAGTCTTTCGATAGTCTGAAGGCAGTCAGACGAAGAGCGTGGAGGCTTGGGTGTACCTTCTTTACGTGTGGCTGACGTAGAAGGTCCACTCTTAGAGGAAGAGTTCTGGGAACGTCCACCAGCCATTGAAGTACCTCGGTGAACCATTCTCTCGCGGGCCAGAGGGGAGCAACCAACGTCAACCTTGTCCCTTCGTGAGAGGCGAACTTCTGCAGTACCTTGTTGACAATCTTGAACGGGGGGAATGCATAAAGGTCTAGATGGGACCAATCCAGTAGAAAAGCATCTATATGAACTGCTGCTGGGTCCGGGATTGGCGAGCAATAATTTTGGAGCCTCTTGGTCATCGAGGTTGCAAAGAGATCTATGGTAGGTTGGCCCCATGTGGCCCATAGTCTCTTGCACACATTCTTGTGTAGGGTCCATTCTGTTGGGATGATTTGACCCTTCCGACTGAGGCGGTCCGCCATGACATTCATGTTGCCTTGAATGAACCTCGTTACTAGAGACAGGTTTAGATCTCTTGACTAGGTGAGGAGGTCCCTTGCGATCTCGTACAACGTCATAGAATGGGTCCCTCCTTGCTTGGAGATGTACGCCAAGGCCGTGGTGTTGTCTGAGTTCACCTCCACCACCTTGCCTAGAAGGAGGGACTTGAAGCTTTTCAAGGCCAGATGAACTGCCAGTAGCTCCTTGCAGTTGATATGTAACGTTCTTTGATCCGAGTTCCAAGTGCCCGAGCATTCCCGACCGTCTAATGTCGCACCCCAGCCCGTGTCCGATGCGTCCGAGAAGAGAACGTGGTTGGGGGTCTGAACAGCCAGGGGCAGACCCTCTCTGAGGTAGATGTTGTCCTTCCACCAAGTCAGTGATGACTTCATCTTCTCGGAAATGGGGATCGAGACCGCTTCTAGCGTCTTGTCCTTTCTCCAGTGAACAGCTAGGTGAAATTGAAGGGGACGGAGGTGCAGTCTCCCTAACGCAATGAACTGGTCCAGTGATGAAAGCGTCCCTATCAGACTCATCCACTGTCTGACTGAACATCGGTCCTTCTTTAGCATGTTCTGGATGCATCCTTGGGCTTGACTTATTCTGGGGGCCGACGGAAAAGCCCGAAAAGCTTGACTGTGAATCTCCATCCCTAGGTACACTATAGTTTGGGATGGGACCAGTTGGGACTTTTCCATATTGACCAGGAGACCCAATTCCTTGGTCAGATCTAGAGTCCACTTTAGATTCTCCAGACAGCGACGACTGGACGAAGCTCTTAGAAGCCAGTCGTCCAAATAGAGGGAGGCTCTGATGTCTGCTAAATGCAGGAATTTGGCAATATTCCTCATCAGTTTCGTAAAGACAAGAGGCGCCGTGCTTAGGCCAAAGCACAGGGCTTGAAATTGGTAGACAACCTTCCCGTAAACGAACCTTAGAAAAGGTTGGGAATCTGGGTGGATGGGGACGTGAAAGTAAGCGTCCTTGAGGTCTAAAGAGACCATCCAGTCTTCCTTCCTGACCGCTGCTAGAACAGACTTTGTCGTCTCCATGGCGAACGTCTGCTTTGTGACAAAGACATTCAGAGCACTGACGTCTAGCACCGGTCTCCACCCTCCTGTCTTCTTTACCACTAAGAAGAGACGGTTGTAGAAGCCCGGGGATTGATGGTCCCGGACTTTGACTACCGCTCCCTTTTCTAGTAAGAGAGACACCTCTTGCTTCAAAGCTAGTCTCTTGTCCTCCTCTCTGTACCTGGGAGAGAGGTCGATGGGAGTCGTTGCTAGAGGGGGCTTGCGCAAGAACGGGATCTTGTACCCCTCTCTGAGCAACTTCACAGATTGTGCATCTGCGCCCCTGTTCTCCCAGGACTGCCAGTAGTTCTTGAGTCTGGCTCCCACTGCTGTCTGAAGAGGGTGGCAGTCAGACTCTGCCTCTAAAGGACTTGGTACCTTTCTTCTTACTCCCACGTTTACCTTCGGCACGAGCACCTCCTCTCCTGGAGGCTCTGCCACGAAAGGGCGGAATAAATCTTGACGCTGGAGTATCCATCCTGGGTCTAGACACGGTAGTCAAAGGGGTGGCTTTGCGGGCAGATGACGCAACCAGGTCATGCGTGTCTTTTTGAATCAAGGAGGCAGCAATCTCCTTGATCAACTCCTCTGGGAAAAGGCACTTTGAGAGAGGAGCAAACATGAGTTCCGATCTCTGACATTGTGTTACTCCAGCTGACAAGAAGGAGCAAAGGTTTTCCCGTTTCTTGAGGACCCCGGAAACGAACGAAGCCGCAAGCTCACTGGAACCGTACCGTATGGCCTTGTCCATGCAGGACATAATGAGCATGGAAGTTTCCTTGTCAGAAGGGGAGGTCTTCCTGCTCAACGCTCCCAAACACCAATCCAAAAAGTTAAAAACCTCGAAGGCTCTGAACACTCCTTTCATCAGATGGTCTAAGTCTGAAGGAGTCCAACAAATCTTGGAGCGTCTCATGGCTAGCCTGCGGGGAGAGTCTACTAGACTTGAGAAGTCGCCCTGGGCAGAGGCAGGAACTCCCAAGCCGAGAACTTCTCCCGTGGCATACCAGACGCTCGATCTGGAAGCGAGTTTCGCAGGGGGAAACAAGAAAGCTGTTTTCCCAAGGTGCTTTTTGGACTGCATCCAATCTCCCAACACTCTTAAAGCTCTCTTGGACGAGCGGGCGAGGACGAGCTTCGTAAAGGCAGGCGCGGATGACTGCGTGCCTAAAGCGAACTCAGATGGAGGAGAGCGTGGGGCTGCAGAAACAAACTGATCAGGATACATCTCCTTGAACAGTGCAAGAACTTTCCTAAAGTCCAAGGAGGGAGGCGTGGTCTTGGGTTCGTCGATGTCCGTGTGCGGGTCGTCAAGGTGTGCAGCGTCGTCATCATCAGAGAGTCCATCGTCTGAATACTGAGGAGGAAGCGGCAAAGGAGTAGGTATTGGCTGGTCAGCTGAGTCCGGCAGCACGGGTGCATGCGTGACTGCACTGGACGCAACGTCATGGAACTGTAGGCCAGTCTGTGAGCTGGCAACAACCATAGCTGCGCGGGGGCGCAAAGCGTCTACTCCTGACTGTATAGTCTGCTGTGGGCGAGTAGTGGTAACCACAGTGGGTTGCGGAGGTTGACGCACCGCGTCAAAACAAAACAACTTAGGTTGTTGTTGTAACTCGCCAACGTCAACGGAGGGTTCCGTGCGTCGCTGAACGTCAACATGCGGCTGGCAGGGTACACTGCGCATGGGTGGCGGGACTCTCACAGCTGGAGTGCGGGAGAAGGTAGCCTCAGCGTCTACTGGACGCACAACCGTGGTTGGTTGTAGGCTAACGGGTGCAGCGTCAACCTTCGCACGAAAGTCCTGCATTAAAGATGTTAACTGCGTCTGCATGGTCTGCAGCAAAGACCACTTAGGGTCTACAGTAGCAGGTGCGGCAACAGACGGTGTTACTGCCTGTTGCGGTACCGCTTTGCCTCTCTTAGGAGGTGTGCAGTTATCGGAAGACTGCAGCGAGTCCGAACTGACCCAGTGGCTACAACTGGGCCGTTGGACTTGCGCGGAAGGGACCGACTTGCGTTTAAGAGGTCGTGAGACCTTGGTCCATTGTTTCTTCCGAGAAACATCTTCCGCAGACGAGGAATAAATGGGCTCTCTCGTCTTCTTTGGGTGGGGCGATCTTGGCAAGATACGTCCGAAACCACGGAGGGAACGTCTGTCCGCTGATTAAAGCCTGTCGAACCCTTTGGTCGTACGACATTGCTTCTCCCCTGGGCTTGGGAGCTTGCAAGAGGTCCCGGACTGGGAGGACGACAGGCACGAACAGACGCACCCTCAAGCGCAACACTAACACTTTCCACAACACTACCACTCACTTTGTCACTACCCACTGCACTCTTACCCTTCAACTCCTTGACGTCTGCCATGAGTTGGTTACGGTCACTCGCCAATGACTCGACTCTCTCACCCAGAGCCTGGATGGCACGCATCATATCTGCCATCGAAGGTTGTTGAGTGCTAGAAGGGGGATCAGGAGCAACCACTACAGGGGAAGGAATAGGTTGTGGGGCATGGGGAGAGGAAACATCAACGGAGCGAGATGAACTTCTCCTGACTCTATCTCTCTCTAGCCTACGTGAATATTTCAGGAATTCGAGAAAATCGAATTCCGAAAGCCCAACGCATTACTCACATCGATCTTCCAATTGACAGGTTTTACCCCGACAATTGGAACAAACGGTGTGCGGATCGATAGAGGCCTTCGGAAGACGCCTTGAACAGTCCCTAGCACTACACTTTCTGTATTTAGGGACTTGAGAAGGGTCAGCCATCTTGAATTAGTCAAAGGGGAATTCAAAATCTATCCAAGTCGTCAACAAATAATCCAAAATTCAATAAAAGAATGCAAGGAAGTATTGAAGATAACCTCTGCAAAGCGAAAGCTAATAACTAGAAATGTGTACTTCACCAAAATCTGTGAAAACCAATCCAGTAAGCAACAGCGAATTTAGTAGGTCTTGCCGGTGGCACGACAGAGAGAAAATTGGTTCTGTGTTTACATGGAGTACTTGAGTACCTGCTCGACAGATGGCGCTGTTGATGTACACCCCCTACCTGCATAGCGATCGCTGGCGTATTTTGACCGTAGGTTTTTCTGTCGGGCAGCAGAGCTGCAGCTTATATGATCACCGGCTAAGTTTAATATTGAAAAAACTGTTGTAACCAAGACTTTTCCAATACCACCTCACCAGGGTATGGGGACGCAACAGTATTAGCTTTATACTAGGTACACAAAGGAGCATGGTTTACCTGCTGTGGTTTGAGGTCAGCTTATGCAGAGAACCAAGGATGCTGCTTTCCCCAGGAGAGAGGACGATGAAGAAAAGAATTCACACAGAATAAAACCTGATACAGTGTCCTCAACCTTCTGATACTTGTCCAATAAGGAGCGTGCATTTTATACCAGCTATTGTGCAGCAAACACAGGGCCAATAGAAAACGTATCGAGCCTCCTGTGGGTCATATCTTGCAGTCAGTGGGCTGTGAGAGTGTTCTTTCATTTCCACACCCTAGCCTGAAGAACCTGTCACTGAGAAGTTCCTCTTCAATGCCAGGGATGTAGCTACGCCCGACATAATGAGCTCTGGGGCGACGTGAAGGATTCAGCGCATGGTCTATGACCTTGCAAATCCATGCTGAGATGGTGTTCTTGGTGACCCTCCTCTTGGTCCTCCCTGTTCTGACAAAGAGTGCAGGCACATGGGGACGGGCTGTTGCTGTTCTCTTAAGGTACAGCCTCAAACTCCTCACTGGGCAGAGTAAGAGATGATCAGGGTCATCTGTTACAGAACAAAGACTCAAAATCCGGAAGGAGTCGAATCGAGGATCCGCTACTCCCGGGTTTTGAGTCTTAGCAACAAACTCAGGGACGAAGATGAACGTTACCTCTCTCCCCTCCCCTTGAATGGGAGATGTTGTATGAGAGACCACGAAGTTCACTGACTCGCTTGGCTGAAGCTAAAGCTATCAGGAACATCATCTTCCAGGTTAGATGGTGATAATGGTTTATACGGAGGTCTCTTTAGAGACCTGAGAACTCGAACCACGTTCCAAGGGGGAGGTCTCACTTCAGACAAAGGACAAGTAAGTTTATAACTCCATATGAGTAAGGAAAGTTCTAGCGATAAAGAAATGACCATTCCATTCAGTCTAAAGGCGAGGCTTAAGAAATGACCATTCCATTCAGTCTAAAGGTGACGCTTAAGGCTGAGCGATAGCCTTTTACCGCCATGACTGACTGGCGCATTTCTTCACGTAAATACACGAAGAACTCTGCTATTGCTGGAATGGTGGCATCGAGAGCAGAAATACCCCTTCCACAACACCAACCACAGAAGACTGTAGGGCAATCTTAGCCCTGGCACCCTTCAGCTCCTGAGACCAACGCAAGGCGGCACTGGTCTTTGCCCTTTCGAGGGAGTATCTCTGGGTTGGTAAACAAATTGAGAACCCGAATGAGTCTGAACTTGCCAGAATGCATGTTACGACACTTTCTGCTCTCCTTCGGACATTGAACTTGCAGCAAAGCCTCCTTCAACAACCAAGAGCTCTATTCAGGGTGGGTTGCAGACATCCCTTGAGTGACTGGTTGCATCTGTAGAATTAGAGGTCCTTGAAGAGGACTTTGGAAGAGTCTTGGAGTCCTTAGGTTCCTTTCGAGGAAGGAGGTAGGACTCAAGCATTGAAGGCCGGATTGTCATGTCCCTCATGACTTCCAACAGTGGTGAAGAACTATCCGTGCGAGGGGAAACTTCCTCCGAAGGTGGAAGAGAGGAAGCCCCTCCCTCATGCAACTCTCTTGGCAGAGGTGAGGTAGGAGAGTGTCCGGTGGAAGATGCAGAAAAGCAGGCCTTGTTGGCATAACAGGAGTCAGCTTTACCCTCAGGAAAGTGACCGCATCTGAGACTCCTCTCTTCCTCTACAGGGGAGAACAAGAAGCTGTGGTTCCTTGTAATATGTCTGCTGGAGCTGTAAGGTTGCTCCGAAGAGCTGGCAGACAGAGAAGGCTCGAAGGCTTGCACCACTACTCTGAGCATAGCACTGAACCACGGCTGCTGACTGACTGACGCACTGTCAGAAAGATCCCCTGAAGGGAAAGGGACCGAAGGTTCCCTGTCAAGAGTCTCTGCTGTTGATTGGTCCACCATTGAGGAAGGCAGCTTCAGCATCCTGAACCCTTCTGTGAAGACCCCTTCCCCTTTCCCCGCTGGTTGCACTGTAATGCCTTTGTGGGGATTGGAATGAGGCGATGGTGACCTGTCAATTTGAAGTTCAATAAACATAGGAGCTTGTAGAAGCCTGCTCATGGCCATGGCGCAAGTGAGCCGGTGAGCGCAGGTGCATAGCAGGCACTGGTGGGCCTGAGAGATCTTGTGTGCAGAAGAGCGGTGGCGGGCAGGAGAGCGCTGGGGCGCAGTAAGGCACTGCGCAGGAGGATGCTGGTGCGCAGTTTCCAGTGAATGCGCAGGAGAGCACTGGCACGCAGATGGGCGTTGGAGAACACCGGCGAGCTGGAGGGTGCTGATGAGCTGTAGAGAGCGTTGGCACACGCTGGTTTGGAGAGCACTGATGTCTTGGGGAGCGCCGACGAGCTTGAGCTGGGGACCGCTGTTGCACTGGCGAGCGTAGGTTGGCTGGCAAGCGATGGCAAATGCTCCTCTTTGGAATGGAGGGGCTACGCTGATGGGCGCCAGCAATCGGTAGATCGGTAGGGGCTTGGAGAGTGCTGAGGACTAGCAGGAGAAGGCTGGTAGTCAGGCAAACGTCGAAGCACTGGAGAGCGAAGATGCTCTGAAAGCGTTGGAATACAGGCTGGCGCTGAGATGCTGTTGGAGAGCACTGGTGAGCTGGAAAGTGTTGGCGCGCAGCTGAACGCTTCGGAAGAACATCCGGATGATGTACAGGAGACAGGAAGGATGACGGCAGGTCGGCACAAAGGTCGAACTGGACCAGGGAAGTGCCCTTTGGCAGGGCGAACATCCACTGATAGGGATCACGAACAATCCACAGAAGAGTCCACGGCCAAGGACAGGACTAGCCGCAGCGTCGTCAAGATAATGACCAGGTATGGGCGAAGGTTGAAGGCCAGAAGACGACTAAAGCAGAAGCTCCTCAGCGGGGGACGGCTGCAAAGACAAGGCCAAAGAAGCGCCTTTTCACCGATGGTCAAAGGTAATCTCTCAGGGGAAGCGGAGGGTGAGCTCTGAGACGTGGGAACATCAAGCTCAACTACCTATACCAGCAATCCTCCGAAGAGGAGTCTCTATGAGAGAACTCCCCCGATGGTGAGAGTCACTCACAGGAGACAGATGAAGGACTTAGCTTCCTCCTCGAAGGATGGACAGAACGGTGGAAGGTCGGGAGGCAGAAGAAGAGGTCTTGTGTTTTTTTTCCCTTCAAAGGAACCTTGGAAAGGGAAATATCCAGCTTTGACTTCTTCCGCCATCGCCCAAACCTTTCCCACTGGGAGGCAGACCACTCCCAACACTCATTACAGATATTACTACAATCACACTGTTGACCTCTGTAGGTGGGACAAAGGGTGTGGAGGTTGGTGTCCACGGCCAACATGAAGGTACCCCAGGCCCAGCCTTCAAGTCCAGAGCAGGTACGCATGGTGGCAAAAGTCAACACAAACACATACTATTAAAGAGAAAGAACAGACAAAAACCATTAATGGCCGTCCAAAGTATAACTTGGTGATGGATGAAGAATGACAACGAGCCAAAACCAAAGTGACCTAAATCATTGGTGTGTGAGAGGGAGCAGTAGCAAGTAACCAAACCTATCCCCATTAACTAGCGGAATGGGTAGTTAACCCTCGATAAAAGTCTTATGGCTCATCTTCCAGCCTCACCGAACGTAATATCCTTATAAATAGCGAAGGTTTATATAAAGTAACGGAACAAAGAAATATTTCTTAAAAGTTACATAAAAAATATTGCTTTTAATCCTTCAGTCTTCTATATTTCATATGCAAACACAGAAAACAAACTTGACCCGAAATTAAACCCAAATGATTGCACTTAGTACAGTTAACATTAGGGTGAGCTATGAGCCCAAACAAATTGAATTTCTAAAAACAAACCATGACAGCCTCTGGACATGATTACTGCTCTATACCACAAATACCATCAATATACTGTAAACTTAATTCATAACATCAGATATTCAATTTTTTAAACTCACATTAATACTGAAACCTGTAGAATTTATTCCTAAACAAATTGGGTTATGGATTTTACCCAGAAGGCCCAGCCCTGGGACTTGGAATATTACTCAGCAAAATATCTTTAAATCTTAACTTCATTCTTGTGAAACCTGAATACAGTACTGTACTAAGAATGCTGTAAAATCATTTGACGAGACACTGTCTCTCCAGAGAGACCAATGCAGATTGAAATGTTTGAGAAGAGCATTTGTGGAAATGAAAGAGAAACCAAATATTTAGATATTTTAATGAAGATTCTTCTCTGAAGGACAATCCAATGAAACCTATATAACCTAAACTAATCACTAAAACCATAAAAGAGATTACATCAAGAAAATCACATAAATCTTAAAAATAATGATACATTTCTACCTTATCACTATACTTATATTCAAACCCCCAAGATGAAGCTATCTCCATACCATAGTACTTTGTAAATAATTGCATGGCTTCATATTCCAATACAAGTAGACTGGATTTTGATTCTTCCTTCCTGCTAACATTCATAACTTCACTACAGTACAAGAAGCAGGTAGAATCATCCAGTATTACTTTCAAAAAGAGACAATGTCACCAACATTCTTTCAAAAGGCTTAATGCTGTATATTATTCTCTAAGCTTTATTTAGGCTGTGACCAAGCCAATCAACTACTGACCCTGAAACTAAATCAGCGGATATTTCCAAGTCTAAACTTAGTACAAATGCTTTTTTGTTGACGATGTTTCATTTCCTGGTTTTTATAATGCTCATTTATTCAACATTGTTATCTATTTTCAAATAATCTCATTTTTCATTTCTCATATAGTTTATTCTTTACATTCTTATTTCTTTACTGGACCAGGCTGTCATGTATTTGGTCCCTTAGGCTAGTAGAAATTTGCCTTTTTGGGTTCAGGCCATGTCATCCTGATGGAGGGTTCTTTTAAGTAGCTTCCTAGGGGATATTTGACTACAGTGATATTCCCAGAGAATTTAACTTAAGGTCTCCAGAATTCTAACTCCTGGCACGAATATCCTTAGTTTTCCTTTTAGGATATCACATAATATCAGGGGACGTATTCTTGACACGCCACTTAGCACTCTGCACCCCGTATAGCGTTTACGCTTCGAGGGGGAAAAGTGGCAAAATAAAAGAGGAGCCGTTATAAGGTTCCCTTCCTCCGTTACTGTTTGAGTACTCAGATGGCACTATAATCGCCGCCATCTTTATTCCTTTTTCTGTAGCGGTCTCGCTCGGTGGTTTTCCCAATGCTCTCTCGTAATTTGGATTTATTATGCAATCTCCAGCCTCTTCTTCCTCTGGAAATTGTAGTATTTGATTCTTATGCTGTATAAATTTAGCTCTGGCCGAAAAGTAAAAAATTGAATCGAATTAACTTAATTTTTGGCAGAGCTACTGCCTACACCGGAGGCATCTTCAGGCCTTGTTTGTTGGCATAGGAGGCTTTGCCTCCCTAGACTGCACTTGAAGGGGTCATGTGATCCCCCTTCTCCCTGCTGTTTAGTCGACTAGTCCTGTGCTCGCAAACCCTAGGCTGGAGAATGGAGTTTATTTTTCTGCCTAGGATGGTGCCGGCATGAGAACTCTGTTTCTCTTTGGTTAAGGGTGGCGGCTAGATGATTGCCGGCCCCATTTACTGTATTGGCAGACCCTAGGCTGGGGATTGATACTCTGTTCGCCCAGGATGGTGCCGATACTGAAACAGGGTTTCCTCAAGGTGTGGTAGGGCCAACATGCTGCCGTCTCCTCTCACACCTTATACAGGACCCTTTCCCCACCCCATTCTGTCCTTTAGTGATGGCCTAGCCATCACATCCCTGTGACTGTTATCTTACAATCTCGCCGATTGGCTGTAGGGCTGGCTTGGGCTTCTGCTTGTATGGCCTAGTCGTATAGCTTCCCTATCGGACATGGAGCTCCGGGATAGCTGTGTCGGCAGGTCTAGCTGCCGGCAGAAGACCCATTTGCTTTAGAGTGTTCTTCAGTCCTCCCTTGGGCTGCCATTCACATCCTATGGCCGGCAGGTACCGGCACGCAGGTGAATGGGTGGAAGCTTGATTATTTTATGTTCTCCCCTTCCATTAGAACCCTCATTCCGGAGGAAGGAAGTGAAACAGTGCTCTTACATCCCCCTTCACTCCTTGCTTTCTCTCTCATTATTGGTAAGTGCCACCAGGTACTAACCTAACCGGCGGCTGCCGGCTACTAACCTTGCCGGCAAGATGCTAGCTAGACTGGTGGTCCGACAGCCATTGATTCACTGTCACATCTGACTTAGCCAGCAAGAGCCGGCCGAGTCTGGTATACTGGCCACTACCCTGTCAAGTCGCCGGAATCTGGTGGGCAGCCAGCCATAAAGATTATCAATATTGTGTCAGTTGAATTGTGCCTTAGGTTCTATGTAGCAGCAACTAAGGTATATGTATATACAGTAGCCAGTACATCTGTAGTATAGAGCATACTGTAGACAGAAAACTGTAGTATAAAAGTATACGGTAGTTAAATTTTCCAACATACTCTGTGCGTCTAGGCGCAATCTATTGTTGAGACCGTATAAGATTGGGAAAGGAGTTCCCTTTCTATATACTGATAGATGATCACTTATTAATGACCCTCATTATTAATCCTTTAGGAAGTGGGTGTTGGTTACACTCTTCTATCCTTATAGGCTAGACTCTTCCTTTGGGCCTCCTGAGGAGGATATCCCTAGGGTTAATATTAAGGGCGGTCACAGCAAGGGGCTGGGCGGGAAACACACGTATGTGTCTTTCCTATTTCATTTCTAGCTTACCTATCCTAAGCTATATGCAATAAAATTAAATGGAAAATATTATTATATATATTAGTTTATCTAGTGAGACAAAGGGTGTGGAGGTTGGTGTCCACGGCCAACATGAAGGTATCCCAGGCCCAGCCTTCAAGTCCAGAGCAGGTACGCATGGTGGCAAAAGTCAACACAAACACATACTATTAAAGAGAAAGAACAGACAAAAACCATTAATGGCAGTCCAAAGTATAACTTGGTGATGGATGAAGAATGACAACGAGCCAAAACCAAAGTGACCTAAATCACTGGTGTGTGAGAGGGAGCAGTAGCAAGCAACCCCACCTATCCCCATTAACTAGCGGAATGGATAGTTAACCCTCGATAAAAGTCTTATGGCTCATCTTCCAGCCTCACCGAACGTAATATCCTTATAAATAGCGAAGGTTTATATAAAGTAACGGAACAAAGAAATATTTCTTAAAAGTTACATAAAAAATATTGCTTTTAATTCTTCAGTCTTCTATATTTCATATGCAAACACCGAAAACAAACTTGACCTAAAATTAAACCCAATTGATTTCACTTAGTACAGTTAACATTAGGGTGAGCTATGAGCCACAAAAAATTGAATTTCTAAAAACAAACCATGACAGCCTCTGGACATGATTACTGCTCTATACCACAAATACAATCAATATACTGTAAACTTAATTCATAACATCAGCTATTCAATTTTGTAAACTCACATTAATACTGAAACCTGTAGAACTTATTCTTAAATAAATTGGGTTATGGATTTTACCCAAAAGACCCAGCCTGGGACTTGGAATATTACTCAGCAAAATATCTTTAAATCTTAACTTCAGTCTTGTGAAACCTGAATACAGAACTTTACTAAGAATGCTGTAAAATCATTTGACGAGACACTGTCTCTCCAGAGAGACCAATGCAGATTGAAATGTTTGAGAAGAGCAATTGTGGAAATGAAAGAGAAACCAAATAATTAGATATTTTAATCAAGATTCTCCTCTCAAGGACAATCCAATGAAACTTATATAACCTAAACTAATCAATAAGATCATAAAATAGATTACATCAAGAAAATCACATAAATCTTAAAAAATAATGATACTTTTCTACCTTATTACTATACTTATATTCAAACTCCCAAAACGAAGCTATCTCCATACTATAGTACTTTATAAATAATTGCATGGCTTCATATTCCAATACAAGTAGACTTGCTTTTAATTCTTCCTTCCAACTAACTTTCATAACTTCACTACAGTGCAAGTAGCAGGTAGAATCATCCAGAATTATGTTCAAAAAGAGACAATGTCACCAGCATTGTTTCAAAAGGCTTAATGCTGTATATTATTCTCAAAGCTTTATTTAGGCAGTGACCAAGCCAATAAACTACTGCCCCTGCAACTGTATCAGCAGATATTTAACAAGTTCAAACTTAGTACAAAGGCTTTTCTGTTGATGATGTTTCCTTTCCTAGTTTTCATAATGCTTATTTATTCAACATTGTTATCTATCTTAAAATAATCTCTTTCTTCTCTTATATAGTTTATTCGTTACATTCCTGTTTCTTCACTGCACCAGACTGTCAACTATTTGGTCCCTTGGGCTAGTGGCAATTTGCTTTTGCACCTTGGCTTCTAATAGT
Organism: Palaemon carinicauda; assembly: GCF_036898095.1. NCBI lineage: Eukaryota > Metazoa > Arthropoda > Malacostraca > Decapoda > Palaemonidae > Palaemon > Palaemon carinicauda. The sequence continues at coordinate 85,660,033 of NC_090727.1, read as the reverse complement.
AATAATTATGCAAATATGACAAATTTGGAAATAATTTGTATTTTTCCTAACTATACAAACCTGGAGCTCTTTACAATGGAGATGCATTTTGGCAACAGCTGAAACTAGTTGTAAAACTTTTAGCTAGTTAGCGAAGGGAGAGCAAGAGTTGGACCAACCACTTGTAACTGAAAGTCACTGTGCAATTGCAGCAAAACTTCCTGGGGGAAGGTGATGGCGGGATCAGTATGTGTTAAGAGCTCCAGGATTGTACAAGGATACAACAAAAATACAATTTTTTTCCAAATCTGCCATTTGTTACAGCGCTATATAAATACTCCAATGATCTTTACAGTGGAGACTCACCGTTAGGTGGGTGTAAGTTCGAAAAACTAACTGGCTAATGCCTGACCTGGGGTGCTGCTCTGTGCTTCACATGATCTGTTTGGAGGCACCACGTCACCTCGTCGACTCTGAGAGCTAACAGCCTGGGCAAAAGTGCGAAGGGGTGAAAACTTTCATCTATTATCTCTGCTGTTTTTTCTCCTTTATATCAGATCACAATATCAGATTTTATAGCACCTCCTTCTATGATGATTCTTGAGGAAACCATCAGAGCACAAAGCCTTACCCCAGTCCGTGCGCATGAATGGTTTTTCTTCCATGTGAGTTCTTAAATGTTTATCGAGTCTGTTTTAAATTATATGTTTTGCCACATTCATGACATTGGAATAGATCTCTCATGTGATTTCTTATGTTTAGTGAGATAGTATTCCGAAGTAAAGAATTCGCTACAGAAATTGCACTTGTATGGCTTCTCTCCTGTGTGAATTCTTAAATGTTTAGAGAGAGATAGTTTTGTAATAAATGCTTTGCTACAGACATCGCACTTGTATGGCCTCTCTCCCGTGTGAATTCTTAAATGTTCAGTGAGAGACTGTTTCCCAGTAAATGCTTTGCTACAGACATTGCATTTGTATGGCTTCTCTCCTGTGTGAATTCTTAAATGTATAGTGAGATTTGGTTTTCTATTGAATGTTTTGCTACAGACATCGCACTTGTATGGCTTCTCTCCTGTGTGAATTCTTACATGTCTAGTGAGATGGTGTCTCAAAGTAAATGTTTTGCTACAGACATCACACTTGTATGGCCTTTCTCCTGTGTGAATAGTTAAATGTACAGCAAGTCTGTACTTCTTACAAAATGCTTTGCTACAGACATCGCACTTGTATGGCCTTTCTCCTGTGTGAATAGTTGAATGTGAAGCGAAACTGTTTTTCAAAGAAAATGTTTTGCTACAGACATCGCACTTGTATGGCCTTTCTCCTGTGTGAACTCTTGAATGTACAGTGAGGCTGTGTTTCAGGGTAAATGTTTTACTACAGACATCGCACTTGTACGGCTTCTCTCCTATGTGAACTCTTGAATGTACAGTGAGATATTGTTTCAGGGTAAATGTTTTGCTACAGACATTACATTTGTATGGCTTCTCTTCCATATGAATTCTTAAATGTGTAGTGAGACTATACTTTGAAGTAAATGTTTTGCTACAGACATTACATGTGTATGGCTTCTCTCCCGTGTGAATTCTTGAATGTTTTGTAAGACTACGTTTATCAATTAATGTTTTGCTACAGACATCGCACTTGTATGGCTTCTCTCCTGTGTGAATTCTTGAATGTTTAGTGAGACTAGGTTTTTCAATAAATGTTTTGCTACAGACATAGCACTTGTATGGCTTCTCTCCCATGTGAATTCTTGAATGTTTAGTGAGACTAGGTTTATCAATGAATGTTTTGCTACAGACATCGCACTTGTATGGCTTCTCTCCTGTGTGAATTCTTGAATGTTTAGTGAGACTAGGTTTTTCAATAAATGTTTTGCTACAGACATCGCACTTGTATGGCTTCTCTCCCATGTGAATTCTTGAATGTTTAGTGAGACTAGGTTTATCAATGAATGTTTTGCTACAGACATCGCACTTGTATGGCTTCTCTCCCATGTGAATTCTTGAATGTTTAGTGAGACTAGGTTTTTCAATAAATGTTTTGCTACAGACATCGCACTTGTATGGCTTCTCTCCCATGTGAATTCTTGAATGTTTAGTGAGACTAGGTTTATCAATGAATGTTTTGCTACAGACATCGCACTTGTATGGCTTCTCTCCTGTGTGAATTCTTGAATGTTTAGTGAGACTAGGTTTTTCAATAAATGTTTTGCTAGAGACATCGCACTTGTACGGCTTCTCTCCCATGTGAACTCTTGAATGTTTAGTGAGACTAGGTTTATCAATGAATGTTTTGCTACAGACATCGCACTTGTACGGCTTCTCTCCCATGTGAATTCTTGAATGTTTAGTGAGACTAGGTTTATCAATGAATGTTTTGCTACAGACATCGCACTTGTATGGCTTCTCTCCCGTGTGAATTCTTGAATGTTTAGTGAGACTAGGTTTATCAATGAATGTTTTGCTACAGACATCGCACTTGTATGGCTTCTCTCCCATGTGAATTCTTGAATGTTTTGTAAGACTATATATATACCAAAAAGCTTTCCCACATTCATTGCATGTGAATCGCTTTCTAGCTAGAGCATTGAAGTCAACATTACCAAAGATACTTTTTTTTATCTGCTTCTCATTTATTTGATTCACCTCTTCATTCAAAACATCTTTCTGTAATAATTCTCTTCCACTGATTACACATGAAAGTCTTTCTTTTTCTTTTCCTTTATTTTCTTCCATAATTGTCCCTAAGTATGTGTCTACACTTTCCTCCTCATCGACATCCCCTTTACAATTTAATGAACCATTTTCACACACTGATGCATCATACTCGTAGGAATTTTTCAAGTTGCTTTCGCTAGAATCAAATATTTCTGGCTCTACTTTGACTTCCATTTTTGGATCCAAGAAAAGACCGCCATCATTAAAGAGAGCAACACTGCCAGACGTATCATTATGTTCAGGATTGACTGCAGGTGAAATTAGATCTTCAATTTCACTTTTCATTGAAAATTCAAAAGGTTGTTCAGAATTCATTATCCTCTCCGTATCACAAGATGACAAACCCCTTAATATTATTTTCAATAGACTTCAAAGATGAAATTAAGACTAAACTTCCTATTCTCAGACATCATACTGTACAACAAAATCTTCCAACATGACCCTTTCTTTTCCAGTCTTACGTCTCTTGCATATACCTTCAGTAGCTTACAAGCTTTAGCGGCAAGAGGTGGATGATTCCTTCCTTTGGGATGAGAAGTCTGGAAGAATAGAAAACTACAATCAGTTGGAGAAGAGAAAAACTCAATAAAAATAATGGAGTTTTTTAAAAAATAAAATAAATTCATAAAGTACTGTAATTTGTATTTTTCGTAACCATACAAACCACAGACTTTGATCTGTGTTCTATCTGTTCTTGTTACACATTTCAGGCACCTAAAAATCTCATATCCTCTGTAGATTCTATAATCCACAGCATCTCCTGTGACATTATTGGTTCTATTCTTAAAATAGTTTTCCTCTTGCTCTTCAAAAAGACAGAGTTTCATCCATAGTCTTATTTCCTTTGCTGTACTTCCTCTCCAGTCATCATCAAAATTGTCTTGCTAATACTCCTATGCACCTCTGAGCCTTCCTCCAGAATTATGAACAGCAAAAGGCTTTATAGTAATCTTGCACAGACAGGAACATTTACCACAAACTCTTCCATATCACTCCCTCTACCTTTGCTTTGGTTCTACTGTTATGGCAAATTAACAATACTAACATAAGTTTTTTCTTTCTGGTTGCCTTTGTGTTGTCCAGTGCCTTCTTAACCCTTTTACCCCCAAAGGACGTACTGGTACGTTTCACAAAAGCCATCCCTTTACCCCCATGGACGTACCGGTACGTCCTTGCAAAAAAATGCTATAAAAATATTTTTTTCAATTTTTGATAATTTTTTGAGAAAATTCAGGCATTTTCCAAGAGAATGAGACCAACCTGACCTCTCTCTTACAAAAATTAAGGCTGTTAGAGCAATTTAAAAAAAATATACTACAAAATGTGCTGGGAAAAAAATAACCCCCTGGGGGTTAAGGGTTGGAAATTTCCAAATAGCCTGGGGGTAAAAGGGTTAAGACCTACAGATACCCTCCATCCCTGTGAAGATGGACCAGGAATTCTGCAATTTTAGGCTGAGAGGGTCTGGAAGAAGAATGACCTTTCATCTGGCACCAGCGTAAAAAAAAAAAAACTGCGCATTTGACTTGATAAACTCGACATGTACAGCATCACATGGCTTAGGGTAACTAGATAAAAAGCCTCTTTACCTTGAGAACCTCCTGACAGGCTCCAAGCATGAAGATGAAGCATGTGGAGCCCCCGATGAAGACAATGAAAGTGAGGCTGTTTGAGTAGATCTGGTCTCTCTAGCAATCTAACAGGAGGGTTCACTAGGACCTCAAAAAGGTCTGGGAACCAATCCTTCCGAGGCCATAAGGGAGCGATGAGGGCCAAAGAAAGACGACTGGTTTCCCTCGCCGAGTTAAGAGCAACCCAGATCAGAGAGAGGTGGGAGGTGTACACCTGAAGACTTCTCAATCTTGTAAGTGGGCATCTGTCCTTCTGGGGATACTTTAATGAAGAGAAGACGACTTGGCAACCAAAGTTAATTCCAATGAATAATAACTACACAGAAAAATTATTAAAGAAAAAAAAATGCATACTCATAGGGCACTCATATATCAATACAAAAACACAAGTACTTTTTTTTTTTTAAAGACACCCCACACCTGAAAATAACATATAAAAGACCCTTTTCAAATACAGTTTCATTAGGTTTATGATGCAAATTTCTTGGCAATTAACACCAAGAAAGAGCCTTGATAAAATGCCCAGATCAGAGAGAGGGGGAAGATGTCCACCTGAAGACTTCCTCATCTTGTAAGTGGGCATCTGTCCTCATGTACTGGCGATACTTGAACGAAGGGAAGACGACTTGGTAACAAAAGTTCATTGCTATGACATGGAATAAGAATTGAAAAACAATACAAGACTGAAAAATTATTTGAAAAAAAAAAGCCTCACAGTAATTGGCCACCCCTATATGAATACAAAACACAAGTACCTGGTTTTTTCCTAGGACACCCACACACCCAAAAAAAAGAAATAAAATATAAAAGTCCTATTTTAAAATACAGTCCCATTAAGTTTATGATGCAAATTTCTTAGCAATTAACACCAAGAAAGAGCCTTTTCAATCTAGGTCAAAGTATTCAAACAAATTACCCAGCTTGTGACGTGAGAAAGGTCCAAGCTTGTTGCCGTCCGCTGGCCTGGAGGGGGACACTGCCGTCTGCTGCCCTGGAGGGGGACACTGCCGTCTGCTGCCCTGGAGGGGGACACTGCCGTCTGCTGCCCTGGATGGGGACACTGCCGTCTGCTGCCCTGGAGGGGGACACTGCCATCTACTGTACCGAAGAGTACCTTTGAGTGTGCCTCTGCCCCTTCTTGTAGAGTGGCACTACCTGTACAGGAACTGTTGAGAGCCACTACCACCACCTAAACTGATGTTTAGCACTGTCGTTTGCTGGCCTGGAGAGTGGAACTAAATGCTGCTGAGGAGAGAGGGGAACTGCCTCGGCTGTAGCTACTGGAGCCATTTCTGGCATACTGGCTTTGGCTGGGTTACCCAAGAACTGCTCCCCTGGTCCACTGTCTGCAGTCTCTGGCAGACTAAAGGGGTTAGTTGCCGGAACAGGCGAGGAAGCAAAGGGTCCACCTCAAGCAGGAGACTCCCAGAAGCCTGGTACAGGTGGGAGTAATGGTGAGAACCCTGGTACATTTCTTTGAGAAATCCTCAGCTCTTACCAGGATTTCCAAGGTCCCTAACCAAACATCAAGCCACAAAGTAGCCTGTATGGGGAGAAGAGGAGTTGGACGAGGTACATCTAAGATCTCAGAATAGCTCCTCTTCTGCAGACATGAGGTGGGAGAAGCTTGGTGGTAGAGCCGGAACGTTGCGAGAAGGAGAGCTCAAAGAGCTGTAGGATGATCGTAGCCCTGGCACCCTTCACGCCCTGAGTCCAATGCAAGGATGCACTGGTCTCTGAGGGCTTCTAGGTGCAAAAGACACCGTGTCTTTGCTCTCTTAGTTGATAAACCCATTGAGAATGCTGATGGGAGTCAAAACCTGACAGAATGCATGGTCCGACTCTTTCTGCTCTCCTTCCGACGTTGGACTTGGAGCGAAGTCTCCTTTTTCCACCCCCAAGAGCTCTTCTCCAGGTGGGTCGCGCACATCCCTCGAGTGACAGGCTGCATCTGTAGACTTGGAGGTTCTTGAAGAAGACTTAGGAAGAGTCTTGGAGTCCTTCGGTTTCTTTCGTGGAAGGAGGAAGGGCTCAAGCATCGAAAGCTGCATTGTCATGTCCCTCCTGACTTCCATCGATGGTGAACTCTCCGTGCTTCTTCTTCTTCTTTAGATTGCCCGGAGCTTCTCTCCGGACAGGGGCTTTTTGACGGTGCGTCTAGCCCCTAGGTGGTGTCTCCGTGCGAGGGGAAACTTCCTCCGAAGGTGGAAGAGTGGAAGCCCCTCCATGGCATTACCCCCTCGGCAGAGGTGAGGTAAGACAGTGTCTGGTGGAAGATGCAGGAGCAGACTTTGATAGCCTAATAGGAGTCAGCTTTACCCTAGGGGAAGTAACCACATCTGAGACCTTCTTCCTCTTCAGGGGAGAAGAAGCTGTGGTTCTTTACAGTAGGTCTGCTATAGCTGTAAAATGCTCTGAAGAGCTGGCAACCAGAGCAGGCTTGAAGGCTTGCACCACTGCTCTGACCATAGCCCTGAACCAGGGCTGCTGACTGACTGACACACTGTCAGACAGATCCCCTGAAGGCCCTGAAGGGAAAGGGACCGACAGTTCCCTGAGAGGAGTCTCTGCTGTTGATGGATCCACCTTCGAGGAAGGCAGCTTATGGATCCTGAACCCTTCTGTGGAGACCCCTCCTCCTTCCCTCGGCGGTTGCGCTGTAATGCGTTCGCAGGGAGGGGAATGATGCGATGGTGAGCCGTCTACTCGATGTTTCTTAAAACCTAGGAGCCTGTAGAACCTGCTCATGGCCATGGCGCAAGTGGGACAGTGAGCGCTAGCGGGCTGGAGAGCACACAGGAGAACAATAGCGCCCAGTAAGACGCTGAGCACGATGATGCTGGTGCGGTTTCTAGAGAACGCGCAGTACGACGCCACAAAGGAGGATGCTGGCGCGCTTTTTCTGGTAAATTCGTAGGAAAGCTCTGGCGCGCAGGTGAGCACTGGCAAGCTGGAGAGTGCCAGCGAACCAAAGGGTGCGGGTGAGCTGGAGAGTATTTTGGCACAGGAGAGCACTGTTGCACAGTCGACCACTGGCGCTTGGGAGTGGGGTGACGTACAAGAGAGCGCTTTTGTGCAGGAGGGCGTTGGCGAGCCTGATACCTAGGCTGCGCATGAGAGCACTGATATCTCAGGGAGCGCTGTTGGGCAGTGGACCACTGGCACTAGGGAGTGGGGTGACGTACAAGAGAGCACTGTTGGTTTGGAGAGCGCTTTCGTGCAGGAGAGCGTTGGTGAGCCTGATACCGAGGCTGCGCATGAAAGCACTGATGTCTCAGGGAGCGCTAACGAGCTTGAGCTGGAGAATGGAGTTGCACTGGCGAGTGCTGGCAAGTTGGCAAACACTACTCTTTGGAAGGACAGGGCTGTGCTGGAGAGCGTTGGCAATCGGGAGATTGCTGGAGCATTGGAGGTGGCTGAGGATGAGAAAGAGAAGGCTAGCGGTCAAGGGAACGTCAATGTTCTGGAGAGCGCTGACTCAGTGGAGAGAAAGACATTCTGGAAAGAGTTTTGTGTGCAGGCTGTCGCTGACGTGCTGTTGGAAAGCACAGGTGCACTGCAAGGAGCTGGCATGCTGGAGAGAGTTGCGCTCCGCTACACTTAAGTAGAACATCCGAGGATGTACAGGAGATGGGAATAGTAACGACAGGTCAGGAGGTCGACTGGAATGTCGAACTGGAACAGGGATGTACCCTTTGGAAGGGCGAACATCCACCAAAGGCCATCGTGAACGATATGCAGAAGAGTCCAGGGCTGAAGTCCAAGGACTAGCCGCAGCGTCGTCAGGAGAAGGACCAGGAAAGGGCGAAAATCGAGGGCCAGAAGACCACTGAAGTGGCAGCTCCTCTGTGGGCGACAGCTGTGAAGACGAGGCTGAAGAGCTTTTTCAATGATGGTGAAGGGCAACCTTTAAGTCAAAGCAGAGGGTGAGCTCTGCGACGTGGGATCAGCAAGCTGACCTTGAGCAGCAGTCCTCTGAAGAGGAGTCTCTAAGAGAAAACTCACCAGACGGGAGAACCACTCATATGAGAGACAGACGATGGACTTAGTTTCCCCCTCGAAGGATGGACAGAACAGGGGAAACGTAGTCGTCAGCAACAGCAGGAGAGTCTAGAGGGTCAGGGGCGTCGACAGCGGCCACAGAAGACGCCTCTGACACCACAACATCGACAAAAATTAGAGGATCCAACTCTGAAGTCAACGACGGCTGCACACTCGCATTGCGGACCTGGGAGCCGCAAGGACGACCACACCTGTAACACAGAACCCATAGACAAGGCCTTACCGGGGGGGGAGGGGGGGGGGGAGGTGGGGCCACTTCGCTAGGGCAAGCAACACCTTCTCTCAAGGACGAGGGTTGGCAAAAATTAGTCTACATTACTGCTCGATGGTCCCTCAGAAGAACCCGAACAAGTAGGAGCTTTGGAGGAAGGTCGGAAGGCAGAAGAAGAGATCGTGTGTTTTTTTCCCTTCATACAAAGGAACCTTCGAAAGAGAAATATCCCGCTTTGACTTCTTCCTCCACCCTCGCCAAAATTTTTCCCACTGGGAAGCAGACCACTCCCGATGCTTCTTTGCACTTATTACCACAATCATACCGTTGACCTCTGCAGGTGGGAGAAAGGGTGTGGCGGTCAGTGCCCATGGCCAACATGAAGGTCCGGCAGGGTTGGCCTTCAAGTCCAGGGCAAGTATGCATGGTTGCACAAGTCAACACAAACACACACTATTAAAGAGAAAGCATAAACAAAAAGCACTAATGGCAGTTCAAAATACAACTTGGTGAGGATGAAAAACAGCAACAACTGTTTACCATCCGAGCCAGAAGCAAAGTAAATTAAATCACCAGTGTGTGAGAGGGAGCGGTAGTAAGCTAACCCCCTATGCCCGCTAACTAGCGGAATGGGTAGTTAAAACTCACTAAATCCTAATGGCTCGTCATTTCAGCTTCACTGAAAGTAATACCCCTATTGAATAGCGTAGGTTCGCATTCCAGTTACAGCACATACAAAGAATAATTCAAAGCTATCACTCAATAGCAAGTCAAAAAGGCAATGGAGCAGGAGAGCAGCAATGTCCATTCTCCACCAAGCCAAAAGCAAAGTAGATGCTCAGCCCAGTGTGTGAGATAACAGGGTAGCAGGCTACCCACAACCCTCCCGCTAACTGGCGGTTTAGGTAATTATCCCTCACTAAAAGTCTTATGGCTCATCTTCCAGCCTCGCCGAAAGTAATATCCCTATAAACAGCGAAGGTATAGTGACAAAACAAATATTTCTTAAAAGTTATATAAAAAAATATATTGCTTTTAATCCTTCAATATGACAAATTCGGAGATAATTTGTATTTTTCCTAACCATACAAACCTTAGCGATTTACATAGCTGAAATGACGAGCCATTAGATTTTTAACAAGGGTTAACTACCCCCCGCTAGTTAGCAGGGGGTAGGGAAGGGGTAGCTTGCTACCCCTTCCCCCCCACACACCGGTGAGTTGTCTTACTTAACTTAGAGGTAGGACTTGACTTGGGGGACAGGGCTGGCGGGCAAAAATGAGTAAATAGCTAAGGTTTGTATGGTTAGGAAAAATACAAATTATCTCCGAATTTGTCATTTGTTCCGTAACCGAAATACAAACCACGCTATTTACAAAGGGTGACTTACCCCTTAGGAAGGGCGGAAAGTCCCCAGCCTTACTGGCTTTTGGCTTTACCCGGGGACCTGAAATCCGAGTTAGCAGCACTCGAGAAAGGGGGTCCCTACACCTCGCACTTTTCGTTTCTTACTACAAATGTGCGGCCTACATAAGTTGTGTGTGGAGGAAGTTTTGACTCGTCCTAGGAAGTTGAACTGGAGTTCTTTAGATAGAAATCTAGGCTAGGACGTTCCCAATACCACCTCGTCAGGGTATGGGGGACGCAAACAGTATTACAGCTACTGTAATACTAGGAGCACAAGGGAGCATGGTTTACCTGCAGAAGTTGAGGTCAGCTATGCAGAGACCAGGATGCTGCTTTCCCCAAGGGAGGGGAGAATGAAGAAAGAAGTAAGCGCCAGACATACTCTTTCAATCACGCAGACCAAAACCGGGTAACAATGCCCCCAACCTTCTGCTACCTGTCCATTAAGGAGCCTGAGGTTAGACCAGCTGTTGTGCAGCCACCACAGGGCCAATAAAGAAGGTATCGAGGATCCTGTGGGTCACGTCCTACAGGTAGTGGGCTGTGAAGGTCGTTTGGCGCTTCCACACCCCAGCTTGCAAGACCTGCGTCACAGAGAAATTTCTCTTGAAAGCCAGGGACGTAGCGATGCCCGACATCGTGCGCTCTAGGGCGACGTGACGGAGGAAGGTCAGGATTCAAGGCGTGTTGAATAACCTTCCGAATCCAGGCCGAGATGGTGTTCTTGGTGACCCTCCTCTTCGTCCTTCCTTTGCTTACAAATAAAGCTTGCACATGAGGACGGACTGCAGCTGTTCTTTTCAAGTAAAGCCTCAGACTCCTCACTGGGCAAAGTAACAGATGGTCTGGGTCACTTGTTACAGAACGAAGACTCGTTACCCCAAAGGAGTCGAACCTAGGGTCTGACACCCCAGGGTTCTGAGTCTTGGCAACAAACTCAGGGATGAACCTGAACGTTACCTCCCCCCATCCCCTTGAATGGGCGACGTCGTAAGAAAGACCATGAAGGTCACTGACCCGCTTGGCTGAGGCCAAAGCGAGCAGGAAAGCCGTCTTCCAAGACAGGTGGCGATCAGATGCCTGGCATAATGGTTCAAACGGAGCTCTCTTCAGAGCCCTGAGGACCTGAACCACGTTCCAAGGAGGTGGTCTTACTTCTGACTGAGGGCAGGTAAGCTCATAGCTGCGTATGAGTAGGGAAAGTTCCAACGAAGAGGAAATGTCCACTCCTCTATTGCTGGAATAGTGGCATCGAGCGGAGAGATACCCCTCCCACGACACCAACCACAGAAGACTTTCCACTTCGCCTGGTAGACTCAGATAGAGGACTTGCGCAGGTGGTGAGACATCCTGTCCGCAACCTGTTGCGAAAATCCTCTCTCCGTGAGGAGACGCTGGATAGTCTCCAGGCGTGAAGCCGAAGCGACGCTACGGCTTTGTGGAAGATGTTGCAGTGTGGTTGTCTGAGTAGCTCGTGTCGTGGGGAGAGTTCCCTCGGAAGCTCCGGGAACCATTCCGCGTGATGCCATAGCGGAGCTACAAGAGTCATGGAGAGATTGACCGATAGTCTGGTCTGGTTGAGCACCCTTCTCATCAGACAGAATGGTGGGAAGGCGTAAACGTCGATGTTGTCCCACCTCTGCTAAAAAGCATCTTGCCACAGAGCCTTGGGGTCCGGGACTGGAGAGCATTACAGGGGCAGCTTGAAATTCAAGGCTGTCGCGAACAGATCTACTGTCGGGGAACCCCACAAAGTCAGGACTTTGTTGGCTATCTGAGGATCCAAAGCCCACTCGGTACTCACTATCTGCGTCGCTCTGCTCAGACTGTCGGCGAGCACATTCCTCTTGCCAGGAATGAAGCGAGCCGAAAGTGTGATCGAGTGGTCTTCGGACCACCTCAGAATCTATACTGCAAGATGGGATGGCTGTTGAGAAAAGGTACCTCCCTGCTTGTTGATGTAAGCCACTACCATGGTGTTGTCGCTCATCACCACTACGGAGTGGCCCACCAGGGTCCGTTGGAACTGTTGAAGAGCCAGGAAAACGGCCTTCATTTCTAGCAGGTTGATGTGGAGGTACTTTTCTGACTCTGACCAGAGGCCTGAGATCCTTTGGTTCAGAATGTGAGCCCCCCAACCTTCTTTTGACGCGTCCGAAAACAGAGTCAAATCCGGGGGGAGAACGAGAAGATCCACTCCCTTTCGAAGGTTCACGTCGTTCAGCCACTACTGAAGGTCCGTCAGTTCCGTGGATCCTATAGGAACCAGAAAGTCCGGAGAATCAGAGCCTTGATTCCACCAGGACTTTAGCCGCCATTGCAGGGATCTTATCCAGAGGCGACCGTTTGGAACTAGACGTGTCAAGGAGGAAAGGTGGCCTAGAAGACGTAACCATGATTGGGCCGGAAGCTCTTCCCGCCTGAGGAAAGGTTCTGCGACCCTCCTCAGCCTTGCTATCCTGTCGTCTGATGGAAAGGTTTTGTGGAGATCGGTGTCTAATATCATGCCTAGATATACCAGTCGTTTCGTCGGAAGCAGAGAGGACTTATCGAGATTTACCATGATCCCCAGATCTCGGCAAACCACTAGAAGCCTGTCCCGGTGTCGAAGAAGGGTCGACTCCGAGTCTGCTAGGATCAGCCAGTCGTCCAGATAACGGAGGAGACGTATGCCATTCCTGTGCGCCCAAGACGAAATCAGTGTGAACACTGGTGAACACCTGAGGTGCTGTGGAGACCGAAACACAGCACCTTGAACTGGTAGATCTTGCTGTCTAGGCTGAATCTCAAGAACTTCCTGGAAGACGGATGGATTGGGATCTGGAAGTACGCGTGAAGTATGCGTCCTTAAGATTCAGTGTGCACATGAAGTCTTGCGGTCTCACTGCAACCCTGACCGTGTCCACTGTCTCCATGCTGAACGAAGTTTGTTTGACAAACTTGTTCAGGGCTGAGAGATCGATGACTGGTCTCCAGCCTCCAGACGCCTTCTTTACGAGAAAGAGTCGACTGAAGAAGGCTGGGGAGCCGTCGCCGACCTCCTAGAGAGCATCCTTCTTGAGCATGGTCTCGACTTCTGCCCGAAGGGCTAACCCCTTTGCCGATCCCATGGCATAGGAGTTCAGCGACACTGGATTCGCTGTCAGGGGAGGTGGAGATGTCGTGAATGGGACGCGATAACCTTGACCGATCACAGAGACCGTCCAAGAATTGGCCCCAAGTTGCTGCTACCTGTGCACGCAACTTTTCAGGCATCCCCACACAGGTGGACACGCGGGGGGATTGCCGATCCTAGCGCTTGCGGCCTCGGCCACTGCCCCTAGGATTCTTTCCTCCCCTAGAGGACTTGCCGCGCCTTCTGTCCTTGGTTTGAAGGGGCTGTGGCTTAGACACCCCTGTCTTAACTGCCGGAGCCTGCTTCGGTGTCTTGCGAGGCTGCTGTTGCTGTTGAGGTGCTGGAGGCTTGTAGGGCCGAGATGTCAGGGCCCTCTGAAGGGGAGAATCTTGATTCGATCTCCTTCACCTCTCAGCTGTTCGTTCTATCTCGTTGGGTTCAAGCAGATCCCTCCCAGTGATGGAGGAGTGCCTGAGCCTGCAGACGTCCACGGCGGGGACCTTCGGATGGAACCTCTCGGTCACTGCGTCGCGACGCTTGAGGATCGAGTTAGCCCACAGGTTAGCAACCTGGTGAGCAAGAAACTCGATCAAACGCGTGCCCGAGAGGAGGAAGGTCTCCAAAGCCTTCCTATTGCTCTCCTTGGACAGATCCTCAGAGCGCAATAGGATGCCCAGAGATCCCAGCCAAACGTCCAGCCACGAAATTGCCTGCATGGCACTCTTCGCGACCTTCTCAAGGTTCAGGAACTCCGACGCCGAGAACGTCACCTGTCGGGCGGAGAGCTTCTCGAGAGGAGTTCCCCTGGTCAGCTCTTCCACAGAATGGTGGAGCGTAAGGGCCAAACTGGACTCCCCTATGATCTCAAAGTACCTCCTCTGATGTACTCGAAGAGGCGGGAGGAGTTTGAACCCGGCAGAAGAACGACCGGAGGAGGCGAGCTCGGAGAGCTGGGCTTCGACCCTGTCCCTGGCCCCTTTCACCCCTTTGGACCAAGGCAAAGCTGCGCTGGACTTAGGGGGTTTCTGGGTGCCGTGGACTTGGTCTAGCACTGTGTCCTTGCCCTTACGAGGGGCAGTCTCCGGGTCCTTAAACTTGTTGAGTTGCCTCATCAAGCCTAGGACCTGCCAGAAAGCGTGTTCTGACTCGAACTGGTCTCCTCCTTGCGGACTGGCAGCTAAGTCTCCGGTCCCCAAAGGCTCATCTTGGGGAGACACGTGGACGTCCTCCCGGGGTCTAGTTGGCTCTGGACGGATCCTGGATGACGATTTAGGAATCGTCTTGGAGTCCTTGGGCTCCCTCCTAGGAGGAATACAGGACTCCAGCAAAGAGGTCCGGAAGGGAGCTTCCTCGCTGTGAAAAAAATTCATAATAGTTGGGGAAAATACAAACCATTTCCACATATAACAAGCTTGGGTTATATATGTTTGAAAGTAACTCTCATTATCAATTCCCTTTTGTCATAATGTCTGATATTCTGCCCCAGTACTGTACTATAGTGATATTCCTTATATTCACTGTAAAGATTTCAATTTTTCTTAAATAGGTTTACATATTTTGCCAGCAACAAATTCATTTATTTTTATAACAGAAAGTCATGAATAGAAGCATTATTTATATTTTTAAGGGGTATTGTAATATTTTTTGGTCCTACCAGTTGTCTAACCACATTTTTTTTTGCAGCACGCCCTACTCTCTGTAGGGTTTTTTTAGAGAGGCAACTGAACTCAATTTTCAATGCTCAGCTAGAAGATGTTGTCATTAGAGAAGTTTTGACATCAGGCACGGCCCTTCTTCAGTATTCTCAGTTCAGTTGAAAAAGAGCTTCAACAGTTGAAAACCTTGCGAATCCAAGATTTCATCAACAAGGATTCAAGATATTGTTACTCCACATCACCAGATCACAAAAGGTAATTCCATACTGGAACTTAGTGATGGACAGTTTTTTTTAAATGTTTGCCCCAGAACCAAGTGAACGTAAGGGGGCCTAAAACCGTCTTTTTGTGGAGACAGTCAAATGTTTAAGTGTCATAAACATTAATAGTTAACTGGAACTATTGAAATGGCATACTGGTACTTGCCCAAATAGATACACGGTTAGGTGTGCCTTGGTTTAGACTTGGCCTGTATAGGAACACTTATGAGTGTCCCACCTGGGGGAAAAACATTTCCTGTTTGTTTATCTTGTTACCCTGTTGCTGAAGTTTGACGTAAAGGAATGCTAATTTTGCCTTTAATTTTCTATTTGGATTGATGGGTCCATGCTAACATAACCCTAACAGTTTAATTTTCCAATAAACAGTGTTCTTGCCTGTTTTATGTATACAGCATTTCATTTCAGAACCTCCCACCACGGCTTCTTTTCCCCAGCCACTGTTTTTTTACGATCTCTTACGTACAGTAATTTATCATAATTCATTCCTCCCACAGTGTGTTTCTTTATTAATTATATTCCCTTTCACTTAATGTTCTTATACCTTAACTTATAATCAGCAAGCCAAAGGCAAGAGAAGGAAAGGTATGATAAATAACAAGGTTCAAGCTGGGTCCCCTTGCCCAGTATAAATCAAGGGGTGGTGCCCAGAGCTCCGTTCTCTTGACTTGTTACTTAGGTTTTTTGGGTATTCCACCATTGTATATTTGTTGTGTAGTGAACGTCGGGTTGTGGACGGCATTCGGACACTAGGCAGTTCGGGTGCTACCTCTGGCCACAGTCCGCAAACCACTACATCGCGAGAAGTTTCTCTCCTAAGAGGAGGGGTTCCTCCCATTGGTGCCGTGGGGGACAACCCTGCCTCGCTGGACTCTCCTGAGGACGGAA
This sequence comes from Palaemon carinicauda, assembly GCF_036898095.1. Classification (NCBI taxonomy): domain Eukaryota; kingdom Metazoa; phylum Arthropoda; class Malacostraca; order Decapoda; family Palaemonidae; genus Palaemon; species Palaemon carinicauda. The sequence goes on along the minus strand of NC_090727.1, from coordinate 85,644,082 downwards.
AAACCTCATCCACGGGAGAAGGAGAAACAGCACGTGAAGGAGAAGGAGTCTTCCTGACCGACCTCTTGGGAGCCAACTTCTCCCGAGGAGAAGTCACCACGAAGTCCACTCCTCTCCTTCTCTTCTGTGGGGATGAGTCTGCCGTTGGTTTAAGTCGCAAATCAACGAGAGCAGGCTTCACAGCCTGAACCACTGCGTTCATTATGTGACGGAACCAAGGCTGATGGGTAACTGACGCTGTGTCAGTTATCCCTGCTGGAGGGAAGGGGATCTCCTGACCCTTCGGAGTGGACGCCACGGGGTCTGCCTGAAAAGAAGAAAAAGAATGTTGCATAGACCTCTCCGTAGATCCTTCCTGGTCCTGATCCTGGTAGGTAATACTATGCTTGCGCGGTGGCGATCCAGAGGCCGATCTGGAAGTCCGCGTCCCTATCAGTTGGCCGCGTTGATGATCCCTGCGAGAATGGGGATCGCGGCGGCTCTCACGCGAAAAGACATTCGAGGAATTGCGCGCGGGCGATTTCCGAAGCGCGGGCGCATTGTCGCGTGTGGAAGAATGCGTGTGGGCGCGTTCGCTCACGGGCGAGATGGCGCATGAGCGTGCTGGTGAGTGGGCGCGCGGGGGCGCAGGCAAAGGGTCGCGTAGGTGAAGGTGTGCGCTGAGCACTAGGCGACCTTTGGCGGCGCATAGGAAAATGACGATGTACGGGCGAAAAAAGTCGCGAGCGACTTGGCGAGCGTTTGCCAGGCGGAGAGCAGTGGCGCGTTGGCGAGCGATGTCGCGTGTACTCATGAGAACGACGGCGCGTACCACAAACGGGCGAATCGGAGACCAGGGGCGATCAGACTTAAGAGGGCGATGGCGCTCAGGAGAGCGTTTGCGCACAGGCGAGTGATCGCGTGGCCGCGCAGGAGATCGTTGGCGCGTAGTAATATTACTGCCCACAACTGAAGAGATGGATGGAGACGAACGCGCAGGCGAACAGGAGATTTAGCTCACTGTTGCGCTGGAGCAGAAGGGCGCGCAGGGGCGCGCGGCCGAGGCGACGGGATGGAACCCTTGCCTAAGTCCAGATCTGGCGATCGTGGACGCGATGGTGATCGTTGGCGCGCTGAGCGCGCATCAGGAACAGGCTGAGAAGTAGCGCGGCTGCGCACAGGAGAACGAAGGCGCTCAGGAGAACGTAGGTGCGTCTTGCGCACATCAGGAACATGAGGGCGCCGTTTCCCAGGAGACCTGTGAAAAGGAGAGCACTGGCGAGTTAAGTCCGAAGACTGTAACTCTGGGGAGCGCTTGTGCGCTACTGCACGCGAATGCGCAGGTTGTCGCGCAGGGGAACCCTGACGCGCAAGGGACATACCCACACCGTGAGTAAAGCCCCTTTTCTCCGAAGGAATCGGTGCCTGTTGGATAACAGGGTGAGAAGGCGCCCAAAGCGCATCTGCAACCAGGAGCGGAGAAGGCAGGTCGGAAGCTCTGGCAGGCTTAGGAGATCGCGAACGATCTGCGGAGAGGTCAAGGGGCGCTACTGCGACGGTCTGCTCCTGACGGGGGGGCTCCTCCTTAGGGGGAGGATCAGGAGAGGACGACCCAAAGAGGAGCCTCCTAACTCCCTTATAGGGAGAAGGAAGTCCTCTGCTACGTCGAATACGACCACGAATTAGGGCGTCCGGGTCATCAGTCCTCCGAAGAGGAGTCTCTGTCAGCGCGCCCCCCGAGGGGGAGACCCGCCCGCAGGAGAGACCGTGGGACTCCCCTCCCCCCTCGAAGGATCTTCGGAGGTGGGCGGAGAGCCTTCAGCAACGTCTGCAACGGGCGCAGCGTCAAGGGTTTGACCAGACCCGTCGGAAGGCTCGGCCAAGACAGTGTCGACAAAATCCGAAGGGAATACCTCCGGTATTACCGGCGACTGTTTGACCGCAGCCTCCAACTGGATCAGGTCAAACAGGGCTTCCTTGGAGGGCGAGCCCTTAAGCCCCAAGGAAGACCAAAGCTGGAACAAATCATTATTAGACACAGTTTGGTCATATTCATCAAATTCCAAATTATCCTCCCCCGGAAGAGAAGAGGGAGCTGACACGCTAAGGGAGGCAACGCCCTCTCCCGCACCCCGAGGTCTGGAAACACCACTAGGGCCTGCGCTACCAATCGGCAGTCTCTCACGAGAGACCGATTGAGTGGGACCTTCGGAGGAGGTTCGGGCGGCGGAAGAGGAGTCCTTAGAGCCTTCCTTCTTCAAGGTTGCCCCTGAAGGAGAACGGTCTCTCTTGGACTTCTTTTTACGCCGACGGCCGAACTTCTCACACTGGGAGGCAGACCACTCCCTACACTCATTGCAAGTATTCTCCCTATCACACCATCAGCCTCGGCACTGCGGGCAAAGGGTGCGAGAATCGGTGTCCTCCGCTGACATGAAGGTCCCACAAGGGCAGCCAGCGAGTCCAGAGCACTTGCGCATAGCGATGATAATGGTCGAGGCCAACTTCCAAACACACAGAACTAGAAAAAGCAAAAAAACAAATTAAGGCTGTCATTAACGAGGACGAAAACAGAAACGTCTGTACTTCGTCCGAGCCAAAAGTTCGTCCGAGCCAAAAGTGAAGTGATACAACTCACCGGTGTGTGTGTGTGGGGGGGGGGAGGGATAGCAAGCTACCCCTTCCCTACCCCCTGCTAACCAGCGGGGGGGGGGGTTGTTACCCTCATTAAAAATCTAATGGCTCGTCATTTCAGCTTCGCCGAAAGTAATAACCCCCCATGTAAATAGCGTGGTTTGTATTTCGGTTACGGAACAACTTCTATTTTTCATATTCAAACACTGACAACAAACTTGACACGAAATTAAACCCAAAATGATTGTACTTAATACAGTTAACATTAGGGTGAGCTATGAGTCCAAACAAATTGCATTTCCAAAAACAAACCAGGACAGCCTCTGGACATGATTACTGCTCTGTACCACAAATACCATCAATATACTGTAAACTTAATTCATAACATCAGATATTCAATTTTTTAAACTCACATTAATACTGAAACCTGTAGAATTTATTCCTAAACAAATTGGGTTATGGATTTTACCCACAAGACCCAGCCCTGGGACTTGGAGTATTACTCAGCAAAATATCTTTAAATATTAACTTCATTCTTGTGAAACCTGAATACAGTACTGTACTAAGAATGCTGTGAGAGACCAATGCAGATTGAAATGTTTGAGAAGAGCATTTGTGGAAATGAAAGAGAAACCAAATTTATAGATATTTTAATGAAGATTCTCCTCTCAAGGACAATCCAATGAAACTTATATAACCTAAACTAATCACTAAAACCATAAAAGAGATTACATCAAGAAAATCACATAAATCTTAAAAATAATGATACATTTCTACCTTATCACTATACTTATATTCAAACCCCAAAAATGAAGCTATCTCCATACCATAGTACTTTGTAAATAATTGCATGGCTTCATATTCCAATACAAGTAGACTTGCTTTTAATTCTTCCTTCCAACTAACTTTCATAACTTCACTACAGTGCAAGTAGCAGGTAGAATCATGTTATTTTTATTAATAAAATAAATTTTTGAATATATTTACCCGATAATCATGTAGCTGTCAACTCCGTTGCCCGACAGAATTCTATGGAGGGATACGCCAGCTATCACAATACTAGAAGGGGGTGTATTTACCAGCGCCACCTGTGGCCAGGTACTCAAGTACTTCTTGTTGACACCTCCTCAATTATTCCTCGGTCCACTGGTTCTCTATGGGGAGGAAGGGAGGGTCGATTAAATCATGATTATCGGGTAAGTATATTCAAAAATTTATTTTATTAATAAAAATAACATTTTTCAATATTAAACTTACCCGATAATCATGTAGCTGATTCACACCCAGGGGGGTGGGTGAAAACCAGTGTACAAGATTAAAGGATAGCTAAGTATCCCATATTTCATATAATCAGTTATCCACAATAACAATGAAATAATAAGTACCTGGTAAGGAAGTCGACTTGAACCGTTACTCTGCCTTTAATAAGATCGTCTTCCTTACTGAGCGCAGCGTTCCTCTTGGGAGGCTGAATCAACTCAAAGGTGCTAAAGTATACAGGGCTGCAACCCATACTAAAGGACCTCATCACAACCTTTAACCTTGGCGCTTCTCAAGAAAGAATTGACCACCCGCCAAATCAACAAGGATGTGGAAGGCTTCTTAGCCGACCGTACAACCCATAAAAAGTATTCAAGAGAAAGGTTAAAAAGTTATGGGATTATGGGAATGTAGTGGCTGAGCCCTCGCCTACTACTGCATTCGTTGCTACGAATGGACCCAGGGTGTAGCAGTACTCGTAAAGAGAATGGACATCTTTGAGAAAGAATGATGCGAACACTGACTTGTTTCTCCAATAGGTTGCATCCATAACACTCTGCAGAGAACGGTTCTGTTTGAAGGCCACTGAAGTAGCCACAGCTCTCACTTCATGTGTCCTTACCTTCAGCAAAGCAAGGTCTTCTTCCTTCAGATGAGAATTTGCTTCTCTAATCAGAAGCCTGATGTAGTAAGAAACTGAGTTCTTAGACATTGGTAGAGAAGGCTTCTTGATAGCACACCATAAGGCTTCTGATTGTCCTCGTAATGGTTTTGACCTTCTTAGATAGTACTTAAGAGCTCTAACTGGGCAAAGTACTCTCTCCAGTTCGTTCCCCACCATGTTGGACAGGCTTGGGATCTCGAACGACTTAGGCCAAGGACGGGAAGGAAGCTCGTTTTTAGCCAAAAAACCGAGCTGCAAGGAACATGTAGCCGTTTCAGATGTGAAACCTATGTTCCTGCTGAAGGCGTGGATCTCACTTACTCTTTTACCTGTTGCTAAGCACACGAGGAAAAGAGTTTTTAATGTGAGGTCCTTAAAAGAGGCTGATTGGAGCGGTTCAAATCCTGATGACATTAGGAACCTTAGGACCACGTCTAGATTCCAGCCTGGAGTGGACAACCGACGTTCCTTTGAGGTCTCAAAAGACCTAAGGAGGTCCTGTAGATCTTTGTTGGAGGAAAGATCCAAGCCTCTGTGGCGGAAAACCGCTGCCAACAAACTTCTGTAACCCTTGATCGTAGGAGCTGATAGGGATCTTACGTTCCTTAGATGTAACAGGAAGTCAGCAATCTGGGTTACATTGGTACTGGTTGAGGAAAACTGCATTGGCCTTGCACCAGCTTCGGAAGACTTCCCATTAAGACTGATAGACTCTGAGAGTGGATGTCGTCCTTGCTCTGGCAATCGCTCTGGCTGCCTCCTTCGAAAAGCCTCTAGCTCTTGAGAGTCTTTCGATAGTCTGAAGGCAGTCAGACGAAGAGCGTGGAGGTTGGGTGTACCTTCTTTACGTGAGGTTGACGCAGAAGGTCCACTCTAGGAGGAAGAGTCCTGGGAACGTCGACCAGCCATTGCAGTACCTCAGTGAACCATTCTCTCGCGGGCCAGAGGGGAGCAACCAACGTCAGCCGTGTCCCTTTGTGAGAGGCGAACTTCTGAAGTACCCTGTTGACAATCTTGAACGGCGGGAATGCATACAGGTTGAGATGGGACCAATCCAGCAGAAAGGCATCCACGCGAACTGCTGCTGGGTCTGGAATCGGAGAACAATACAAGAGGAGCCTCTTGGTCATCGAGGTAGCGAATAGATCTATGGTTGGCTGACCCCACAGGGCCCAAAGTCTGCTGCAAACATTCTTGTGAAGGGTCCACTCTGTGGGGAAGACCTGACCCTTCCGGCTGAGGCGATCTGCCATGACATTCATATCGCCCTGAATGAGCCTCGTTACCAGCGTGAGCTTTCGATCTTTTGACCAAATGAGGAGGTCCCTTGCGATCTCGAACAACTTCCTCGAATGGGTCCCTCCCTGCTTGGAGATGTAAGCCAAGGCTGTGGTGTAGTCGGAGTTCACCTCCACCACCTTGTTAAGCTGGAGGGACTTGAAGTTTATCAAGGCCAAATGAACTGCCAACAACTCCTTGCAATAGATGTGAAGTGTCCTTTGCTCCTGATTCCATGTTCCCGAGCATTCCTGTCCGTCCAGTGTCGCACCCCAGCCCGTGTCCGATGCGTCCGAGAAGAGACGGTGGTCGGAGGTCTGAACAGCCAAAGGTAGACCTTCCTTGAGAAGAATGCTGTTCTTCCACCACGTTAGAGTAGACCTCATCTCTTCGGAAACAGGAACTGAGCCCGTCTCTAGCGTCATGTCCTTTATCCAGTGAGCAGCTAGATGATACTGAAGGGGGCGGAGGAGGAGTCTCCCTAACTCGATGAACAGGGCCAGCGATGAAAGTGTCCCTGTTAGACTCATCCACTGCCTGACTAAGCATCGGTTCCTTCTCAGCATGCTCTGGATGCATTCTAGGGCTTGGAAGATCCTTGGGGCCGACGGACAAGTCCGAAAAGCTCGACTCTGAAGATCCATACCCAAGGAGACAATGGTCTGGGATGGAACGAGCTGAGACTCCTCAAAATTGACCAGGAGGCCCAGTTCCTTGGTCAGATCCATAGTCCATTTGAAAATCTCCAGACAGCGACGACTTGAGGGAGCTCTTAAAAGCCAGTCGGACACAAGATCATGATACTGCTGCACAGTCTGTAAACTGTCAATCATGGGCAAGCGAGGAAGTACAGTGACAACCCGAATCTGTCTAGACTGTCTGGGTCGTACAGACAACTCCTTAACGGGTTGCTGAGGTTGCCGCACTGCGTCACAACAAGTCCCTTCTGTTGGTTGTTGAACGTCTTCCCCGTGACACATTGACTCCGTAAACAAAAAAAAAATCTCTAACAAGGACTAAGCTTGGACTGCATGTCATGCAACACAGCTCAAGGTCTATGGGAGCAGGTGTGGTAACAGACGGGATTAGCGGCTGAAGTGAAACCATTACCTTCCCTGTAAGCATGTTATGCTTAAATAAAAGTCCATAAGAGGTTATGCAGCTAAAGGCTCCCTCCAAATGACAGAGTCCTCAAGGGAATATCAGAAGGAGGGAGAAAAGAACTTTCTCATCTACAGGGACCTTATCCTAGAAAAGCTAAGTTCTCTGAGTGAGGGTTCACTGGTGCAAAGCAGCAGACTAGAAGGCAACGTTATGAAACTGCTTGACAGTCTAGTGAGTTGGCAACAACCCAAGATGTGTTGAGAAGCATGCGGTAAGGTATGCAGAGCATGATGTATGCAGAGTATGCTGTATGCAGAGCATGCTGTATGTAGAGCATGTTGTATGCAGAGCATGCTGAATGCAGAGCATGCTGTATGCAGAGCATGTTGTATGCAGAGCATGCTGAATGCAGAGCATGCTGAATGCTGAGCATGTAGTAAGCAGAGCCTGCTGTAAGCAGAGCCTGCTGAAAGGAAAGCAGAGCGTGTGCATGGCGTTTAACATTTCTCAGAAATTCCATGACCAGTGCTAGAGTGCTTTATGCATGCTTGCATGGGGTTTAAACCATGGTATGCTGAACAGCAGAGTCAGAACGAGCTGGAACAACAATAGTGTGGTTTCCTCTTCAAGACTCCGATGAGGGAACACCTGAGGCTCAGTCTGCAAAGGCTGAATAAAAGACAAGCAGAAGGAAGGCGCATGGTTGGAGGAAGCTGACTCCTAGCATGAGTGGTTGAACCCAAGGGTTGCGCTTGCTGAGCGGTTGGCGGAAGCGGAGTAGCAAGTTCCAGTTCCTGTGGTGTGAGCGGAGCGCGATGAGGAAGAGGCTGCGCAGAACAAGGTAAATGTCTCGCAAGCTGAGGCTCCTGAGGCGCAAGGCTAAGGTGTTGTGGTGCTTGCCTTATGGAGGGTTGAGCTCGCTGCAGCAAGAGCTGAGGAAACTGACTCATGGACGGGAGAGGTTGTTGTACCTCAACCGAGTGTTGCATCACTGGTGGAGCAGCAAGTGGAGGCGGAGGAAGAGAGGTATAATCCTCCTGATCCCAATGTAAAGGTTGCCTTAAGAAAGGCGGAGGCTGAACACCACAGGGAACAGCAAACTCAGCACGTGTCTCAACATCGTACGCCTGGCAGGTGGAACTGCTGGCAGGTGGTACTGCGATCAGGCGGAGCGAGTGTAGGTGGAGGGAGTGTAGGCGGAGGCGGAGGAGCAACACTCTCAGCCCGACACTCACGCATCAAGTCCGAAAGCTGTGCTTGCATGGACTGTAGTAGAGTCCACAACATCATACGCCTGGCAGATGGTACTGTGATCAGGCGGAGCGAGTGTAGGAGGAGGGAGTGTAGGCGGAGGCGGAGGAGCAACACTCTCAGCCCGACACTCACTCATCAAGTCCGAAAGCTGTGCTTGCATGGACTGTAGTAGAGTCCACAACATCGTACGCCTGGCAGATGGTACTGTGATCAGGCGGAGCGAGTGTAGGAGGAGGGAGTGTAGGCGGAGGCGGAGGAGCAACACTCTCAGCCCGACACTCACTCATCAAGTCCGAAAGCTGTGCTTGCATGGACTGTAGTAGAGTTCACAACATCGTACGCCTGGCAGATGGTGCTGCGACCAGGCGGAGCAGATGCAGGCTGGGCGAGCACAGGCGGAGCAGGTGCAGGCTGGGCGAGCACAGGCGGAGCGAGAACAGGTGGAGGGAGTGTAGGCGGAGGAGGAGGTGCAACACTCTCAGCCCGACACTCACGCATCAAGACCGAAAGTTGTGACTGTATGGGGTCGGCAGACACTAAGTTCTGCTGAGGTAAAGCCTTAACAGCAGAGATCTGTTGTGGCAGAACCTTACTCCTCTTAGGCGGAGTGTAATCAACTGATGACTGAGGAGAGTCAGAGCTAACCCAATGACTGCATTCGGGTTGTGAACTTTAACTTCGTACGTCTGGCATAGGTCTGGACTTAACGTTTAAGAAGTCTTGAGACCTGAGACCAGCGTTACTCTGCCTTTATTTTCTCCCCTAATCTCTTCTGCAGACGAGCAAAATAAGGGCTCAATCGTCTGCGGGTGGGAGTGACGGTCTCGGTAAGACACGCCCACAACCACCGAGAATACTTCTGTGCGCCGATCAAGGCCTGCTGAACCCTTATGCCCTTCGACATTGCTTCTCCCCTGGGCTTGGGAGCTTGCAAGAGGTCCCGGACTGGGAGGACGACTGGCGCGCACAAAAGTACCCTCACGCACTAATCACTTATCACTTTGATTTCTGTTTGCACTTATTTCACTGAACTCGAAACTTTAAGTGGTTTGTACCTGAAATACGCAATTCTATCCTTTCTCAAAGTTAGTAATTGCGAAAACAGAATTACAATGTAACAGAAAAATCTAATGAAAGATAATTCAGTGGTTGGAAAGAGACTAAACACTAGATCACTCTAGAAACGTTTAGTTTCTTCCCCTAAAGAGACTAGGGAGAAGAGCAAAAAACGATAACGACGTTACTCGTACGCCTGGCAGGCTTGAATGAAACGTTTATCCTCTTTCTCCCTCCGTCTCTATCTCTCTCTCTCTCTCTCTCTCTCTCTTGACTTAGAACCTGAGAGAAGAGCCCAATCATATATATCGTTAAAACATATTATTGTTAAAGGAAAAAAACTGAAAAGTTCCTTTATAGGATCAAAACCATTAAGTTAAGAAAGAATGAACAAAACGCTAGACACGGTTACTCTTACTGCAACGTGAAACCGTGAACATTCTTTCTCTATCGTAACGATAGAGTGCAAGTTGAACGTTCTGAACGTCAACAACTGCAGAGACAAAACAAAACGTTAGTTCAGCTTTGAAAACAGTACGAGACTGTCAAAGAAAATCTTTCAAACTCTGTGGCGGAAATAGCATATGTTAACAGGTAAAACCGAAATGACGGGCTCAAAGTTTATTAACTTCGGTAAAAGACCGCCTACTATTAGGAAGGTCGAATATAAACAAATATAAAAATTAATTTTAATGAGTTTATAATAAAAGGAAGTTAATCGAAGAGGCCTATAAGAGGCGGAGAGATATAAAATAAATCTATAACTTTTGTTAAGCAAAATTAAGAAAGAGAGTCTATACTCTCTTAGACACCAACACTTCCGTCTAAGGGAAGGGTCGGCCATTGAAAAGTGAACGAGAGTTCATACTCTCTCGTCACCAAAATTAATCAAATTAATTCCAAAAGCTAACTAAGCTAATATAGAAGTTTCCAGTAAAGCGACAGCCGAAATCAAAGAGAAATACTTCACCAAAGTCGTGAAAATACTCCAAGAACATAAGCGTATCCCAGAACGTCTTGCCGGAAGCACGACAGAGGAATAATTGAGGAGGTGTCAACAAGAAGTACTTGAGTACCTGGCCACAGGTGGCGCTGGTAAATACACCCCCTTCTAGTATTGTGATAGCTGGCGTATCCCTCCATAGAATTCTGTCGGGCAACGGAGTTGACAGCTACATGATTATCGGGTAAGTTTAATATTGAAAAATCCAGTATTACATTAAAAAAGAGACAATGTCACCAGCATTGTTTCAAAACGCTTAATGCTGTATATTATTCTCAAAGCTTTATTCAGGCTGTGACCAAGCCAATAAACTAATGCCCCTGCAACTGAATCAGCGGATAGTTCAAAGTTCAAACTTGATACAAATGTTTTTCTGTTGAGGATGTTTCATTTCCTGGTTTTTATAATGCTTATTTATTCAACATTGTTATCTATCTTAAAATAATCTAATTTTTCTCTTATTTAGTTTATTCTTTACATTCCTATTTCTTCACTGCACCAGACTGTCAACTATTTGGTCCTTTGGGCTAGTGGCAATTTGCTTTTGCACCTTGGCATCTAATAGTAATAATTAAGGGATTTTGACGAAGGAAAAATCTATTTCTGGGGAGAGACCTGTGGCGCCCGGTGAAAAGGGGGCCTTCTAATACACTTTTCTGATAAAATCTTCCAATTATACCAGAGAAAGATAAAAGCATGGAATGCAGAGGTTACTACCAACGCGCGAGCACCTTGTGGGTGTCGTGTATAAAGCAAAGGCGCGTGAAAGCCACTATTCACAGGCTGTCTTCCATTTAGTTAATTCCTTCGTCAAAGGGATGGGCCGATACAGAGGCACCAGCCAATCTACCAGAGTCACGCCACCAACGCCCCGACGCGAGCGCCATCTGAACAACATCTTTCTGTATTGGACATGATGGCTTGGAAAGGAAAGGGTGGGATCGTGCAAAAGATTAGGGAAGGGTTTCACCGGGCGCCACAGGTCTCTCCCCAGAAATAGATTTTTCCTTCGTCAAAATCCCTTTTCTGGGTCGACCTGTGGCGGCCAGTGAAAATGTACCAGAGAATGCCTTCCAAGCCCAATAATAATTAGTAATGAGGGGAGAGAAAAAACACCATGTAAGGAGAACCATATATTATATTAAGGTAAGTAAGCATGAATCATAAACTAGTCACAGGACACAGCGAGCGTAAGGCTAAACCAACATGATAACAAGGAAACCTCCGAGTATCAGAGCACAACAAGCAACAAAACTGACATGGCTAAGAATATCCCAACACTAAATTACGGTAAACACTTTAAAAGTTACTATCATCTTAACCTAATATGTAATAAACTAGGGCTAACGAACCACCAAGGAAGCGGCGTTGTGGTGCGAGTGGCGGGTTGGAGGGAGAAGAAAAGAGATGGATGAAAGGAAGAACAAGAGATCACTGGGGAGAGATACGGCTCCCAGCTGCAACCGCTGGGTATTTAAGGGCCTGTAAGTTCTTTAGATAGTGGCGTTTGAAAACCATAGGAGATTTCCAACCCGTGTACTTTTTAAGGTCATCTAAATCCATATTTTGGAAATAATTGATGGAGGTAGCTACTGACCGGATATCATGAGCATGGGGGAAATGATCCCGGATTGGCTTGTTTAATGAAGTATAGGATCTGTTGCCTAATACCCTGTATGGAAATGGTACCTCCTTGTTCTCTGATAAACAAGGGGCCAGACGATCGGGTAGCAGTCCTAGCTAAAAAGGCCCTGAGAGTAGTGACTGGACATAGAGAAGTATCTTGGAGAAGAGGAATAATCTTCCAAGGGGACCACCTATTTTGGGGGTCTTCATTCTTAGCTAGGAACGCCCTGTCTGGAGAAAGAAGTACTTCACCTGAAGGGAGGAAATCTATGTTTTCTGAGTTTCGTGAGAGAGCTGCTAGCTCTGAGATTCTAGCACCCGAGGCCAAAGTTGTTAGAAATAAAGTCTTCCTAAGAAGAGTGATATAGGAGCAGGATTCGTTGTCCGTGTCGGAGGCAAGTTTGAGGACATCATTCAGAGACCAAGAGACCTTTTGTGGGCGAACCGAAGGTCGAAGCCTAGCACATGCTTTTGGAATAGACGAGAAATAAGAATCCGCCAGGTTAATGTTAAACCCAACCAGGAAGACCTTCTTCAAAGCTGACTTAATGGTGGTTATAGTGCTAGCTGCTAGGCCTTTGTCAAATATGGACCTAAAGAAGGAGATGGCTAAATTAGGAGTCATAACAGAATGGTCTGAATTCTTTAAGAAATCTGCTAGTTTCTTAACTGCCGAATCATATTGGGGAATCGTAGAGTCCCTTCTGTCTGATTCTATAAAGAGGACATTATCCGGGTCGATGTTTGCATCCTTACGAGCCGCAAACTTCTTGAAATCCACAAAGTTAGGGTTTTGGCTATCCTTGAGGAATCTGACACAGTCCGAGTTTGGACCACTTGGGTCAGTTTGGGGAATGGGATCCGGAAGGGACAGAGTTTCAACTCGAGGAGGAGAGGAAACCAACTGCTCTTTGGCCAGTGAGGTGCCACTAAAGCCACTGCCCCGTGGAAGGAGCGGAGTTTGTGTAATACTTTCAGTAGAAGATTCACTGGAGGGAATAAGTAGATCTTCTGCCAATGGTTCCAATCCAGGGTTAATGCGTCCATGGCATAAGCCTGAGGGTCCAGGTTCGGGGTCACATAACATGGGAGTTTGTGATTGAGTTGGGTCGCGAATAGATCTACCTGGAGGCCTGGAACCAGCCTGAGTATCCACCGGAAGGAGTGTATGTCCAGGGACCATTCTGATTCCAGTGGTTTTGTCCTGGATAATGAGTCTGCTATCACATTCTGGACTCCTGCTAGGTGAGTTGCTGACAGGAACCAGTCTTTGTCGGCTGCCAAGGCGAAGATAGTGACCAGGATCTGATTCAGGTTGGGTGACTTGGATCCCCCTCTGTTGAGGCAGTGGATTACTGCCGTGCTGTCTGAGACTACTCTGATGTGGGTCGACCTCGGAGGAGAGATTCTCTTCAGGGTCAAGAACACCGCCATGGCTTCGAGAACATTGATATGGAACTGCCTCATGGCGGGTGACCAAGAGCCCTGAAACATCTGATGTTGGGAGTAACCCCCCCATCCACTCAGACACACGTCGGTATGAATTGTCACTTGTGGAGAGGGGAACTGTAGAGGAACCAATTTGGAGAGGTTCCTCCGTTCAGACCATGGTCGTAGTCTCATTTTTAAGACAGAGGGGATCTTCGAGATCTTGTCTCTTAATGGTATTGTCGCTCTCTTTCTCCAAACTCGATTGATGTCTTTGAGTTTGGCTTTTAATGGGAGATCGGTCAGTGAGGCAAATTGGAGAAGGCCGAGGATTCGTTCTAAAGCTCTTCTGGACACCTGTTTGTGTTTGAGAAAGTTCCTGACCTTGGAAGCTATCTCCCTTACCTTCTTGGGAGGAAGGGAGAGCCTGTGCTTTTAAAGGTCCCACCGGATGCCTAACCATTCGAAGTGGCTTGATGGTTGTAGGCGAGACTTTCGGAGATTGACTTGGAAGCCCAGTTTGGCGAGAAAGTGGAGTACCTTCGACGTAGCTCTTTTGCATTCCTGGTTCGACTGGGCCCAAATGAGCCAATCGTCCAGATAGGCGATGATCTGTATCCCTTGGTTTCTGAGTTGTTCGAGCACCATCTCCCCCAGTTTCGTGAATATCCTGGGGGCAATGCTGAGACCGAAGGGCATGACTTTGAATGCAAAGGCCTTCTTGCCGAGACGGAAGCCTAGGTAAGGAGAGAAGTTTCGAGCTACTGGGACATGATAATAGGCGTCGGTAAGATCGATAGAGGTGGTGACGGCCCCACGGGGAAGTAAGGTCCGTACCTGAGAGATAGTCAGCATACGGAACTTGTCGCAAAGGATGTAAGAGTTTAGTTTCGACAAGTCCAGAACTACCCTCAACGCCGACGAGTCTTTCTTCGGGACTGTAAACAGGCGGCCTTGGAATTTCAGGGATCGAACCCGTTTGATCGCTTTCTTCTCGAGTAACTCTGTGGTGTACTCTTCCAGGATGGGAGTGGGTCTCTGGAAGAAGGTCACTGGTGAAGGAGGGGATCCCTGCAACCATTTCCAACCCAAGCCCCTGGATATTATGCTGTGAGCCCATGGACTGAAGGTCCAATGGTCTCGGAAGTGATAAAGTCTCCCTCCTACCGGCATCACATCATTGGGAGGGAGTGAACCTAGGTCCCCTCCCTCCACGGGCACCCCTTGCTTTAGGTCCGCCACGTTGGCAGAACTGTCCTCTACCTCTGAAGCTTCCTCTCTGGTGTCCACGAAAGGAACCGGAGGATTCGTAGGCAGGGTTGTATGCAGGAGAGGACATCCAAGAGGGGTTGGGCTGTGTACCAGGGGGAGCAGTGAGGTAGACTACTTGCTGAGGGGGAGCCGGATGTTGAGAAGTCGAGGCAGTGGAAGACTGTGGCGACGAGTTACCCCGGGCCGTCTTGTAACGAATAAACCTCTGCTTCTTCTTGAAGAACGTCTGTTTCTGGGATTCGATCCTCCTTTTGGCTGTGAGACCCCACCTTACTTGCAAATTTTGTTTTGCCCTCGCCGCGTCCTGAAGAAACTTATCAACTTCGTTCTGAGGGAAGAGGTTCTTACCCCAGCAGGAGGACGCTATCAGCCTGTTCGGTTCATGTCTGATGGAGGCCTCAGACAGAACGAACTTCCTGCAACTAACTCGAGCCGACCAGAAGTCATGGAGGTCTATTTGGTAGGACAGCAGCTGGTTCTTTGTGGCGACTCTGAACAGCGTTTCCTCTGGGTAAACCGATGCTAGGGACTCCATGGAGGTGATGGAGTGGAGGGACCTAGCTAGTCCATTACGGGTCTCGAACTCAGTTTTGAGAAGACTCTCTAGTAATCTGGGGAGCTTCTCAGAGAAAAGAGTAGAGGCACAGTCCGGGTCTAGCTTCCCCACTGTGAAGGTAGAAGACGCGTCATCCCAGGTTGCAGAGGTACCCGGAGTAAGCAAAGAGGTGGGGTCCGTCTCCTTGAGAGCCGGCATGGAAGAGCCTTCCTTGATGGCCTGTATAGTCAGCTCTGTGACTTTGTCTATGAGCGGCAAAGAGATGGAGGCCGCTGTCGTAAAAATAGTGTAGGCACCTTTGTGTGGGGTGAGCTTGGAGTTAATACACCCCCACCCTGATAGAGTTCTGGCCCAGATAGCCTGGGCCTGCTCTTTCGGAAATATCACTGTTTCCTTCGGTACCTTGTCCATACGGACCAATGCATGTTCCTTTAAACGTACGAAGCCATTGAATGGGAATTCTAGCCCCGGGGGGTAGAACTCCAGGTCCTCTAGAGGGTGGGTGCC
The DNA here is from genome assembly GCF_036898095.1 of Palaemon carinicauda. Taxonomy (NCBI): domain Eukaryota; kingdom Metazoa; phylum Arthropoda; class Malacostraca; order Decapoda; family Palaemonidae; genus Palaemon; species Palaemon carinicauda. Next base: position 85,628,461 of record NC_090727.1, on the reverse strand, counting down.
TATGCTCTCCAGAGTTAGGGAACCATCTAAGAATGGGGCATGCAAGGCAAACCGCCAAGGATTGTTTTTATCGAAGGGAGGTAGCTTCGATGCGTCTGGGGCGGAAGGAGGAGGAAGCTGAGTTCAGGAGCAGATCAGAGTAGCCACCATATCCTTAATCTCTGTCATCGCCCCAGACTGATGTTGAATTTGTTCTCTGACGATATCCCTGACCAGTTTGAGGGGGAAGACATCGCCCCAGGGTACCTGAAAGCCACCCGTTGGTGGTGTCTTGGATTTGGTAGACTTAGACTTCTTAGGAGTCGTGGTTTTACGAGGAGCAATATGAATATCAGGAGCTGTCGAGGGTCCGGGGACCGGTGACGTTGATACTGGCAAAGCTGAAGACTTATAAGTGCAAAGAGACTTCACCTTGGGTCGTACAGGGACAGAGGGATCCCGAGGAGAAGCCTTAGGCTTATCAAAACCCAGAAAGGAAGAGGTAGAAGAGGGAGTAGGAGAGAAAAGGGTTTCCACCAACTCGGCACCACTTACCTGCTCGTCCCTGGGTTCTACGTCTATATCTAGATCTGCCACGTCCAGTGGTACGAGGGGTTCGTCCTCCGCGGAAATGGTTGCTCTGACTTCTTCAATTAAGGGGGCAGCAACTTCAGGAGAGACTGCTGCAGTAGTCGAGCCTGGGAAGAGACGGGAGGCCATGTCTCCATCGAGGAGATAGGGTGCACCAGACGGGGCATTCCTGCCGAAGCCCGACACCCAAGGACGAAGAGTAGCCCTTGCTGACCGAAGAGAGTCATCATCGGCCTGAAAGATTTGTAGTGATTAGTGATGCAGGAGGGGGATTGCTCTCCAAAATATACCGTGTATGTCATATTAATGGCTAAATTAGTGTCTGCCAAAGATAAATAAGGAACAAAAGGAAAACCCACTTACATCATCGTTCAGTAGTATTGAGGACAACTCGTAACAGAGCGAGCACAAATCCGGGAACCAGACCATATACTGGGCCTGTCCCGGTTCCCGGATAAAGGGGATGGCGCAGTGTGCGTGGGACCGACAGAGGTCATGCCCGACGGGGTCGTTGAACGAGGCAGGGCATCCTTGGGCAGTACAACGGACCTTCTGTAAAAGAAAGGAAACATGAGTCTTGGTGTTCCTTGAAACTCTGGTAAGGGGTTAAAAACCCTATTAACAGACCTTAGTTTAATGCAATATTGGTGCTTAAGGGAAGTCAGTGAGAGCCGGAGCTCTATATTAAAACAATTAAATATAAAAGCACCAGCAATGGCAATGGGGCTGTATCATCTTAAAAGTGATAATAATGAACTAAGAATAAATAAACTAAAGCAATCTGCCGACCTCTGAGGGTCGGGGAAGCAGTGACAAGCCCGTAAAATAAATATAAAACACAAGCCGTAGCTAAGGGCAAGGCTAATATAAGTGTGAAGTGTATGGGTGATCTCCGGTGAAGCCGGAGGTCGATGAGAGGTCCTGAATAATTCAATTGTGGATAATAATTCAATTGTGGAATTTAAAAACACAAGCCGTAGCTAAAGGCTAAGGCTAAGATAATAGTAAAGCGTATTGACGATCTCCGGTGAAGCCGGAGGACGATGAAAGGTCCTGAATAATTATATTGTGAATAATAACTATGGATATTGTGTGGATATGGCCGTGGCCTGAGACCGGAGTAAGGGCCACCGGAGGGTCGTATCTAAACAATATGAAGCCCGTCCCAGAGGGTTATAAGCAAACAATAAATATATATAATAATAGTTCTAAAGTCATTGAGAATCCCTCATGGCGGAGCGGAAAAATGTTCAGAACTACTCCCAAGCCGTAACGGGGAGAGGACGGAACTTGGACCTAATAAATAACGCTAAGTATTGAAAAGTAACCAAAACTAAATAACTCGTAAGCTATCATACACCCGTAGGGGGAGAGGTGAGGGAGGGAGAACCCGTTGAACGCACAAAACGGAAAACGGGAACTCCGCTCACCCACCTGAGATAAGAAAGAAAACAAGAGAAAGGGGTAACTCGTGACTGCGAACAGAAAACGGGAACCCCAATCTCTCGCTCCCTTGGTCACAAAATGTTATTTTTATAATAAAATAAATTTTTGAATATACTTACCCGGTGATTATATAAGCTGCAACTCTGTTGCTCGACAGAAAACTCTACGTTAAAAATCCGCCAGCGATCGCTATGCAGGTAGGGGGTGTACTTCAACAGCGCCATCTGTCGTGCAGGTACTCAGTACTCAATGTAAACAAAGAACTCAATTTTCTCCTCGGTCCACTGCGTCTCTATTGGGGAGGAAGGGAGGGTCCTTTAATATATAATCACCGGGTAAGTATATTCAAAAATTTATTTTATTATAAAAATAACATTTTTAAATAATTTAACTTAGCCGGTGATTATATAAGCTGATTCACACCCAGGGGGGTGGGTAGAGACCAGCAATAAATGTTTACATTATTATAAGCTAAGGATTTTTTATTTCATTTTAGCAGTTATCAAAATAACAAACTTAAAATAAATAAGTACCTGGTAAGGAAGTCGACTTGAACAATTACTCTGCCTTTTTAAGTACGTCTTCCTTACGGAGCCTCGCGATCCTCTTAGGATGCTGAGCGACCCCTAGGAGCTGAAGTATCAAGGGTTGCAACCCATACAACAGGACCTCATCAAAACCTCTAATCTAGGCGCTTCTCAAGAAATGACTTTGACCACCCGCCAAATCAAGTAGGATGCGAAAGGCTTCTTAGCCTTCCGGACAACCCAAAAACAATAATAAAACATTTCAAGAGAAAGATTAAAAAGGTTATGGAATTAGGGAATTGTAGTGGTTGAGCCCTCACCCACTACTGCACTCGTTGCTACGAATGGTCCCAGAGTGTAGCAGTTCTCGTAAAGAGACTGGACATTCTTAAGATAAAGACGCGAACACTGACTTGCTTTTCCAATAGGTTGCGTCGATTATACTTTGCAGAGATCTATTTTGTTTAAAGGCCACGGAAGTTGCGACAGCTCTAACTTCGTGTGTCCTTACCTTCAGCAAAGGTTGGTCTTCCTCATTCAGATGGGAATGAGCTTCTCGTATTAACAGTCTGATAAAATAGGATAAAGCATTCTTTGACATAGGCAAAGATGGTTTCTTAACTGAACACCATAAAGCTTCAGACGGGCCTCGTAAAGGTTTAGTTCGTTTTAAATAGAACTTAAGAGCTCTTACAGGGCATAAGACTCTTTCTAGTTCATTTCCAACCATACGATAAGTTTGGAATATCGAACGATATTGGCCAAGGCCGAGAAGGCAGCTCGTTTTTGGCTAGAAAACCAAGTTGTAGAACATGTAGCCGTTTCGGATGAGAATCCGATGTTCTTGCTGAAGGCATGAATCTCACTGACTCTTTTAGCTGTGGCTAAGCATACCAGGAAAAGAGTCTTTAAGGTGAGATCTTTCAGGGAGGCTGATTGTAGCGGTTCGAACCTGTGTGACATAAGGAATCTTAGTACCACGTCTAAATTCCAACCAGGTGTAACCAAACGACGCTCCTTCGTGGTCTCAAAAGACTTAAGGAGGTCCTGTAGATATTTATTGATGGAAAGATCTAAGCCTCTGTGGCGGAAGACTGATGCCAACATGCTTCTGTAACCCTTGATAGTGGGAGCTGAAAGAGATCGTTCTTTCCTCAGATATAAGAGGAAGTCAGCTATTTGAGTTACAGAGGTACTGGTCGAGGATACGGATACTGACTTGCACCAGTTTCGGAAGATTTCCCACTTCGATTGGTAGACTCTAAGGGTGGATGTTCTCCTTGCTCTAGCAATCGCTCTGGCTGCCTCCTTCGAAAAGCCTCTAGCTCTCGAGAGTCTTTCGATAGTCTGAAGGCAGTCAGACGAAGAGCGTGGAGGCCTTGGTGTACCTTCTTTACGTGTGGCTGACGTAGAAGGTCCACCCTTAGGGGAAGTGTTCCGGGAACGTCTACTAGCCATCGAAGTACCTCGGTGAACCATTCTCTCACGGGCCAGAGGGAAGCAACTAGCGTCAACCTTGTCCCTTCGTGAGAGGCGAACTTCTGCAGTACCTTGTTGACAATCTTGAACGGAGGGAATGCATATAGATCTAGATGTGACCAATCTAGGAGAAAGGCATCTATATGAACTGCTGCTGGGTCCGAGATTGGTGAGCAAAATATTGGGAGCCTCTTGGTCATCGAGGTTGCGAAGAGATCTATGGTTGGCTGGCCCCAGGTGGCCCAAAGTCTCTTGCATACATCCTTGTGGAGGGTCCATTCTGTTGGAATTATTTGTCCCTTCCGACTGAGACAATCTGCCATGACATTCAAGTTGCCTTGGATGAACCTCGTTACTAGTGATATGTCTAGACCTTTTGACCAGGTGAGGAGGTCCCTTGCGATCTCGTACAACGTCAGAGAGAAGGTCCCTCCTTGCTTGGAGATGTACGCCAAAGCCGTGGTGTTGTCCGAGTTCACCTCCACCACTTTGCCTTGAAGGAGAGACCTGAAGCTTTTCCAGGCCAGACGTACTGCCAGTAGCTCCTTGCAGTTGAAATGCATTGTCCTTTGACTCGAGTTCCATATTCCCGAGCATTCCCGACCGTCTAATGTCGCACCCCAGCCTACGTCCGATGCGTCCGAGAAGAGAACGTGGTTGGGAGTCTGAACAGTCAGGGGAAGACCCTCTCTTAGGTTGATATAGTCCTTTCACCAAGTCAGACAAGACTTTATCTTTTCGGAAACCGGGATCGAGACCGCTTCTAGCGTCTTGTCCTTTTTCCAGTGAAAAGCTAGATGGTATAGAAGAGGACGGAGGTGTAGTCTTCCTAGTGACACAAATTGATCCACGGATGACAGCGTCCCTACCAGACTCATCCACAGCCTGACTGAGCAGCGTTCCTTCTTCAGCATCTTCTGGATGGATAGCAGGGCTGGGGGCTGATCGTCTTGTTCAGCAACGTCCTCATCAGAGGGTTCCTCATCCGAAACTGATGAGGAAACGGCAACGGAGTGGGCAACGTCTGACTCGCTGAATCCGGTCGCACTGGTGGATGCGTGATGGAGCCGGACGCAATATCATGGAACTGCTGCACAGTCTGTGAACTGTCAACAACCATGGGTGCGCGAGGAAGCACAGCGTCAACCTGAAACTGTCTAGACCGTCTCGGTTGTGCAGTCAACACCCTACCGGGTTGCTGAGGTTGACGCACTGCGTCACAACAAGTCACCTCTGCTGGTTGTTGAACGTCCTGAACGTCAACAACCACCTCCGAGCGTCGCTTAACGTCAACGTGCGGCTGGCAACCCACACTGGGTCGCATCGGTGGAGGAACCACCTCAACTGGCAGACGCGAGTAGGTTACCTCAGCGTCAACAGGGCGCACAACCGACCGGTTGGAAGGTTGTTGGCCAGAAGGTTCTTCTCCGCATTTAAGTCCTCTATCAAGGACGCAAGCTTGGACTGCATGTCTTGCAGCAAAGCCCATTTAGGGTCTACGGGAGCAGGTGTGGCAACAGACGGGGTTAGCGACTGAGGCGGAACCGTTTACCATCCCTGAAAACCTTGTTATGCGTGACATAATAGTACAGCAAAACTTCAAAGGCTCGACAACAGCTGAGAAGTTGACCTGTAAACAACTTGGAGCGTCTCCTGGCTAGGCGCCAGGGAGAGTCTACCAGAATTGAGAAGTCTATCTGGGCAGAGGCATGAACTCCCAAGCCGAGAACTTCTCTCGTGTCATATCAGACTCTCGCTCTATAAACCAGTTTAAAAGAAGGGAAAGCAAAGGCTGTATCCCCCAAACTCCTCCTGGTGAAAAACCAGTCGCCTAGCCAACGTAACGCTCTCTAGGAGAGCGAGAGAGCACTAGCTTAAAAACAACGGCTTCGAAGTAGCTAGGCCTAGTGTAAGCTCTGACGTTTAGGCGAACGAGGAGCAGCAGTTACAAGATCCGGACGAAGATCCTTAAAAAAATCATCATGATTTAATTAAAGTCCATAGGAGGCTAAGCAGCTTAAGGCTCCTCTCCATCTGACAGAGTCCTCAAGGGAATATCAGTAGGAGGGAGAACAGCAACTTCCTCATCTACAGGAACCTTGTCCGATAAAAGCTGAGTCTCTCACTGGTGCATTAGTAGCGGACCAGAACGCAACGTCATGTAACTGCTTGACAGTCTGTGAACTGTCAACAACTGAACTGTCAACCACAACAGGTGCGTGAGGACGTACAGCGTCCACTCGAGACAGCTTTGACTGCCTAGACTGAGCAGTCAAAACAACTCTAGAATGCGGAGGTTGACGCACAGCGTCAAAACAAGTCAACTCCGATTGTTAGTGAACGTCTAGAACGTCAACAGGAGCATCAGCCAGTGGCCTAACGTCCAAATGCGGCTGAAAAACCACACGAGACCGCATCGAGTGTGGTTCTAAACAACCTGACTGACGTGACTAAGCTACGCCAACGTCAACAGTAAGCACAAAGGAACGTTAGGTTGGCTGAAAGCCAGGATATCGATGAGATAAACGGCTAGACTCAACGGACTAATCGGCAGAATAGTCTTCCATAAGGGAGGCAAGCATATACTACATGTTTTGCCATACAACCCCTTAAGGATCAACGGAAATGGTTGTGGTAATAGACGAGGGTAACGTCTGTGACCGCAACACTTTGCCTACAAAAAAAGACTTTCGGAGTCTGTGTTACGCTTTTGTTAGGCGGCGAGCAGTTATCCGATGACTGCATAGGGTCAGAGCTGTCCTAATGGCTGTAACCAGGACGCTGGACCTGTCCTGAAAGGACTGACTTTCGCTTAAGGGCTTCGAAACCTTGTGACAGGTTTCTTATGCGAAAAGCCTACGGATGGCGAGGAGAAACAACGTCTCTCTCGTCTCATGGTAGGGGAGATCTTGGTAAGAAACACCCGATACCATAGAGGGAAAACGTCTGTTCGTTGGTCAAGGCCTCTCGAACCCATAAGTCTTTTGACATTACTTCTCCCCTGGGCTTGGGAGCTTGCAAGAGGTCCCGGACTAGGTGAACGACAGGCACGAACAGACGAACCCTCGGACGCAACACTGTAACACTTTGCGCCTCGGACGCAACACTGTAACACTTTGCGCATATCACTTTATCACTTCGATTTTCTGTTTTGCACTTATTTCTACCTGAAACACGCAATTCTACCCTTCATTAAAAGGTAGTAATTGCGAAATTAGTCGTATAATGCAAGCTCATAATACCAGCAAAAAAACAGAAAACATATTTTAAGATAAAAAGAAAAATCAGTGGCTGGGAAAGAGACTAAACACTAGTTCATATAACTACGTTTTCAATCTCTCACCGCACATAGCCTGGGGACGAGAATAAAAACCTAAAAACGTTTTATCCTTCCTCCCCGAACAGAGACTAGGGACGAGAGTAACACGAGAACAACGTTACCCGCTTGAACGGAACGTTTTCTCTCCTCTCTCTCCCTCCGTCTCTATCTCTCTCGCTCTTTCTCTCTTGATTTCGCACCTAAGAGAAGAGAAGAGCCCAATTATATATCGTCAAAAAAACATGTTATTTGACTAAAGGAAAAAACTGAAAGGTTTTTCAAATAAAAAGTTCCTATAAATTAGAATTTAAAACATTAAAGCTAAGAAAGAATGAACAAAACGTCAGAATCGATTTACTCTTACTGCAAAGTGAAACCGTGATACACTCTCTCTCTATCGTAACGATAGAGCGCATGTTGAACGTCCTGAACGTCAACAACTGCGTAGCATAAAAAACTAAACGTTAGTTCATCTTTGAAAACAGTACGAAGACTATCAAAGAAAATCTTTCATAAAATATTACATTTAAAAAGTTTTAAAACCTTTAAAAGCTAAAGACGATATAAAGGGCTCAATGTTGATTAACTTCGGTTTCCAAGTTAGGACCGCTTATTCTCAGGAAAGGTCTATATAAACAAAGCATTAAAATTTATTTTATATGTTTATAAAAAATGGAAAGTTAATCGAAGAGGCCTAATAAAGGCGGAGAGATACAAAATATATAGAGGAAAATCTATAACGTGATAAGATAATTACTAAAAGCCTAAACACACTTCCGTCTAAGGGAAGGGTCGGCCATTTAAAAGTGAAAGAAAGTCCATACTCTCTTTGTCACCATAATCAAATCTATCCAAAACGAATTCAAGTTTTGAGATGAAGATAAAACACCTGCATAGCGAAAGCTCAAAACTAGAATAGTGTACTTCACCAATAGTTGTGAAAACAAATCCAGTTAGCAACAGCGAATTAGTAGGTCTTGTCGGTAGCCCGACAGAGAAAAAATTGAGTTCTTTGTTTACATTGAGTACCGAGTACCTGCACGACAGATGGCGCTGTTGAAGTACACCCCCTACCTGCATAGCGATCGCTGGCGGATTTTTAACGTAGAGTTTTCTGTCGAGCAACAGAGTTGCAGCTTATATAATCACTGGCTAAGTTAAATATTGAAAAATCAGGACTTAATAAGCACACAACATTATTATAAAAGTATAAAAATAAAATTGTAACATCAAGATAAGACTACGAACGAAGAATAGCGTCTACTAAAACCTAAATTAAAGGGAAAAGTCGACTGACGAACGCCCCGGTGGGGCGGGTACTAAACTATAAAGCTAGAACGCTAATCTTGTTCGCAGACTGGACTTGCTAGCAAAAAGTACCATGGGAATAATAACGATAATAATAATGATGGTTCAAAAGGCATAAGGCCAGGGACTTAACCAAGAACCTAAGTGACAGAGTACTAAACGGGCAGACTAAGATGAATTCCCCAAACAAACAATGGCCGCCGTGGAAGGGCCAGACGGGAATGATAAAAGAGACTATACTGGATATAAAACAAAAGCCCGGTACTACAAAAAGCTGTCAAAACAAACTATGGTACTCAACATTGGAATGGGTGAAGATGGAGCTTCGGTCATGACGAAATAAATCCACAAGTGTGAAAACACGCCGAGAGCACAACAAATTACACACAATTCTAACAGTCCAAAAAGAAGGATGCTGTTCAGATGGCGCTCGCGTCGGGGCGTGGGTGGCGTGACTCTGGTAGATTGGCTGGTGCCTCTGTATCGGCCCATCCCTTTGACGAAGGAATTAACTAAATGGAAGACAGCCTGTGAATAGTGGCTTTCACGCGCCTTTGCTTTATACACGACACCCACAAGGTGCTCGCGCGTTGGTAGTAACCTCTGCATTCCATGCTTTTATCTTTCTCTGGTATAATTGGAAGATTTTATCAGAAAAGTGTATTAGAAGGCCCCATTTTCACCGGCCGCCACAGGTCGACCCAGAAATGCTAATATGATAAATTTGGAAATAATATGACAAATTCGAAGATAATTTGTATTTTTCCTAACCATACAAACCTTAGCTATTTACAGAGGGTTACCTTTTAGCGCAGCTGAAATGGCGAGCCATTAGAATTTAACGAGGGTGTATTACCCCCGCGCTAGTTAGCGGGGGGGTAGGGGAGTGGTAGCTAGCTACCCCTCCCCCCCCCCTCACACACAGATGAATGCTCACTTTCACTTAAAGATAGGATTTGTCTTGGGGGACAGGGCTGGCGGGCAAATATGTGTAAATAGCTAAGGTTTGTATGGTTAGGAAAAATACAAATTATCTTCGAATTTGTCATTTGTTCCGTAACCGAAATACAAACCACGCTATTTACAGAGGGTGACTTACCCCTTAGGTAGGGTGGAAAGTCCCCAGCCATACTGGCTTTGGCTTTACCCGGGGACTCAGAATCCGAGTGAGTCGCACTCGAGAAAAGGAGTCCCTGCACCTCACAAGTTCCTTGCTCCGCAAGGAACCATGTGGCCTACGTAAGCTTGTGTGTGAAGGAAGAAGTGTGACCCGTCCTAGGCAGTTGACCTGGAGTTCCAGAAGGAACTCTGGGTTAGGACGTTCCCAATACCACCTCGTCAGGGTATGGGGGACGCGACAGTATTGACTCAATACTCGGAACACAAGGAAGCATGGTTTACCTGCAGAGGTTCGAGGTCAGCTATGCAGAGACCAGGATGCTGCTTCCCCGTAGAGGGGATGATGAAGAAAGAAGGAAGGGCCAGACATACTTCTTTCGTTCATGCAGACTAAAACCTGATAACAATGCCCTCAACCTTCTGCTACCTGTCCAAAAAGGAGCCTGAGGTTAGACCAGCTGTTGTGTAGCCACCACAGAGCGATAAAAAACGTATCGAGACTCCTGTGGGTCACGCCCTGCAGGAAGTGGGCTGCGAAGGTCATTAGACGCTTCCAGACTCCAGCTTGTAGCACCTGCGTCACAGAGTAGTATTACTCGAAGGCGAGGGACGTTGCGATGTATCCCACATCGTGCTGTAGGGCGACGTGACGGGGGAGGGTCTGGAGACAGGTCGAGATGAATGTCCTTGAGTCCAGGCTGAAGAGGTATACTGGTGACACTCCCCCATGTCCTCCTTGTGCTCCCAAATCGGCTGCAACTGAGGACAAACTGCAGCTGTTCCCAGCGCTAACCTCTCGATTCCTTTACTGGCAAGAAAGAGAAGGTCTTGGGACATCAGATACAGAATGGAGACTCGAAATCTTGAATGAATCGGACCGAAGGGCCGGGACCCCCAGATTCTGAGTCTAGCCAACAACTCAGGAGCGAGCCTGAATGTTGCCTTCCCCTCTTCCTTAGAAAGGGGGGAGTCGTAAGAGACCAAGAAGATTGCTTACACACTGGCCGTGGCCAGAGTGAGCAGGAGACCCAAGGCGGAATACAATCCGAGGCCTGTCGTAAAGGGTCTTGAGAAGATCTCTTAAAGGACTAAAAGTCCGAGCCATGCTCCAAGTTGGAGGTCTTACTCCGACTAGGGCAGGGACGATCGTAGCTTCGCATGAGGGAGGATAGATCCAGCGGGCAGGAAAAAGTTATTCCTTTAAGCCTGAAGGTCAGGGAAAGGCTGAGCGACAGGCTTCATTGCCGAGAGCGGAAAGGAGTTTCCTCCCGCCGAAAGGCAATAAGACCGTTATTGCTGGAGAAGAGGCCTCAAGGGAAGAGGTATATCTCCCACGGCACCAACCACCTTAGACTCTTCACTTTGCCTGGGAGACCACTGTGGATGACTATCGCAGATGACGCGACCTCCGTACCGCGACTGTAGCGGGTTGTCTCTTCTTGAGGAGGAGGCGTAGTGTCTCCAGGCATGAAGCCGAAGCGACGCCCCGGTTCGGGAGAGATGTCGCAGTGTGGTTGCTTGAGTAGTCTGCGCCGTGGGAGAAGCTCTCCCGGGAGTTCCGTCAGGGGATGCAGAGGGTCCAGAAACCGTTCTGCGCATAGTCCCAGTGGAGCTCTCCCATTGAAAGGTTGACAGACAACCTGGTCTTGTTGAGACCCATTGTCCACAGACAAAAAGGAGGGAAGACGCAGGCGTCGAAGTTGTCCCACCATCACCGGAATGCATCTTGCCAGAGTCTCGTGGTCTGAGACTGGGGGGAAGAATATCGGAAGCTTGAGGTTCCAAGCTGTCGCGATCAGGTCCCCCAGACCAGTACTTGCTGGTTACCCAAGGTCAAAGACCCCCAGGTACACTCTCTCTATGAGGCTCTGCTCGGATAGCCTGAGAGAACATTCCCCTGCCTGGAATGAGAGAGCCGATGGTGGTATTGAGAGAATCTCAATCATCCCGGTATCTCTACTGCAAGATGTGAAGGTGTGAAAATGCGTCCCCTGCTGGTTAGAATACGCCAGAATCATGAAGTCGACGCGCACGGGGCGACTCGGCAGGAGCTGTAGGATCTGTAGAGGGGCCAGACTAAGGCCCCTAAGCCTGCCTGAATGATGGAGAGGTATCCTTCAGGTCTTGACCATAGGCCTGGACCGGAACATGCCCCCCCCCCCCCTTTCCTTTGACGAGTCCGAGAACAGCATCAAGAATGTGGGGAAAGGACGAGAATATCCACTACCATCAAGAGGCTCCATAGGTCAACACCCATTGCAGGTTTAATAGTTCCGCTGGTCCCATAGGGGCCAGGAAGTCCGGTTAAACATTGCCTGAAGCCACCGGAACTTGGATCGCCCCACATGGAACTTATCCTGAGGCGACCGTTCGGACTATAGACGGGTCAATGAGGAAAGGAGAACTAGGAAACGTTCCAAGGTAGGGCTGAAAGCTCTGCTTGACTGAGAACAGGTACTGCGACTCTCCTCAGTCTTTCCACAGTCAACCGAAAGGAAGGCTCGGAGGATGTGGTAACAGAATCTGGCATCCCCAGGTGGTCACCCATCCAAGTACCGACATTGCTTAACCTCGCTGGACGGACGAGAAGCGGGGTTTCCAACGTGGTAAGGCGGTTGACTCAATATCATGGCCAGATACTCCAGATGTTGAGGCAGAGGAAGAGAAGGCTCCAAGCAAAATACCATGAGCCCACACTCATGGTAAGCATCCGGAAGCTTGTCCCGGCGCTGAAGAAGGTCGAACCCGAGCCTACCGGAGTTGACCAGCCCTCCAAACAGCAGAGGAGGCGGAAGCCTGCACCTGAGCGGCCAAGAGGAAGGCAGGGAGAGTTCTCTGGGGAAACAAACCTGCTATGCCACGGCGGGATAGCCACACTGCATCATAAGCAGGAATACTTGTAGTCTAGGCTGAATTCGACGAGCACCCTGGAAGATGGATGGAATGGAAACTGAAAGTACCCGTCCTTCCGATCCAGGGTTTAAGGAGTCCTGTCGCTCGTTACCAGTCTGATCGATTCTGCTGGTCTACGCTGGCCGAAGTTTGTTCGACAAACTTGATCAGGGCTGAGAGGTCGACTACGGACATCCCCTCTCAGATCCTTCCTTACAAGAAAGGATCGACTGAGGAGGCCGGGGGTGAAGCCGTCAATGATCCTAAGGAAGACCTTCGCCTAAGGTATGGATCATTCTGCCCAACCGGGCAACTCTGCTGACGCTATGGCATAGAGGTTCAGAGACACTGAATTCGCTGACAGAGACGGCAGGCGCGATATCCTTGGCTGATCACAGAGATTGTGCGGGAATGGGCATCGGGAAGCTGTCATTCGGATGAGTAACCTTAAGCATCCTCCCAGCGAAAAACCTGCAATCCTAGAGTTCCTGAACTCCTTTTAGGACTATGCCCCCCCGGGGGAGTCTCCCGTGCCATCTGTTCCTGACAGGAGGAAACTGCAATTGGGCACCTTGTCCCAGTTGTCGTAGCCGATAACTTAGGCCGACGTGGTTGAAAGAAAAGGGCGCTGGAGCCCTGCAGAGTCTGGAAGAAAGCGCCTTGGAGGAGTGAAAACGGAAGTCGATTTCCTCCGCACAGCCACTGTCTAAGTCTCTGTCCTTGGGCACAAACAAACTCTTCTCATGGATGGAAGGGTGTCTGAGGTCGTCGACCTCCACAGATGAGACACCCGAAGGAAGCCCTCAGTCAGCGCGTCCAGATGGTACAACATCGAGCTTGTCCACAAGTTAGATACTCAACGACGAAAGGCCAAGGTGCCTGAGCTCGAGAGGAGGAAAGTACCCATGATCTTCCTGTAGCTTCCTTGAACCAAACCTCGGGCCGTAACCGAGGAGGGAGAGTGTTGCTCAGATCTCCCTTAAGTTTCTCCTATTCTTACAAGTGCCATGCTCTGCGTTTACGGGGTGAGGCCGTGTTCTGGAAATACGCTCCAGAAGAACTCGCCAGGCTGGCCATGCTGCGAAAACCCCATTGGGAATCGTGGTCGCAATCGCCCTGGAGCTCGCGCGACGGTAATTCAAAGATTTTCGTGTGGGCGAACGTGGAAGCGCCCATGCGCGGTAACGCAAACGAAGGTGAGCGAAGGAGCGTAGAAGGAGGGCGAGCATGGTAGGAAGGGCGAGAGCTGGTGGTCGGCGGTTTTCCATCGCGCGGACGGATGGTGTTCCGTCGCGCAAACCTACAGTGTTTCTTCGCACAAACGTCGGCTTTTTTCTTGCAGTATCCATTGCTCGTCTATGGGTTATCGCTCGCCGACCACCAGCTCTCGCCCTTCCTACCATGCTCGCCCTCCTTCGCGCGTGGGCGAACATTGGAGAGCATGGGCGCGGACGCGCATGAGCGTAAACGTGCAGACACGTGGGCATGTGGGCGCGCGGGCGCACAGGCAAGCGGTCGCGCGGGCGAGCGGGCGCGCAGGCGAGCGGGCGCGCAGGCGAGCGGGCGCGCAGGCGAGCGGGCGCGCAGGCGAGCGGGCGCGCAGGCGAGCGGGCGCGCAGGCGAGCGGGCGCGCAGGCGAGCGGGCGAGCGGGCGCGCAGGCGAGCGGGCGCGCAGGCGAGCGGGCGGGCAGGCGAGCGGGCGTGAGGGTGGGCAGGTGGATGAGCGCGAGTCCGAGGCGGCGAACGCAAGCGTTTGGGCGATGGAGAGGAAACGTGCTGCCGCGTGGGCGAGGAAGACCGCCGGCGATATGGATCAACAAGCGATCGGTGGTGAGCTGGTGAGCGCTAACGCGCAGGTTGTCGATGGCGCGTTGTGTTATGCCGACGCGATGGTCGAGCAGCATGCGCAGGTGAGCGATCGTGCATTGGCGAGCAGTATGCGAAGGTGAGCGATCGCAAGCAGCATGTGCAGGAGGGCGATCGCGCGATGGTGATCAGCATGCGCAGGGTCGCGCGATGGTGATCAGTATGCGCAGGGTCGCGCGATGGTGATCAGCAGCATGCCAGGGTCGCGCGATGGCCATCAGCATGCGCAGGTGGGCGGTCGCGCGATGGCGAGCAGCATCCGCAGTTGAGGGTCGCGCGATGGCGAGCAGCATCCGCAGGGTAGACGATAGCGCGATGGTGATCAGCATGCGCAGGGTCGCGCGATGGTGATCAGCATCCGCAGGTGTGCGGTCGCGCGATGGCGATCAGCATCCGCAGTTGAGGGTCGCGCGATGGCGATCAGCATCCGCAGTTGAGGGTCGCGCGATGGCGATCAGCATCCGCAGTTGAGGGTCGCGCGATGGCGATCAGCATCCGTAGTTGAGGGTCACGTGATGGCGATCAGCATCCGCAGTTGAGGGTCGCGCGATGGCGATCAGCATCCGCAGTTGAGGGTCGCCTGATGGCGATCAGCATCCGCAGTTGAGGGTCGCGCGATGGCGATCAGCATCCGCAGTCGAGGGTCACGCGATGGCAATCAGCATGCGCAGGTGAGCTAGTAGCTGGCGAACCATGTTCCTTCAGAAGTGTTGGAGAACGTTGGCGTGCCGGCTGTAACACACGCGGGCGATCCGGAGATCGCCGAGAGACAGGTGATCGCTGGCGAGCTGATGATCGCTGGCGAGCTGATGATCGCTGACGAGCAAAAGGCTACGCGTGGAAGCCTGCGCATAGAAGAAGAGTCCTTGACCCCGACCTGAACCGAAGTTCTAGATCGCGAGGGCGAACGTGGGCGCACAGGGCGCGTAACAGGAACCATCAGGAACAGCAGGGATGATCATCATGAAAGCGCTGACGAACAGGAGAGCGCTGATGAGCAGAAGAGCGCCTGTGCGCTAACACTGAGCAGGAGCAGGAGAGAACACAGCTGAAGGGCGCGCAGGGAAACCCTGACACGCAAGGGAAGAACCCCCGTGGGGGCAACCCTTTGCCCCGAAGGGATCGTTGTCCGCCGGGAGACTGATGTCCGTTGGAAGACCGCTGTCCGTCGGGAAGACCGTTGTCCGTCGGGAAGACCGTTGCCCGTCGGAAGATGAGATCAGACTGCTGTCCATCTGCACCAAGGCGGAAGATCGAGAAAAAGGAGTTGTAGGCTGCAAACAGAGATTCAAAAAGGCGCCTCAAGCACCCTTATAGGGAGATGAGAGGACCTTACGACGAGGCGGACGGTGGGCCTTACGGCGAGGGAGGCCAACAGCAACAGCAACAGAAGAAACCTCCGAAGAGGAGTCTCTTATGAGTGTACTCTCTCGCGAACGAAAGAGAAACACTTCGTAGAAGAGACTGGTCAGCCAGTGACCTAAAAGGAGCAATCCTCCGAAGAGGAGCTCCTGCAGTTGCCCAGCCCCTTGAGCGAAACTGCAGGTGTGACCGCTCAGCACCAAGAGCATAGTCGCATGAAAAAAAGGCAAGAGAAGAATCCCCCAAAAGGAGAAAAACTCAAGCCTGGACAGGAAAAACTTCCATCGGAAGGAAAGTTACCCGCCCAAGGAGGCAAGCCTCCTGAGAGTTCTAAAATGAACTGGAGAGCTGTCCGTCGTCACGGGAGTACTTCCAGTAGAAGGACACACGCCCCTGACGAAAATACAAGGGGGGAGGCAGCAACAGCCGAATCCCCAGGACTCAACAAGACAGCTCACACCGTTGCCATATTACAGAAACGAACTAGATCGGTAACTGTAAAAAAATAAAACAAATAATATTAGTACACATTCATTCCCCCGGGAAGGCTCCGAAGAGGAATCCCGAGGGAAAGGAAACAAGAATTACACAACAGGCACGTGCCCTCACAACCACTAACACTCACGGAAGGAGAGCTGTAACCAAAACAGAATTATAAAAATTATAATTATGTAACTATGTAATTATGTAATTTAAAAATGAATGAACACTAAAGAAAGAACGAAAACCCCGAAAGGAATCGTTCTACAAGCTGAAAAATAAAAAACAACTACAATTAGATTCATAACTAATTGAGACAAACGTACGGCGTAGCAACCCCCCCACACGGAAAGGAAGCTACAAGGGCGTAGTAACACGTAGTAAAAGGGTGAACGACCTCAAGAGAGAGAGAGAGAAAGACATAAGTCAAACTCGATCGCCACCCATAAAATTACGCCGTGGTGGCCTAACTGCCGAGGACTCCACGTAGATATCGTACACTACACACACAACTCTGAAAAGGAAACTTACTTATTTCTATACTCAAATATATATACAAACATGAAAATATGTTTACATATATACAGTATTGAGTAAATGAAAAGTAAGCGATTAAGTAAAGACAAAACAAACAATGGCTGCCAAGAGAGGACCAAGACAGAGACGTCTGTCACAGTCCGAGCGAAAAGTGAAAGTGAGCATTCATCTGTGTGTGAGGGGGGGGAGGGGTAGCTAGCTACCACTCCCTTACCCCCCCCCCCCCGCTAACTAGCGCGGGGGTAATACACCCTCGTTAAATTCTAATGGCTCGCCATTTCAGCTGCGCTAAAAGGTAACCCTCTGTAAATAGCGT
This sequence comes from Palaemon carinicauda, assembly GCF_036898095.1. Taxonomy (NCBI): domain Eukaryota; kingdom Metazoa; phylum Arthropoda; class Malacostraca; order Decapoda; family Palaemonidae; genus Palaemon; species Palaemon carinicauda. Next base: position 85,611,240 of record NC_090727.1, on the reverse strand, counting down.
GGTTTGTATTTCGGTTACGGAACAATTTTGGAAATAATTTGTATTTTTCCTAACTATATAAACCTGGGTTTAGCTACTTAGCGAAGGGAGAGCAAGAGTTGGACCAACCACTCTGCTCACACCACCACTTGTAACTGAAAGTCACTGTGCAATTGCGGCAGAACTTCCCGGGGGAAGGTGATGGCGGGATCAGGTTGTGTTAAGAGCTCCAGGATTGTATACATAGGGAAAATGCAAATTTTTTCCAAATCTGTCATTTATTACTGCACTACATACAAACCCTTACGATATTTACAGTAAAGACTCACCATTAGGTGGGTGCAAGTCCAAAAAACTAACTGGCTAATGCCTGATCGGGGGGGGGGGGGGCTACTCTGTGCTTTGCATGAGCTGTTTGGATGCATCATGTCACCTTGTCGACTCTGAGAGCTAACAGCCTGGGCAATCGTACGAAGGGGTAAGAAGTCTCATCAATAACCTCTGCTGTTTTTTCTCCTTTACTCCAGATCACAATATCAGATTTTATAGCACCTCCTTCTATGATGATTCTTGAGGAAACTTTCAGAGCAAAAAGCTTTACCACAGTCCGTGCACATGAATGGTTTTTCTTCCATGTGATTTCTTAAACGTTTATCGAGTCTCTGTTTTAAATCATATGTTTTGCCACATTCATGACATTGGAATAGATCTCTTATGTGATTTCTTATGTTTAGTGAGATATCTTTTCGAAATAAATGCTTTGCTACAGACATTGCACTTGTATGGCTTCTCTCCCGTGTGAATTCTTGTACGTATAGTGAGACACTGTTTTGTATTAAATGTTTTGCTACAGACATCGCAACTATATGGCTTCTCTCCCGTGTGATTTCTTGAATGTATAGTGAGACTATGTTTTGTAATAAATGTTTTGCTACAGACATCGCAACTGTATGGCTTCTCTCCCGTGTGAATTCTTGAATGTATAGTGAGACTATGTTTTGTAATAAATGTTTTGCTACAGACATCGCAATTGTGTGGCTTCTCTCCCGTGTGAATTCTTGAATGTATAGTGAGATTAGGTTTTGTATTAAATGTTTTGCTACAGACATTGCATTTGTATGCCTTCTCTCCCGTGTGAATTCTTGAATGTATAGTGAGACTATGTTTTGTAATAAATGTTTTTCTACAGACATCGCAATTGTATGGCTTTTCTCCCGTGTGAATTCTTAAATGTATTATGAGTTTTGATTGTCTAGTAAATGTTTTGCTACAGACATTACATTTGTATGGCTTCTCTCCCGTGTGAAGTCTTAAATGTACAGTGAGATAAGCTTTTGCAGTAAATGTTTTGCAACAGACATTGCACTTGTATGGCTTCTCTCCCGTGTGAATAGTTGAATGTGCAGCGAGACTGTATTTCAAAGAAAATATTTTGCTACAGACATCGCACTTGTATGGCTTCTCTCCTGTGTGAACTCTTGAATGTACAGTGAGGCTGTGTTTCAGGGTAAATGTTTTGCTACAGACATTACATTTGTATGGCTTCTCTCCCGTGTGAACTCTTAAATGTACAGTGAGACTTGCGTTTGTAGCAAATTTTTTGCTACAGACATTACATTTGTATGGCTTCTCTCCCGTGAGATTTCTTAAATGCACTGTAAGATTAAATTTATTAAAAAAAGTTTTCCCACATTCACTGCATGTGCATCGCTTTCTAGCAAGAGCATTGGAGTTAACATTACCAAAGATCCTTTTTTTTATCTGCTTCTCATTTATTTGATTCACCTCTTAATTCAAAACATCTTTCTGTAATAATTCTCTTCCACTGATTACATATGAAAGTCTTTCTTTTTCTTTTCCTTTATTTTCTTCCATAATTGTCCCTAAGTATGTGTCTACACTTTCCTCCTCATCGACATCCCCTTTACAATTTAATGAACCATTTTCACACACTGATGCATCATACTCGTAGGAATTTTTCAAGTTGCTTTCGCTAGAATCAAATATTTCTGGCTCTACTTTGACTTCCATTTTGGGGTCCAAGAAAAGAGCGCCATCATTAAAGAGAGTAACATTGCCAGATGTATCATTATTTTCTGGATTGACTGCAAGTGAAAGTGGATCTTCAATTTCACTTTTCATTGAAAATTCAAAAGTTGGTTCAGAATTCATCCTCCTCTCCCTATCAAAAGATGACAAACCCCTTAATATTATTTTCAATAGACTTCAAAGAGGAAATTAAGACTAAACTTCCTATTCTCAGACATCATACTGTACAACAAAAACTTCCAATATGACCCTTTCTTTTCCAGTCTTACATCTCTTGCATATACCTTCAGTAGCTTACAAGCTTTAGCAGCAAGAGGTGGACGTTTCCTTCCTTTGGGATGAAAAGTCTGAAATAATAGAAAACTATAATCAGCTGGAGAAGACCACAATGAAAATATGACAAATTTGTAGATAATTTATATTTTTCCTAACTATACAAACCTTAGATATTTAACCCTTTTACCCCCAGGCTATTTGGAAATTTCCAACCCTTAACCCCCAGGGGGTTATTTTTTTCCCAGCACATTTTGCAGTATATTTTTTTTAATTGCTCTAACAGCCTTAATTTTTGTCAGAGAGAGGTCAGGTTGGTCTCATTCTCTTGGAAAATGCCTGAATTTTTATAGCATATTTTTGCAAGGACGTACCGGTACGACCATGGGGGTAAAGGGATGGCTTTTGTGAAACGTACCAGTAAGTCCTTTGGGGGTAAAAGGGTTAATAGGGGTGTTACTTTCGCCGTAGCTGATGTGAAGAGCCATTTTTTCAACGAGGGTTAACTACCCATACCGCTAGTTAGCGGGGGATAGGGGAGGGTAACTTGGTACCGCCTCCCATCACACCTGTGATTGAGCTCACTTTGCTTGGAGGTAGGACTTCAAGGGGGATAGGGCTGGTGGATAAGTTTGCTTAAATAGCTAAGGTTTGTATAGTTAGGAAAAATACAAATTATCTACGAATTTGCCAGTTGTTCCGTAACTGGAATACAAACCACGCTATTTAATAGGGGTGACTCACCCATTAGGAAGGGTGGACGTCCCATCCAATCTGGCGTTTGGCTTTACTCGGGGGCTCCTTAACTGAGTGTATCAGAACTCAAAAAATAAGGAGTCCCTGCACCTCTCTAAAACCTTGTTACGCAAGGTCCGCAGCCTACACAAGCTGTGTGTTGAGGTATGTAGAAGTGTGACTGTCCTGGTAAAGTTATTTTGAGTTCTTTAGAAGGAAAAACTGTGTAACTAGGACTTTCCCAATACCACCTTGTCAGGGTATGAGGACGCAACAGTATGACAAACTTATAACAGAGTTTGTATTTTTCCTAACATACAAACCCGAATTCTTTACTGTAGGAGATATTCTAGCTCGAGTTGGAAAATACAGCACAAAACCTTAACAAGGTCGTTAACGACCGGGCCAGTAGTTATCCCCCTGATGGGGGTGGGGGACTGCCGGCTGGTAGCTACTGAGTACCTTCAATCGGATTCTAGCTAGGACTATATTAGGGGGAGGTGACGGAGGGAAGATTTGAGTAAAGAATTCGGGTTTGTATGTTAGGAAAAATACAAACTCTGTTATAAGTTTGTCATTTGTTCCTACACTAAATACAAACCCTCATTCTTTACTATAGGAGACTTAGTCTTGAGGTCAGGGTGGACAAAGGGTTCTCTACTCCTAGAGAAGATAGTCCTCAGACTAGACTCTATCAATGAACAGTCTCCCATTAAGTTTCTCTGTAGATCCCCAAATCCAGCATGACTGAAGGTTTGTAAATACGTAGAAACCAAAGTTTCAGCATGAAGAGGGTCGGGAGCAATACCAGGACCCTTTCATATCAAGGGTTCCCCTGACCTTGAAAAGGGGAACCCTCGTGACTACAAGCATAACTTATACCCTGTGATAGGAGTCAGATGAGTTTCATACCTTATTTCCATTGATGAGTCCAGCTGAAACTGGTCACAGACTAGGATACCCAGATGGGAGGAAGGAGAAAGAGCAGAAGATAGATGGATGTTCTTCTAAAACCTAGTGTAACTCAGAATCCTCGATCAATGGCTACTGTCCCCTGAAAGGGCGTAAAGGTAGTTACAGCACCTGCTGACCTGCCACAATAGGTCCTATAGTAAAGGTGTTTAGAGACCTATGTGTCACATCTGATAAATAGTGAGAGGTGAATGTAGATTGGCACTTCCAGACTCCAGCTCTTAAGACTTGGGAGACTGAAAAATTCTTCTTAAACGCCAAAGAGGCAGCCACTCCCCTAACTTGATGGGCTTTGGGTTGAGCTGCCTCAGAGTCTCCGTGAATGGCTCTCGCAATAACTTTCTTGAGCCAGAAAGAGATGGTGTTGCGAGAGATTCTCTTCTTAACCTTGTTGGTACTGAGGAAGAGATGACGGAGACGTGGTCTGAAAGGTCTGGTGCGTTTCAGGTATTTCCTTAACGCCCTGACCGGGCACAGTAGCAATTTGTCAGTATCCTGAGTTGCCCGATTTAGGCTGGAAAATTGAAATTCTCTAAACCTCTCATCGGCAGATGAAGGATTCTGGGTTTTGGCCACAAAGCCTGGCACGAAGCTGAGAGAGACTTCGCCCCATCCTCTAGTATGGGTGACTTCGTACGATAGACCGTGAAGTTCACTAACCCTTTTTGCCGAGGCCAGCGCTACTAGGAAGACGGTCTTGAAGGTTAAGGAAGAAATCAGAGGCCCTATTTAAGGGTGGTGGTCTAATCTCCACTGGGGGGCAAGATCTCTCAAAACCACGAATCAACAAGGAGATCTCTTCTGAGGTGGAAAGGTCAACTCCTCTCAGTCTGCAGATGAGGCTTAAGGCTTAATTGCCGAGATTGACAGGAGTTTCTCCTCCCTGAGGTAAACTAGGAAGTCTGCCACTAAAGGAAGAGAGGGATCGAGTGGTGACACGTCTCGCCCTCTACACCAAGCTGCAAACACTCTCCATTTTGCTTGGTAGAGGTTTGTGGAAGATTTGCGCAGGTGCCTGGACATAGTGTTAAGTCGCTTTTCCTGAAAAGCCTCTGCTTTTGAGGAGAGACTGGACAGCCTCCAGGAGTGAAGTTTAAGGAAGTGAATTCTCCCGTGGGGGATAGCACTGTGTGGCTGCGTCAACAGGAACCTCGACACTTGAACCAGCAGGGAAAGGAGATCTGCGTACCACTCTCTGCTTGGCCAAGCTGGAGCTATTAGTGTTAGCTTGCAGTACCGTGAGATCCTGAGTTTGTTGATCACCTTTCTGAGCAGGCTAAAGGGAGGGAAGGCATAGGCATCCAGGTTGTCCCAGGAGTGTTGGAGGGCATCCTGGATCACTGCCTGATGGTCTGGAACTGGGGACCCGTAGCGAGGAAGCTTCGCATTCAGAGAGGTGGCGAACAGATCTATTGTGGGTAAAGCAAACAAAGCTATTACTGTCTTCGCTACTCGAGGATCCAAAGACCATTCTCCACTCAGCACTTGGTGATGCCTGCTCAGCTGATCCACCACGATGTTTCTCCGGCCCGGAATAAACCTGGCTGAAAGGGAAATGTTGTGGCTTTCTGCCCACTGGCAGATCTGGACTGCCAACAGACAGAGGCCTCTTGCCAGAGTACCCCCTTGCTTGTTGATGTACAAGACGGCTGTGGAGTTGTCGCTCATCAGAACCACCTCTCGTCCGTGTAGATCTTCTACAAAGAATTTTAGGCCTTTCCAGGCAGCTAATAATTCTAGGTGATTTATATGGAGAGACCTCTCTATCGGAGACCAAGCTCCTGATACTAATTTGGGGCCTAGGTGGGAACCCCATCCCCGTAGCGACGCGTCCGAAAAGAGTTTTAACTTCGGACTCAGGTTTTGGAGGGGAATGCCCTTTTAGGTGTTCTCTCTGGTCGACCACCAATGATGATCTTGTAGCACCAGACTTGGAACCTCCACTGCCAAGAATGGGGAGTCTGACTTTTGAGACCAATGGGTCTTCAGATGCCATTGGACACTTCTCATTCTCGATCTCCCGCCTGGAACCAGTTTTTCCAGAGAGGCAAGATGGCCCAGAAGACACTGCCACGACTTGGCTGAAGGTGGTAGTGGAGATAAGAGATGGGCGATGGACTGATCCAGTCTCCAAAGCCTGTCTTCCGACGGAAACACTCTCCCTGCTTGGGTGTTGATGGACATACCCAGATAGTTTAAGACTTGGGTCGGAGTTAAGCAAGACTTCTCTGCATTTACAAGGATCCCCAGATCCTTGCAAAGAATCAGAAGTCTTCTCAGATGATCCAGAGCTAGCTCCTTGGACGAGGCCAGGGTAAGCCAATCGTCCAGATATCTTAGCAGACGAATTCCATGTTTGTGCGCCCACAAAGATACGAGTTTGAAGATCTTCGTAAAGACCTGTGGGGCGGTCGAGAGGCCGAAGCACAGGACTTTGAACTCGAAGATTCGACCCTGAGCCAGGAAGCGTAGGAATTTCCGAGATGTGCGATGGATTGGCACTTGGAAATAAGCATCTCTCAAGTCTACAGATGCCATGAAGTCTCCTGGACGTACTGCTTGGGTCACGGAGGCCGCTGTCTCCATTTTGAATGGAGTCTGCTTCACGAACTGGTTCAGAGTCGAAAGATCTATCACTGGTCTCCAACCCCCCCGAGGCTTTCTCTACCAGAAAGAGGCGACTGAAAAACCCCGGGGAAGAGTCGGAGACCTCTTGAATGGCGTCTTTTAGAAGCATGCTCTGTATCTCCCGAGCTAGGGCTTGCTGTTTCCCGGGATCCCGAGGGACCTGGGAGGACGAGATCGGGGGAGGAATTAGAGGAGGAGGAGAGTCTATGAAAGGAATGCGATATCCCCAACGAAGCACCCTTATGGTCCATTGCATGGCCCCCATAGCTTTGCACCTCCTCCAACTCCCCTGCAGGCACCCCCCTACGCACTGCGAGGGAGGAGACGAGACCTTATTTTTGTCTAGGGTTCCTCCCTCTGCCTTTAGCCTTAGGAGGAGCCGACTTTCCTCTGCCCATTGGTTTGGGTGTTAAAGAGGGGCGGTTGAGGTTCTTGGCTGGCAGTGGAGTTACGATTGTTGCCTTGGGTTGTGGAATTGGCTGCTGTTGCATTGGACGAAAGGAAGCAGCCTTTTGCATTGCAGTGTCCTGCGTCTCCTTCCTCCAAGTCTCTAGGGTAGAGGAGACTGCTTGTCTAGAGAAGACGAGAGGTTGCAGAAGATCAGAGTTCCTCAAATCCGATTTCTCAGATTTACCAATGCTCCTATGCAGTCTGGAGACTACTGATTCCCTTCTTTTGAGGATCCAGTTGCCCCACAATCATTGCGGCTGTAGCCGTTAGAAAGTCCATTGTCTTGGCCCCAGCAGCCAAGACTTCCTGCAGGGACTGCATGGAATTCTGGTTTGAGAGATCCTCATGACTTGCAAGGTAGCCCACTGTGACAGACCATGTGTCAAACCACGAAAGTGTCTCTAGAAGAGACATTGACGCTGCTTCCATTGTCGAGGCTTCTGCTGCGGTAAAGGAGACTGGAAGGGAAGAGAGTCTCTCTGCAGAGCAGCCAGGTGTAAGCCTTGCTGTGAGGGGGTCTAGTGTCAGAGGAGAAGGATTAGCGTCTCTGACCTTGTAAAAGCGCCTTTGCCTCGAGAAAGGAAACTGCAGCAGTTTGTGGGATCCTTGAGACTTCAAGGAATTTGTTTCCCCCGAGACCGCCTGCGAGACCTTCCTCAGACGGCCTGCAGTGTGAATAGACCAGGGAAGTTCGATTCTGGTCTTAGGGTTTGGTGGAGGACGACATAGTCTGTCTAAAGCTGGAGCGTCGGTATGACGAGGCGACAGGTATAAATCTCCGAGACCTGAGATATTACACATCGTTCTTAGAGCCCGCAGATAGGCGGACTCTAAATCTTTTGATGGTTGTTCCTCCGAGGGAGGGCGGTCGAAGCCCGAATGTCTGAAGGTAATGGCGAGGTAACATACTCCATTGCCGACAATCCAGAGGAAGGCTGAGCGCTGGTTGATGGCACCGCGCGCACAGGATCCTGCCTCGAAGTTGAAGGTTTAGGCGAAGGCGACCGAACTAACGGTACTGTCTCAATAAGAGAATGTGTTGATCGGCGGCCTGGCCTTTCTCCTCTGTTCTCAGCCAAAGAGGAAAAGGGCTGAACCCGTGTCTTCTTCCGAAGTTCTCGCGAAGCCCATATTTCGTAATTCATTACAAAGTACGGGAATAGGTGCTGCTCTGTCTAAAACGCAAGGGCGCGGTGAATAACCTCGCGCGGATATGTCCGGAGACTTGCGCGCTCGGAAGTTTGACGCACGGGAGTGCTCTCTCTCTGATGATACTAAGCGACGGTGAGAAGAAGTGTTCTCTCTCGCTTCCCCAGCATGAACTGAGCTCCTTGTGAATAAATGTGAAGGAGAAGAATCGCCCTCAGAGTGTTCTCTTTGCTTGGTTGTACTCTGGGCACGATCAGATTTAACCTCGCCCCGACGGGAGCGCTTATTGAGAGAACTCTCTCGTGAAGAAGAGCGCGAACGTCTTGTAGAGCTCTTCTTCTTATAGCGCCTAGATGATTCCCCGCAAGAGGAAGACGATTGCGAAGCAGAGCGATAGCGCGAGGAAGCATTCCTCTTATGTTTGTGACAAGAGCGATTATCACTTCTCGGCGAGACATTTCATGAAGAGATAGAAGGCGACGAAGAACGAGAACGATGACGTCTCTTCCTATGTCGCCTCTCTCTCTGACGAGAACGTCTTGGCGAAGGAGAGCGAGCTCTCCTTTTCCTCTTCTCTCTCTCTCTCCTATCCTCTAAGGACGAAGACGAGGAGGAGGAGGAGGAGGAGGAGGAGGAGGAGGAGGAGGAGGAGAAGGAGGAGGTATCGTGATGATCACGCTTGCGACGTTGTTTCGTTGTAACGCAAGCGAGGGGTGAAGTATGCTCCGCAGGAGCTGACGTTATTACCTCCGCTGACACTTCAGCGGCCGCCGATTGAGCTGACGGGATATCGGCAAGGTCCGGAACTCCCGAGGGTTCCAAAACAGAAGGGACCTGAGGTAAAACTGTGCCTGTGAGGAACTGGTTCCACACCTCCACCGAAGGAGAACCAGGAAGTCCAAGGGCAGGCTATACCGCTCGCACGTTATCTGGAAGAGAAGCAGTAACAGAATTATTTCCGATGATGGAAGAAACTATTCCACTGGGGGGGGGGGGGGAGGTAACTTGATACTCCTGCCCCGGGGGAATGGGTGTTGAGTCAATGGTGCCGCTCCTCCTTGACTTCCCCCCGGAGGAAGGAGGCAAGGAAGAGTCTGAAGGAAGAGATCGAGAGGCCGAAGAAGAGGCCCGAGACTCCTTACCTTTCGACGGCAAACCTGGAGGTAATGAATCCTTCTTGGATTTCTTCTTCTTCCTCTTCATGAACTTATCCCATTGCGTAGGCAACCATTCCTTACATACTTGGCAGGGGGAGCCTTCAGCACACCTATGACCTCTGCATGAAGGGCATAGGGAATGAGGATCCACCTCCGGTGGTGATATAAATGTGCCACAAGATTTCGGGGGAATCCCAGTACACTTTCTCATATTAGAGGACATCACATCTATTTGAAGAGTAAAACAAAAAGTTAATGAAAAAAAAAAACACAATTAAAGAAAGGCTTGTCTGCCAGTCAAACAAAACCGGGAGCAGCTGTGTTACCACTGCGACGGCTAGAATTTGATTGAAGGTACTCAGTAGCTACCGGCCAGCAGTCCCCCACTCCCATCAGGGGGATAACTACCGGCCCGGTCGTTAACGACCTTGTTAAGGTTTTCTGCCGTATTTTCCAGCTTGCGCTAGAATATCTCCTATAGTAAAGAATGAGGGTTTGTATTTAGTGTAGGAACAAATTAGTCTTAATATTAGGTACAAAAGGGAGTATGGTTTACCTGCAGTGGTTTGAGGTCAGCTATGCAGAGAACCCAGGATGCTGCTTTCCCCAAGAGAGGGGAGAATGAAGAAAAGAATAAGGTCCAGTCAAACCTTTTCATTCACGCAGACTAAAACCGGGTAACAATGCCATCAACCTTCTGCTACTTGTCCAATAAGGAGCTTGAGGTTTTAAACCAGCCGTTGTGCAGACACCACAGGACCGATAGAGAACGTATCGAGTCTCCAGTGGGTTACGTCTTGCAGGTAGTGGGATGTGAATGTGGTCTGACGATTCCACACCCCAGCTTGAAGAACCTGCGTCACTGAGAAGTTTTTCTTGAATGCCAGGGACGTAGCTTCACCCCTGACATCATGAGGTCTGGGGCGACATGACGGAGGAGGGTCTGGATTCAGTGCATAGTCTATGACCTTGCGAATCCACGCTGAGATGGTGTTCTTGGTAACCCTCCTTTTGGTCCTTCCTGTGCTGACGAATAGTGCAGACACACGAGGACGGGCTGCGGCTGTTCACTTAAGATACAGCCTCAAACTCCTCACTGGGCATATTAAGAGATGGCCAAAATCTAACAGGAACACAGTCTTCCAAGTCAGGTGGCGATCAGCTGCCTGGCGTAATGGTTCATAGGAAAATCTCTTAAGAGACCTGAGAACTAGAACCACATCCCATGGGGATGGTCATAAGAGCACTGGAGTGACTAGCACAAGTCGACAAGTGATGATCCTGAGAACACTAACGATCACGAACAGGAGAACGACGAGAAGATTGGCGATCTTGCGAACAGGAGCGCTGCCTAACGGATGACGAATGTAGAGGGCTGTGATCGCTAGAAGACGTGGAGGTCTGAGGGTGATGGGAGGGCTCGTCATCAGCAGGTGGCCGTGAAAAGGGAGGGCAAACGAGTAGGAAGGTCATGAACAACACTAAATGGAGAAGGCAAGAGATGGGCTTCACACAGACTATGCGTCGACAGGAGAAGAGACGGCAACAACAAGATTACTCTGGGCACCCAGCTGAAGGAGCTTAAGAAAGACTTCCTTAGAAGGAGGTCCAGCAACACCCAAGGACAGCCAAGCCTGCAACACATCTACATTGTGGTAGTGTTTCACGGCAAAGACATACAGTACTTTATACTTATTATCTGTACTTTTGTAATATGTAGTGATATCTTGAAGAAGAATTGTGAATGAATATGGACTCTATCACCTTCCTCTGGAAAATGTGCCTATCCCAGGTACTGGCGGATTAGAGCAATGAAGAGGAAAAGATAAGAATAATACAAAAAGTCAATTACAAAATTAACGCCACTAAGGCAGCAATTACTTTCAATAAAACCAGTTTAAAGGTTTCTCATGAATACCAGGGACAAGGGACAGGACGCCTTGTAATTATTAACATTATTAACCAAGCTACAACACCTCCATAGAAAATAAGATGGAAAGGCACATTTCTGTGAGCCCGGTAGGGGTGTACGTAAGATAGCGGCCGCCTGTATGTATGATGATGGCAGACTATGAATACGGCCGTGTAATGGGGGTCGCGGGGGGGGATGGGGGGTGGAGGCTTTAGCACCCCCTCATCAAGTAAGTAAGTTAGGACACGTCTTGTAGGTTAGATTAGGTGGAAGAAGTTTAGGTTAGTTGTTGTCTAATTTCTATACACACAGGAGGAAATGGCCGCTGATATAAAAAGGCTACGTCCGGTAAGTCCTGGCAAATAAAAACTTCAGTGTTTTGACCTTGTTTCATTAGTGTTACTCGGTAGTTAACCCACCGTAACTAAAAAATTATAGCTTTCCACCAGAAATCATTATCAAAAGCATTCAAAATACCTATAATTATGGTAATATTTCGATAGACTTCTAAAATATTTTGATAAGAGTCTAATGGTCTTTGCTTCGCTTGCAAAAAAAGAAAAACTTCAGGCTCCTATGTACTGGGAAGCGGTACATGCAGGGTGGGACTCTATCACCACGATTACACCATGCACCCGTTTTTTTAAAGCCATACAAGATATTGTTTTCATGGTAAACATTAGATACTTTACAACAAAACTGGAATTTGCTATAAGAATGGATGAGTGCTGGCTAGTTTGGTATTTTTCTCTATATGTTTAATAGGGGCTGGGGCATAACTTACATACAGGTATTGGTCTGTCAAAATGTGAGCTATGTTTTTCACTCCAAGTCCATTGTTTACATCTGAGAGACAGAAGGGAACTTTTTTGCACATGTGTTGTTTCCCATGGGTTTGGGGAGCTTTCTGTGCATTTACAATGATGTATTTGTCTGCTGGTTTCTTTAAACCAATTAACAGTTTACAGGTAGTACTTCTTCATAAGTTCCCGGATGTTGTTCTACAACAGCCATATTTCTCCCACTTACCCCATCGGTTTCAACTCAGCCACCATCACATAAAGCCGTCTCCAAGAGGGAAGTTAAGGGAAGTACATCAATCTATTTCAAAATTTTGTGTAATTTCATTTATGTCAGCAACTGACTATGATGGAAATGCTCTCTGTTCAGTGCAAAGCTATTGTTACTCGTGAAATTAACAGCGAAATAATGCCTCAAAGTTCCGATTTTAACTTAATTTTTTTGGGAAGACCAACACGTTTCTACTGCAAAGCTTCTGTAAAGATTGCCAAAATAAAAAGGATTTATTAGTGATTTACTTTTAGTTGGAGACCTGGATAAGAGGTCCAGCTAGCGGTTGTGACCTGGGAAGGGGGTCCAGAGGGGCTTGCCTCCGGATAGGGGCTGTGACCTGAGAACTACTAGATTAGGTTAGGTGGGTTTGTAAGGTTCTCTTACAATTCTCAAAAGTTATAAATAATCAGCGCGGCGAGATGTAATCACGACGCGACCAGAAAACTTACTGAAGGTCGAGACCTGAGCGAGCACGCTCTCTGACCCCGGGTCGCCTCATGGCGCGTATTCCTCCGCCAGAGGTTCCCCTGCATAGAAAATGGAGATAGGGTAAACTACACAAAATTTTGGTCAGTTGGGAGGAGATCCCAAATACTCCTAAGAAAGTAGTTCGAGGTAAGTACTCCGTGTTGGAACAAATGAAAATGTTATCATAAATTTCCACACATTTATTCTAGCGATACACACTTCGTACATATGGCGGTAGACCTCACACTAAAGTAGCACCCAACACGTACCCTAGTCTAAACCTATTTGTGACGTACCCTGGCCTATTTGATATAATTTACAAAAAATATTAACTGGAATAAAACAACAGGAACTTTCTGCTTAAATAAATGCTACTAATAACATATAATTGGGCCAATTACGATAAATTCAAGTATAATTACCTGTGGAGACGCAGCTATGGGGCCTTGGACAAATCTCTTGATTGGATAAGCTTCGTTAGATCATCATCTCTAGGGTGCCTGTCATTTGGATAATGCTTTAATTATAATTTTGTAAATTACAATTAATATATAAAATTAAATTATCTTATGCAATTATGATGTGTAATTGAATGTAATCAGGACAATATAAGTAATATAGCTGTATATGAAAACAATTTCTCTCAGCACTCGCACTGTTGGAACGTATTTTCTACATGTTAGTTAAGTACCATATGCAATGGTAGGACACCTGGAAATTCGCATCAGGACCCTAATTTGTTATTTTGCGACGTGTGTGAAGTAGGACCATCAAAATTCCGGTCCCCAGCTAATTTCGGCAGGCCCGTGCAGGGAGAGCCGAAGAAGAAGACACCATGAAAAACGCTGCTAGGTCACGCAAAAACAGATCTAGTTCGGACAGGTTAGTCTTATTATATTCTCTATTTCATGCCGCATGTCCGGCCTTTTCTTTATGCATTCCTTGTTAATATATAGATGCCATTGTCAATACTGTACATTGTTTTCTCATCTCTTCACTCCATTTGGGGAGCCCCATGGAAACTCAAAACCACTATTTGTGGGTATATACAAATAGCGATATAATTCTGAGGGACGCGATATGTTATTATTCAATTAGGGATATATCGATCACTTCACTCAAAAAGTTCCGAACAATGTTTATGACTAGCATTCCCGATGCGGAGCCTTTGTAGTTTATTGGGACAGAGTGAAAAACCACATTTTAGACACAAGAACATCACCTAACTGAATGTTTCTGTTTCCTACCTAACCTAACGTAACCTGACCAACCTAACCTAACCTAGGAGCCGTATCCTTAGACTGCCGTGCTCTTATCTTACCCTGTGCCAACGAACTACTTTCACCCAAAAAGTCAGTTATAAATCAAATACATTTTCGTATATTACTAAGAATATTTTATAAACCCATGGCTTATTCTTATTATCATTATTAAATGCTAAGCTACAACCCTAATTGGAAAACCAGAATGCTATAAGCCCAGGGGCCCCAACAGGGAAAATAGCCCAGTGAGGAAAGGAAACAAGGAAATATAAAATATTTTAAGAAGTCAATCCTCAAACACGGTTTGACAGGCGTTAGTAGCAACCCAATTAAATACACTTTTGAAAAAAACGAAAGGCAAGTGATTCTGGATCCACGTTCCAGGTTCCTCGTTGCTCTCTCCACAACAGTGAAAACACGTGGTCTTGTAAAGAGACACCAAAATTATCAGTAACCAGAAACAGATTCAAGTTATCTTACCTTATTCCGATTCACAACGCCCAGTTGACATTTTCTTTCACAAATATCCCCAGTCACACCAAGTTGAGTTTATATATTACACAATTTAACAATGGTGTTGGCTCTTCCTCTAGAGAAATGGCTTTATTTTATTTATTTATTTTTTTTTTTTTGAGGCACTGTAGAACGCGTGTCACTATTTGCAAGAGGTCTTTACTTCAAGGTTCCTCGTTGCTCTCTCCACAACATTGGATTGTGGGCATACTACTAGATAGAGCACATTAGGTGCAAAGTACTGCCATCTACAGAACATTCATTATTATTCGTTTACCGCCTACACGGACAGCTTCACAGATTGCATACTTTTACTTCCAACTTCAATGACATTTTCTAATATACCCAGACAACCTCTTTAGTTGGGGTTTCTAAATTCCCTATTTTTATGTTATTTTTTCTAAATTTCCTTAACTCATTACATCAGTTGATTAACATTCATTTATAGATTAATTTTATTTGTAATTGTTTTTTCTAGGAACAGTAAGATTTGAATATCATTTTACCAAAGCGATCAACATTCTCTCTCTCTCTCTCTCTCTCTCTCTCTCTCTCTCTCTCTCTCTCTCTCTCTCTCTCTCTCTCTCTCTCTCTCTCTGTCTATAGTTGTAGCAAGACTCAGGTATGTGCCAAGTGTAGCCAGGAACACTGAACCAGGGATTGTAGTGTTAATACGTTAAAGTGTCATAACTGGTCAATGAGGAATTACGATGATACGAATCACAAGACACATGATGAAAACTGTAAAGTATACAAGGAGGAGCTTACCAGGATAAAAAAAAAAAAAAAATAGAACCGATCATGGAGTCTAGCCCATTGGTTAAGTGTGGTCTGGTGAATATTCAATCGGTGGGGAATAAAACCATAAATTTTAGAAATCTTATTAATGAAGTAGAATTAGATTTATGCTTATTAACTGAGACTTGGTTGCAGGGAAATATTAGTGATAACTCAAAGATTCAGGAGATGACGCCGTGTCGAAAAACCTAAAGACTTATCTCTTTGGAAAGTGTTATAATAGTGATCAGAAAACTATTAAGCCTGAATACAAATGCTAGCGAATAACTGAAAAGATACAGAGCAAAATATAAACTGGAAAGAAATTATTTTCACACATCAAGGCCCGCCTGAACAGACTCTTAGTGTCTGATGGAGGGCGAGAAATTAACCCCTAAAAGTAAAAAGTAAAAGTAGGCCTACACTACTATTTTTCATTTCTGGCTGGCATAATTTCCTAGCGTAGCTTATTGTTCAATCTACGTACATATGGTAGAACAATATAAAAATCAACCAAAATCATTATTATTTTTATCAAATGTGCATTATATTATGTGTAAATGTCCAATAGAACGTTAGAATATTATTTATAGTCCATATATAAGAGATTAGTTATTCCAGTGCAACAGGAAACATTTGTGTTGATACGTAGGCTACATAATCATATAAAAATACATTCGTAATACAGTATACATTTATGTATTTGCTTTCCTTCATACATTATTATTTGTCTAAGATACTTAAAATAGGTTCCATAAGTCAGAAGATTGCTATTTTCATTCTTGTCCAAAAACAAAACGAGATACTTTATTTATTACGCAAAGCGTCTTGAGACAAAATTGCTTCACTAAAATTTCTTCAAATGGCAGCATTTCATAAAACCGATGATCCCTACCAAGTAAAATATATCTTCATGAAATGAGGGTCGGATAAGGGAATATCCCAATAGCATCTCATAAGCTCCAGTGTTACGCTCGTCTTAGTGGGAAGGTTATGTGCTGTGATTGGTTGCTTTGATGAGGATGTCATTAACTTTCAAACTCATTATTGACTCCTGAATAATGACGTCATGAAACATAGCGATTGTTATTGGCTCCTATACAAAACACTCGGTTTATTTACTTGAATACAGAAAGGAGAAGGGTATATGCATTATGAATGTAAGAATAGTTTAATTAAATGTCTTTCAATTAAACAAAAATAGTTTGAAAATTACTGTTTTTGGTGTATTTGGTATTACAAAATATTCAAATAATGACGTCACATATTTAAAGCTCTTTGATTTGCTAGTTTGTAATGACGTCATAAATAAAAATGGCTTCTGGGTGACGTCGTACCAAAACAAATAAACTATACATCTTTAAAATGTTTTATCTTATTTTATTTCTTTAAATAATATAAATGGATGAAATATAAACCATCTACATAAATTAATGATATATTCAAATACGTTCTAGAAGAATTTATTCTGTATATTAGTTGAATTTGACGATTTATTTAAGATGCTTTCTCAGGATTAAGGCTATAACCATGACGTCATAAAAAATGCCTTGATGGTTACCCTCTTTATCGACAAAGATTCAAAACAAATGGGAGTTATCAATGTATCGTTACTCTCTGGGAAGAAAACTTGTTGGCATAAGGCTAAGTGTAAATAAAGCAAAGTTGCAAGACAAATATGAGAGATTTTAAATGTTCACTATCGTGAATATACCAAAGAGCTATTAAGATAGACTAGCTTCTTGATCCTAAAGTGCCTCCAAATCGATACGATTTATTTGAGTTTTAAAATCTACATTACCATTTTACGTGAAAAATGAGTAGTTTATATGTAAGTCTAAGGAAATATAAAGTTGAATTATCCTAGACTAATAATAATAATAATAATAATAATAATAATAATAATATGACATATATATATATATATATATATATATATATATATATATATATATATATATATATATATATATATATATATATATATATATATAAATATATATATATATATATATATGACATCTGTTTTGACGTTGTTATTGTTTTTAGAATGATTTATTGTTAATTTTTTCTCATCATTTATTTATTTCCTTATTTCCTTTCCTCACTGGACTATTTATCCCTATTGGAGCCCTTGGGTATTATTATTAAATGCTATGCTGCAACGTTAATTACCCACGTTACACAATTAAGCAACGTGAAATACAGAAAGATACTAATGTCAACTTTTGAAGTTCCACTTATACTCAATGCAGTGAGAAATGGTTGATATGGGAGGACACCTAGTTTGAAAATGATTCCCCTACTGTTGCCACATCTCCAAAGATCACCTGGCCCACTCTCCAACTCCTCCCTTTTACTCTTTGTATATATTTCTTTTTTTTTTCTCTGTTTCTATATGAAGTTATATTTCCTAAATTATTTCCCTCTCGTGGGACACAAAACTCATACTGAATGTGTTGTTTTAATAACTGTGTTAAAGGTAGATGATGAAACGCTTGCAAATGTTTTCTGATTTGGTCTTGAGACTAACTATTTTATTTTCCAATTACAGAGAAGTACAGAAATGTTATCAATTCTAATATATACCAGTAAGAAGGCAGATATTTTTCAGTCAATGTCAGCTATTAGTTTTGTTATATATGGTGGAATTCTCTCTCTCTCTCTCTCTCTCTCTCTCTCTCTCTCTCTCTCTCTCTCTCTCTCTCTCTCTCTCTCTCTCTCAACTTAATGTTCTTACTAAGTGAGTAATTTGATGATCATGTTTTTAAAACCCTTTCAACCCAGACTGTACCAGCAGATCAGTTGAGCTGTATTATTATTATTATTATTACTAGCCAAGCTACACCTCTAGTTGGAAAAGCAAGATGCTATAAGCCCAAGGGCTCCAATATGGAAAAATAGCCCATTGAGGAAAGGAAATAAGGAAATAAGCAACATAAGAAGTAATGAACAATTGAAATAGAATATTTTAGAAATATTAACAACATTAAAACAGATATTTCATATATAAACTATAAAAAAGACTTATGGCAGCCTGTTTAACATAAAAACATTTGCTGCAAGTTTGAACTTTTAGAAGTTCTACTGATTCAACTACCCGATAAGGAAGATCATTCCACAACTTGGTCATAGCTGGAATAAAACTTCTAGAATACGTGTACTGTGTAGTATTGAGACTCATGATGGAGAAGGCCTGACTATTAGAATTAACTTCATGCCTAGTATTACGAACAGGATGGAACTGTCCAGGAAGATCTGAATGCAAAGGATGGTCAGAGTTATGAAAAATCTTATGCAACATGCATAATGAACTAATTGAACGAAGGTGCCAGAGATTAATATCTAGATCAGGAATAAGAAATTTAATAGACCATAAGTTCCTGTCCAACAAATTAAGATGAGAATCAGCAGCTGAAGACCAGACAGGAGAACAATACTCGAAACAAGGTAGAATGAAAGAATTAAAACACTTTAGAATAGATTGATCACTGAAAATCTTGATAGACTTTCTCAATATGCCAATTTTTTGTGCAATTGAAGAAGAGACAGACCTAATGTGTTTCTCAAAAGTAAATTTGCTGTCAAGAATCACACCTAAAATTAAAAAAAAAAGTCATACAAAGTTAAGGAAACATTATCAATGCTGAGATCCGGATGTTGAATAGCCACTGTCCTCGACCTACTTACAATCGTACTACCCCAGATCTACTTTCAGGAGATGGAATTGATGCAAAGGGAGTAGCATCATCTACATATGCAACAAGCTTGTTTTCTAGGCCAAACCACATGTCATGTGTATATAGTATGAAAAGTAATGGGCCAAGAAGACCAGATACATTCATATACTCACTATGGTGCCCATCAACAACTCTTTATGATCAATTACTTAAAAATTCATTAATGATGCTAAGAAATGACCCAGCTACTCCCAATTGTTTGATTTTGAAAACAAGGGCCTCATGATTAACATGGCAGCACTAAAATCAAAGCCAATCATAAGAACTTCCTGACCACAATCAAGGGATTTCTGTACAGCATTGGAGATTGTAAGAAAGGCATCAAATGCTCCAAGGCCTTTACGAAAACTCAATTGCAAACTAGGGAACAGATGATTACCTTCAGCAAACCTATTAAGACGTTTTGCCAGAAGACATTCAAAAACTTTAGATAATATGGGAAATACGGAAATTGGTCGGTAATCAGTTGAACTTGAGCTACCACAAACATCTACATAGTGGAGTAACATTACCAATTCTTAAACAAGTGCTAAAAGCTCTTCTTGCTAATTTGCACAAAATAACAAAACTTTGGAGCTAAGAAATCTGCATTCTTTAATAAAAATACAGGAAAAATACCATTTGGGTCTACACCTCCATAAGCCTAAATGTCCAGCAAGAGAGCTTTAATTTCACAAGATCGAAAAGCTAAACTAGTCAGTTTAGCCTCAAGAAAACAGGAATAAGGAAGTTAAAAGTTTCTCATTACACCGCTTACTGTCAAACACATCAGCCAAAAGGGTTGCCTTTTTTCTTTGGACAGTGAGTGACTGAGCCACCTGGTTTAAGTAAAGGAGGAACTGATGCATCTACACCAAAGCGTGCAGATTTAAGGGTAGTCCAAAACTTACGTTCCTTAGCTGTACAAGAAAGGGTTTCTTTTATGGTTATATATTGTATTCCTTTTCAGCTGAAGCATAAACTCTGAGCAAAAGCTCTAAGCTAAGTATAGTTATTCCAAGTCAAATCTGATCTTCTACCCTTCCAAAGATGATAGGCCTTCTGCTTCTCCAAATAAGCAAGTCTTCAATCATAATTGAACCACGGTTTGTCCTTCACTCGGTACCTTAGCACACGAGAAGAGATACGCCTATCAATTACGTTGACTAGAGTCTCATTCAAAGGGACAACACGATCAACACTACTATACAATTGTGACCAATTCAAGTGGAGATCACTCAAAATCCCATTCCAGTCTGCTTGAGATTTCATAAACACCTTACACGAGTATGGTGCATCACAGGCTGCTTAGTCTTCACTACTGATAAAATCAAGGCATGATCAGACGTCCTAACAGGAGAACCAACCTTACTTGTTATAACGCCAGGAGAGTCAGTGTATAAGAGGTCCAAGCAGTTACCAGACCTGCGAGTAGCTTCACTTATGATTTGCTCAGTCTGATTCAGAGGCAAAGTCTAAAGCTCTTAAGCCATGCCGATCGGTAGGAGAGACAGAATTTAACCACTCCCTATGGTGAGCATTGAAATCACCAACAAAAACAAAAGAGGCCTTACTATCATCTCCTCGCAACTTAGCCATAATGGTAAGAAGACAATCGAAGATAGAATCATCCATGTTTGGATTCCGGTAGATAGCTTTCCAGTCCTGTGCATAAACGTAAACACCGAGATTTAACTGGACATAAGCAGTCACTCGTAACTCACAGTTAACGAAGTCACTCAAATGACCTAGAATTAGGAAGAACAAAAGTCAAGAGAGCTAAACATTAAAAGGGTAAACAAGAAGAATGCAAAAGACTCGATCGTAGAGAGGAAGCGAGAAAACAACTTCTTCACTTCCTGACCAGCAGTGTTGAGGGGAAGACCGCTTGCTCCTTGCGATGGCACTGCATTCACCCAGCACGAAGCAATAAACCAAATTTTGATTGGCCGGTCGTAGAAAACACGATTAGTAGTAACCCCATATAAATGACTCAGAAGTTTGTATTCGCGTAGGAATAAAGTAAGGACTCTAACCTCTACTGTATGGTTTGAAGGTTGTTTACGAGTCATCTCTCCATTTAAGCCGAGGCTAAGGACGGCTAGGCAATAGCTGCCGATAGACTGCATGTAAAGAACCCTAATACCATCTCACAAGGACAGGAATATTGAGGACAATAAGAAAAACTATCAGGGGACTATATCTGTGTGCCAACAGATTTAGTCCCTACTAGGCTACAATAATAATGCTTTTTATCTATCAGATATAATCAATACTGTACTTCATCTTATGTTTTAGCAGTTTTGCATGAGCTGCACCTTATTTCTCGTTTCACTGTTACTTTTGTACATTTTTAATGATTGTAATTCTGTATTCATAACAGTTTAAATATAGTGGTTTTAATGCACCTTATTTATCCATTAATTTTCTTTTCTTCAGCATTTTTATGCTCAGTTTTTTTTTCATGTTAATTTGCTTTCTACATCAATTACCCATTTGTATCAAAAGTTCCAGTAAAATATTTTCTTAAGAGATTGAAAAATGCTGAACACTTTTTTACAGTACACTATTCAATGGATCTATTTAGCAAGCACTGAAAACACTACAAATTATATACATAACTCACTTTATGCTTCAAATATCTTAATAACAAAATGCAAATATCTACACCAGCTTTGCAGGTACAATGAACAACACCAGAGCTCGAAGACCACAACCATTTTCATTAAAAGCAAAATTTCAAGGAATCAAGAAAAAAAGTATAGACTTTATAACAAATTCTTTATTTCATCTATTGACAATAACCTGATAAAATAAAATACACTAGATAACAATATTTTATCTTCCTGTACAGACAATCAGCTGCAATCATCCATTTCAAAAGTCCAACCAACTGGAATTTAATGTGTGTTTTTATATGCTCCAACCGGGGCTTCCATATACCATGGTCGAGAAAGGGGAAAAATTTAAGGTTACCTGTAAGACACTAGGGTGTTAATCTAAGGCCGTTTTCACTTAACTAACATTATCAATTCAGTGTATTGTTACACTTAAAAGTTTTGCTCTTCCATTATTCTATAAAATAATTAGTTGTCTAATTCTCAAGTGCCGGTGATTAATTCTGAACGTACACTTGAGTCATCAATAACTTTGTCAATGGAAACAGCACCCACCCTAATTCAAAGATAACGTTGAAAGGAATAACGACAAAGCTGTTCTCCGAATATCGTGCGGTACATGCGAATCTTTTTCCTACCGAGGATGCTGTCATTAGTCTAAGTAAAAGACTGGGAAACAACGCTCACATAGACTATCAAACAGTAATCACATAATGTGGGAGAAAACGCACAGAACATCCCCATATTCCTTAAAGTGCAGGCAGCCATGTACCCACTGCCTGCACATTCCAATAACATAAACCTAACCATTTACAATCCATGGTTTTGGAATCTATTTGAATATGGTAAAATCTCTGTTGACTGGATGATGATAAGATCCTCCACACATCAAGTATCTGGACATAAAATGATTATAATAAACGAACACGGCACGATCTCTCTCTCTCTCTCCACGGGATGATGATGATTAACTAGCATCAGAATTCTCCCTCTTCTAGCTACGAACGATAAAGCGTCGACTAAGAATCCCGTATTTGCTAAATGGATGGAACCTCGGCAAACCCACCCACTCCTGCATGTCGGCGGTGACGCTGATGTTGAAGCTTGGGTGCGTTCAGTGAGACTAGCCAAGGCATACCAGAGGTTGCTTGCTTGCTTGCTTATAGATTGCCCAGCCTTATTGCTGGACACGGGCTTTTGCGTTGGCAGCCCGTCTGGGGAGGTTGATGTGTGTCTGGGTTGGGACCTTTATTATATGGAACACACACAGGTGATTGAGATTTTTCTTCATCGCCTAGTTGTTGTTCGCAGCAGACAGCCCCTGGTGGATCCGTCCAGCTCGGCAGTGGAGCCCTTGGCAATATGCCGGCTTACCCGGGTTTGACAGGCTGCTCTGCACCTAGAGCTTGGCCTGTCTGTAGAGGACCTGTGAAGCAGGCCTTTGTGTCAAGTCTTCTCTTATGTATTTCCCATTGACTGCCGAGGGACGGAAGGGAAGGGGTTGCATCTTCTTGGAGGCAAAGTAGGGTTTGGAGTGGGTGCTGCGTTCTTCTTTTCCTCAGGAAATCAGGAGGGGACAGGCCCCTGGAGCCACGAAGGGAAATAAATTTAGTTGTAGAGAAAGTGGTATAGTAGCGAGTCCCATGGGAGTAGTAGGTCATGGGAAGGAGGTGACAGGATTTGAGTGGGAGGCAGAAATTGGGAGGGCATAAGGTATCCCTGGAATTTTGGATTAGTAGTAGAGATAGTTAAATAGTAGCGAGACCCATGTGAGTTGAGGGTCATGGGGAGGAGTAAAAAGTCATTTAGTGGTAGGCAGAAATTGGGAGGGCATAAGGTATCCCTGGAATTTTGGATTAGTAGTAGAGATAGTTAAATAGTAGCGAGACCCATGTGAGTTGAGGGTCATGGGGAGGAGTAAAAAGTCATTTAGTGGTAGGCAGAAAAAAATGGGGGGAAAAATCCCTCTTTTTTTTTTTTTTTTTTTTTTACCCTTAACCTAGTGCTTCATCTTGGGGGTGGATATGAGACGAGGAAGCCTTGGTACTGTGGTATGTTACTTAGTACATGCTTTGTTATTGTTTCTGCAGTCATCGGAGGAGGAGAGGTTATGGATTGGCGTAGTATGGTGGTACTTGGACAGGTGAGGAGGTAGTGCTCCAATGGATCTTCTCCAGTCAGGTCTTCGCAGTATTTGCATGGTCTTTCTTCGTCCCCGATCACCTGCCAATTACATAGGTACCCCAGTCGGAGTCGTTGGATTACGGTGGCTAAGCCCCTTCCGGTGTTTCTTGTGATGTCATGGGGGTCCATGCCAGTCACATTAGTATACCATCTGGCCGACATGGAGCCCCATCTGGCGGCCTCTGGTACCTCCGACTAACTCTGGAAAAACAATTGTAAGTAATTAATTTTTTCAATTGACTAAGTGATTTACTAAGACTCACTCCGATAGTTGCACATCTGAGTGTGTTGTTTGCAAGTCTGTCTGCTTCCTCATTTCCGTGGATTCCCACATGGCTCGGAATCCAGTTCAGAGTGACTTTGCGGCCTCCCTGAGCGTGGATTTGGGCTGTGGCCTTAATGGTAGTAACCAGAAGCACGTTTTCGGTTATTGGGTTCTTAAGTATGGCTTGTATCGCTCCCCTGGAATCTGTGTGCACAGTAGTGTCCCCTTGCCTGCTCAACGAGTTTGCCAGGGCCTTGGCTATTGCGACCAGTTCAGTTTGAAGTGTTGATGCGTGGTCCGAGACCCTCAAGCTGGCCACGTAGTTGTCTGAGAAAGCTGCCGCGGCCATCGCAGGGATGTCCCGGTCCACCGATCCATCTGTAAAATAATTGTTGGTAGCATTAGTTTTGTTGATTGCATACATGGCTGCTTGCAGCATCTCCTGAGGGGAGCAAAGGGCTTTGGTTGTGGGGAGGATGGTGAAATTTATATTTATTGGGTCGGGAATCCATGGGGCTGGGGGGTTAAACAGAACATGGTTTTTATCTGGTCGCATAGCCAAAACTTCCTGTTGCATGTTGACTCTCCTGATGGCCTGGAGAAGGAGTCCCACATAAGTGGGGGGAGGGTCTAGGTCTTCGTGGAGGTTTATTAGGCCTCGGATTTTGTTGTTGAGGGGGCAAACTCTGTCAACCCTTATGGTTTTCCTTATAATGGCACATAGTCTTAAGTCGATTCTATCTGCCAAGGGCATGAGGCCAGTCTCGGCTCGCAGCAATTGAAGCCTTGTCCACATAGGGGCTCCCGTTATGAGCCTCATGCTGTTGTTTTGTATGACCTCTAAGGAGGTCAACAGTCCTGAAGGGAGGCACGTAAGTATGGGGGCCGCGTACTCTACCTGTGCAACAATGGCTTGTACGTGGAATTTCCTAAGTAATTGGTGCGATGCACCCTTGCTCAGGGTGGCAAGCCTTTTCATGGCTACGTACCGAGACGTGACCGCATGCCGGAGATGTTTGACTTGGCTAGCTGGGTTATTATTATTATTATTATTATTATTACTATCCAAGCTACAACCCTAGTTGGAAAAGCAAGATGCTATAAGCCCAGGGGCTCCAACATGGAAAAATAGCCCAGTGAGGAAAGGAAATAAGGAAATAAATAAATGAAGAGAACAAATTAACAATAAATCATTCTAAAATAAGAAACAACGTCAAAACAGACATGTCATATAATAAACTATCAACAACATCAAAAACAAATATGTCATAAATAAACTATAAAAAGACTATGTCCGCCTGGTCAACAAAAAAGCATTTGCTCCAACTTTGAACTTTTGAAGTTCTACTGATTCAACCACCCGATTAGGAAGATCATTCCACAACTTGGTCACAGCTGGAATAAAACTTCTTGAGTACTGCGTAGTATTGAGCCTCGTGATGGGGAAGGCCTGGCTATTAGAATTAGCTGCCTGCCTAGTATTACGAACAGGATAGAATTGTCCAGGGAGATCTGAATGTAAAGGATGGTCAGAGTTGTGAAAAATCTTATGCAACATGCATAATGAACTAATTGAACGACGGTGCCAGAGATTAATATCTAGATCAGGAATAAGAAATTTAATAGACCGTAAGTTTCTGTCCAACAAATTAAGATGAGAATCAGCAGCTGAAGACCAGACAGGAGAACAATACTCAAAACAAGGTAGAATGAAAGAATTAAAACACTTCTTCAGAATAGATTGATCACCGAAAATCTTGAAAGACTTTCTCAATAAGCCTATTTTTTGTGAAATTGAAGAAGACACAGACCTTATATGTTTCTCAAAAGTAAATTTACTGTCGAGAATCACACCTAAAATTTTGAAAGAGTCATACATATTTAAAGAAACATTATCAATACTGAGATCCGGATGTTGAGGAACCACCGTCCTTGACCTACTTACAATCATACTTTGAGTTTTGTTAGGATTCAACTTCATACCCCATAATTTGCACCATGCACTAATTCTAGCTAAATCTCTATTAAGGGATTCACCAACCCTAGATCTACATTCAGGGGATGGAATTGATGCAAAGAGAGTAGCATCATCTGCATATGCATCAAGCTTGTTTTCTAGGCCAAACCACATGTCATGTGTATATAGTATAAAAAGTAATGGGCCAAGAACACTACCCTGTGGAACACCGGATATCACATTCCTATAATCACTATGGTGCCCATCAACAACAACTCTTTGAGATCTATTACTTAAAAAATCAATAATAATGCTAAGAAACGACCCACCCACTCCCAACTGTTTCAGTTTGAAAACAAGGGCCTCATGATTAACACGGTCAAAGGCAGCACTAAAATCAAGGCCAATCATACGAACTTCCCGACCACAATCAAGGGATTTCTGTACAGCATTGGAGATTGTAAGAAGGGCATCACATGCTCCAAGGCCTTTACGAAAACCAAATTGCAAACTAGGGAGTAGATGATTACCTTCAGCAAACCTATTAAGACGTTTTGCCAGAAGACGTTCAAAAACTTTAGATAATATGGGAGTTATGGAAATTGGGCGGTAATCAGTGGGACTTGCGCTACCACAAACACATTTACATAGAGGAGTAACATTACCAATTCTCCAACTAGTGCTAAAAGCTCCTCTTCTTGCTAACTTGCGCAAAATAACAGATAACTTTGGAGCTAAGAAATCTGCTGTCTTTATAAAAAACAAAGGAAAAATACCATTTGGGTCTACACCTCCATAAGCATCAAGGTCCATCAACAGAGCTTTAATCTCACGAGATCGAAAAGCTAAACTAGTTAGTTTAGCCTCATGAAAACAGGAATGAGGAAGTTCAAGTTTTTCATTACTCTGTTTACTGTCAAAAACATCAGCCAAAAGGGTTGCCTTTTCCTTTGGACAGTGAGTGACTGAGCCATCTGGTTTAAGTAAAGGAGGAACTGTTGCATCTACACCAAAGAGTGCAGATTTAAGGGTAGACCACCATTTATGTTCCTGAGTTGTACCAGAAAGTGTTTCTTTTATGGTTAAATTGTACTCCTTTTCAGTTGAGGCATAAACTCTGAGCAAAAGCTCGAAGCTGAGTATAGTTGTTCCAGGTCAAATCTGATCTGTTACCCTTCCAAAGTTGATAGGCCTCCTGCTTCTCCAAAAAAGCACTTCTGCAATCATCATTGAACCACGGTTTGTCCTTCACTCGGTACCTTAGCACACGAGAAGGGATACGCCTATCAATTATGTTGACTAGATTCTCATTCAAAGGGACAGCAGGATCTACACTATTATATAATTGTGACCAATTCAAGCACAAAAGATCATGTAAAATCCCATTCCAGTCTGCTTGGGATTTCATATAAATTTTACAAGAATATGATATATCAGGGACAGGCTGCTCAGTCTTCACTAATAATGAAATCAAGGCATGATCAGATGTCCCGACTGGAGAACCAACCTTACCAGTTATAACGCCAGGGGAGTCAGTGTATACGAGGTCCAAGCAATTACCAGACCTGTGAGTAGCTTCATTTATGATTTGCTCACAGCCTGATTCAGAGGCAAAGTCTAAAGCTCTTAAGCCATGGCGACCGGTAGGAGAGATAGAACTTAACCACTCCCTATGGTGAGCATTAAAATCACCAACAAAGACAAAAGAAGCCTTTCTATCATCTTCTTGTATCTTAGCCATAATGGTAAGAAGACAATCGAAGATAGAATCATCCATGTCTGGATTCCGGTAGATCGAACATAAATAAAAGTTGTTATGCCTGCCACAAACTTTTATTACCTGAATCTCATGACATCCACATTGATAGCAGGACTTATGAGAAGCAGGGTACTCGGTCCTAATATACACCGCCATTCCCCTGGCTCTAGGGATGGCATCACGTTTCAACATTATTGGCTTCTTAAAACCAGTTATAAGGAGCTCAGATGAGTGCCTCATACTAGAAACCAAAGTTTCTGAGCACAAAAGAATATCATACTGTCTGGACGCAACTGTAAGGTCTTGGATATTTGCATGAAGACCACGAATATTGCAATACAGACGACGACATTGACGAAATCTAGGACGTACTGGTCCCGGATTTCGCTCAATGTCTCCAGACAGCATAAGAATTAATAGAAATAAAAAAGAGACATCATACTTATAAACTAGATTAACAAGAATTATAACAAAAACAATACGTACAGAATTATAAACAAAGTGATTGATGATACCCATAGACTATAGTAAAAAGTCGGAAAAACTGGTCAACATGGAGGAGCCGATACACCATGCAAGGCTAAATACCCTCCAGGATAGCCACTTCAACTGAAGGGAGGATAGTAAGGATGGTTTTGAGAAGAAAAAGAATCAGAAAAAGGAAAAGACAACCTCTTGATAAACCACCAGGCATCCATGGCCCTTCTATTAAGCCTGCCCAACACACCATTTCAAAAAAACAAGAGGAACTTGTTTATGATTACTCCTAAATATTTATAATTGTCGACCCATTCTATGGGGGTGTTGTTTAAGATTAGATTAGGAGGATCGTAGTCATGTTTGATGGCCATGGCTTTGGTTTTGATTGA